>NC_045452.1:14226643-14257983 GCF_002776525.5 Piliocolobus tephrosceles
GGGGGGGGGGGGGGGGGGGGGGGGGGGGAGGAAGAAAGGAAGAGAGGAAGGAAAGAAAGGAAGGGAGGAAAGAAAGGGGAGGAAAGAAAGGAAAGAAAAGAAAGGAAAGAAGGAAAGAAAAGGAAAGAAAGAGGGAAAAGAAAGAAGGAAGGAAAGAGAGAGAGAAAGAAAAAGAAAGAAAGAAAGAAAGAGAAAGGAAGGAGGGAAGGAGGGAAGGAGGGAGGGAGGGAGGAAGAGCAGAAAGAGAAGAGAGAAGAAAAATATACACCATGGAATACCACCCAGCCATAAAAAAAGAATTAAATCATGCCCTTCACACCAACATCGATGGAACTAGAGGCCATTATCCTAAGTGAACTAACACAGAAACAGAAAATCAAATACCACATGTTCTCATTTATAAGCGGGAGCTAAACAGCTGGTACTCATGGACATAATAGCGGAGATAATAAACACCGGGGACTCCAAAAGAGGGTAAGGGAGGGTGGAAGAGGGACAAGGGTTGAAAAATTACCTATCATGTACAATGTTCACTATTTGGGTAGTGGATACTCAAATCTCCACCATTATGCAGTATACCCATGTAACAGTAATTTTTAAAAATCCACAATTAAATGCCTGTATACACCCATTAGTATCACTGAAGAAAAAATTTTAATGACAATACAAAGAGGTCAACAGGATGTAGAGCAAGTAGAACGCTCATGAATTACTGGTGGGAATGCAAAACAGTACAGCCACAATAAAAAAGATTGCCAGTTTCTTACAGAGTTAAACTTAAGGCCAGGCACGGTGGCTCACACCTGTACTGCCAGAACTTTGGGAGACTGAGGCAGGTGGATTGCTTTAGTCCAGGAGTTTGAAACCAGCCTGGGCAACATAGGGAAAGCCCATCTCTACCAAAAATCCAAAAAATTAGCTGTATGTGGTAATGTGTACCAAAGTCTTAGAACTGAACATCAAAAAGAATGAATATTACTGTATGTAATTAAAAAAACAAACAACAACCAAACAGCATAAGTTACTTACCAATGAAACAGTGCATTTGGTGCAGTAACTGTGAGGCCTGGGTAAGAGCTTCTCATACTTTGGGAATACAGACAGGGGAAAGACCACTGGGCTAGGGGAGATCAAGGAAAGCTACACATTTAAATGGGCCTGAAGGAAGAACTACAGGGACAAAGATAGAAAGATAAGGAAGTGCACATTCAGTGTGTCAAGGGCAGAAGGTGTAGAACAGAAGAGATGAAGACCTTGTATGACATACCAAGCAGGGTTGACTACGTAAAGGAGTGACATGATCTTATCTAAGTCTTACCACTCTTGCAGCTATGTGTACAATGAGAAGTAGGAAAAAATAAATGAGGGAAATTAATGAAGAGGTACTTACAAGACTCTGGGAAAATGATGAGGATTACTCTTAGGAAGTAGTGATGCAAATATGACTGCAAGTGATGCCTCAGAGGGCCATCTTAAAAGATTAGGTCAGTGATGACATGAGGCATGAGGAATGGACATTATTCCTAAGTAAGTCTTCTTAGACAGGAAAAGTCAAAGGAACTGCAGGTGTAAGTGGAAGGGGAATTGACAGGTTGTACTTGTGACTTGCAGAGTTTGAGGTACCTTTAGGACATGCTGCTGCTAATGCAGTCTGTATTATCATTTTGAAACTCCATGTCTTTTCCCTTAGACTCTCCACATGTTTCACAGAGAAACCAGACTCTGACCAGAGCTAAAGTGGCCACAGTGTCATTAAGGGGACAACTTGAGCAAAGCAAATCAACAAAGAGCACTGCAGCTCTGCTCCAGAGTCTCTGCGCAACTTGACACAGCAAGATAGACGGCAGCCCCAGGCGCCACAGGAGAGTCCCAGCCAGCACACTGAACCAGCAGGCCAGGAACAGCCAGTTCACACAAATTCTGATTAAGTGAGCTTTAAGCGCTCAAACCATGCCATATGGAGAAAACCACAGGGATCCAATCGTACACGTGCCCACTCAAGAGATCACACTTTCTGAAAAATATGAAAGAGAATCAAACAAATCTTCCTTTGACCTAGAGTTATTTTCTCTCTGAGACAATGTGCTTGTCCTTCCTATGACGTTCTGCACGGTAAATGTGGGCATCTTCTTCATACATGGACTTCTTTTTCTCACCATGAACCTGGGCTCTGATGTACTTGTTCCTCATCTCTTGCTGCTGATGCACGTAGGTCTTCCAGGTCTGGAACATCAGGTTATACAGGTAATACCTGAGGACCCAAAAAAAGCAAACGGCATTTCTTTAAAATAAAACAACAGGCCGGGCACAGTGGCTCACACTTATAATCCTAGCACTTTCAGAGGCCGAGGCAAGGAGTTCAAGACCAGCCTGGCCAATATGGTGAAATCCCATCTCTACTAAAAATACAAAAATTAGCCGGGTGTGGTGGCACACGCCTGTAATCCCAGCTATTCTGGAGGCTGAGGCAGGAGAATCACTTGAACTCAGGAGGTAGAGGTTGCAGTGAGCCGAGATTGCGCCACTGCACTCAGCCTGAACAACAGAGCAAGACTCTGTCTCAAAAAACAAACAACAGCAAAACAACTCCTAATCCAATACATCAAGTCTGTTCTTTTTTTCTTTTTTTTTTTTTTTTGAGATGGAGTCTCACTCTGTCGCCCAGGCTGGAGTGCAGTGGCCAGATCGCAGCTCACTGCAAGCTCCGCCTCCCGGGTTTTACACCATTCTCCTGCCTCAGCCTCCCGAGTAGCTGGGACTACAGGCGCCCGCCACCTCACCCGGCTAGTTTTTCTTTGTATTTTTCAGTAGAGACGGGGTCTCACCGGGTTAGCCAGGATGGTCTCGATCTCCTGACCTTGTGATCCGCCCGTCTCGGCCTCCCAAAGTGCTGGGATTACAGGCTTGAGCCACCGCGCCCGGCAAGTCTGTTCTATACTCAGAAGAATTTAACATTGACGCTTCTGATTAAAAAAAAAACAAAAAACAAAAAACCATACCTGCACCAAAGCTAAAATTTCATTTCCTACAATCACAATGAACTCTATTCTCTTTGAGGAAGAGTCATTCTCCATACCTTAAAGTGTCACTGAGGAAGCAAAGGCTTGACTGCTCCAAGAATAAGTTCACTTTCATAATCCACAAATTCATGATGTTTGGGACAGGCAGAGTAGCTCACACCTGTAATCTCAGCACTCTGGGAGGCCGAGGCAGGCAGATTACCTGAGGTTGGGAGTTCGAGACCAGCCTGGTCAACATGGTGAAACCCTGTCTTTACTAAAAATATAAAAATTAGCCACACGTAGTGGCATGTGCCTGTAGTCTCAGCTACTCAGGAGGCTGAGGCAGGAGAATCGCTTGAACCCAGGAGGCGGTGGTTGCAGTGAGCCGAGATTGCTCTACTGCACTCCAGCATGGGTGACACCAAGACTCTGTCTCAAATTAAAAAAAAAAAAAAAAAAAAAAAAAAATTCCATTAGGTTGGGAAAACAAAATTTTTTTTTTTTTTTTTTTTTTTTTTTTAACACAGGGTCTCACTCTGTCACCTAGGCTGGAGTGCAGTAATGTGAACATGGCTCACTGTAGCCTTGAGCCCTCCCTGGGCTCAGGTACTCCTCCCACCTTGGCCTCCGAGTAGCTGGGACTACAGGAACACACCACCACTCCTGGCTAATTTTTGTATTTTTTTGTAGAGGGGGCTTTTGCCATGTTCCCTAGGCTGGTCTCAAACTCCTGGGCTCAAGTGATCTCTTGCCCCGGCCTCCTAAAGTGCTAGGATTACAGGTGTTAGCTACGATGCCTGGCCGACAGTCCCATCTTAATTATCTTAACTATCCACACTATAAAAAACATCACTTCTCGGCCGGGCACGGTGGCTCAAGCCTGTAATCCCAGCACTTTGGGAGGCCGAGAAGGGCGGATCATGAGGTCAGGAGATCAAGACCATCCTGGCTAACACGGTGAAACCCCGTCTCTACTAAAAAAAAAAATACAAAAAACTAGCTGGGCGAGGTGGTGGGCGCCTGTAGTCCCAGCTACTCGGGAGGCTGAGGGGGGAGAATGGCGTAAACCCGGGAGGCGGAGCTTGCAGTGAGCCAAGATCGCGCCACTGCACTCCAGCCTGGGCGACAGAGCGAGACTCCGTCTCAAAAACAAAACAAAACAAAAAAACATCACTTCTCGTTTGCACTACCACATGGTCATTGATGCCTTTTCCTTCTTCTTGATACATACGCCATACATTTTAAGACTTTCATCTCTTCATATTTTCCTAGTTTTAAATATTTTATTAACATTCATTTTAAAAAGTTTTTTTTTTTTTTTGAGACAGAGTCTCACTCTGTCGCCCAGGCTGGAGTGCAGTGGCATGATCTCAGCTCACTGCAACCTCCGACTCCTGGGTTCAAGCAATTCTTCTGCCTCAGCCTCCTGAGTGGCTGGGGACTACAGGCACATGCCACCATGCCCAGCTAATTTTTTTATTTTTTTATTTTTATTTTTTGGAGACAGAGTCTTGCTTTGTTGCCCAGAGTGCAGTGGTGCGATCTCGACTTACTGTAGTCTCTGCCTCCTGAGTTCAATGAATTTTCCGGTCTCAACCTCCCAAATAGCTGGGACTACAGGCGCATGCCCCACGCCCAGCTAATGTCTTTTGTATTTTCATTGAGATGGGGTTTCACTGTGTTGCCCAGGCTGGAATTTTTGTATTTATTTTTTTTTTAATAGAAACAAGGTTTCCTCAATGTTGGCCAGGCTGGTCTCGAACTCCTAACCTCAACTGATCCACCCGCCTCAGCCTCCCAAAGTACTGGGATTACAGGAGTGAGCCACCACACTCGGCCTTCCCCATATATTCACTACTGTAATTCCTAGGCCTTGATTTCATATTCTATCTGCTTATTAAAACAACTCAGTGTGTCTATATTTTAATCTGAAATATCCATAAATCAGAACTCTTGCTCCAAAGAACCTAGACAAAGAAATGACTACAATAAGAGTTAATACCATTTTAAATACACAATCTATAAGAAATGACATTCAGATTTTTAAAAAAGGTCTGAAAATGTGTATTTGATATAATAATTCTCAATTGTTACTTTCCCCTTCACTTATCCCCAGGAATGTGAATGTCAAGGATTAAGAGTTTTTTCCTTTCTTTTCTTGTGTGTGTGTGTGTGTGTGTGTGTGTGTGTATCTAGCTCTGTTGCCCAAGCTGGAGTGAGTGGCACAATCTCAGCTCACTGCAATCTCTGCCTCCCGGGCTCAAGCAATCCTTCTGCCTCAGCCTCCCAAGTAGTTGAGACCACAGGCGCACACCCCTACACCCTGCTGGTATTCTGTACTTTTTGGTAGAGATGGGGTTACATCATGTTGCTAAGGCTGGTCTCAAACTCTTGCGCTTAAGTGATCCACCTACCTCGGCATTCCAAAGTGCCAGGATTACAGGGCCTGACCTCTATTTTCTTAATATTCTATGTTGGGCATATATTTTCTCCCACAATCAATGTAAATTAGAACAACTTACTATTTTTAAAACAGGGCCAGGTATGGTGGTTCATGCCTGTAATCCCAGCACTTTGGGAGGCCAAGGCGGGAGGATCACCTGAGGTCAGGAGATTGAGATCAGACTGACCAACATGGAGAAACCTCATCTCTACTAAAAATACAAAATTAGCTGGGCATGGTGGCGCATGCCTGTAATCTCAGCTACTAGGCAGGCTGAGGCAGGAGAATCACTTGGACACAGGGGGCGGAGGTTGCAGTGCACCACTGCATTCCAGCCTGGGCAACAAGAGTGAGATTCCATCTCAAAAAAACAAAACAAAAAAAATAGGCCAGGCGCAGTGGCTCACGCCTGTAATCCCAGCACTTTGGGAGGCCAAGGCGGGCAGATCACCTGAGGTCAGGAGTTCGAGACCAGCCCAGTCAACATGATGTAACCCTGTCTCTACTAAAACTACAAAAATTAGCTGGGCATGGTGGCGCATGCCAGTAATCCCAACTATTCGGGAGACTGAGGCAGCAGAATTGCTTGAACCTAGGAGGTGGAGGTTGCAGTGGGCCAAGATCGTGCCACAGCTCTCCAGCCTGGGCAATAGAGTGAGATTATGTCTTAAAACAAACAACAAAAAAAAACCCAGAATACTTTCAGAATTAGAAATTATATAGAAATGAAAATCGGTGGGAAAATCCCATTCAAACTATTAGCATAACCAACACATACTAGTTACCTGAATTAGAGGTGTGGGAGGTGTGTGTGTATGTGTGTCTGTGTGCACGTGCCCAGCATGTGCATACATGCTTGGGTTTAATTTGGAACTTTGATCTTGGTAACTCTAAAAATGATTTGAAGAAAAACCAAAAGTGATCCAAAGTTTGCTTCTTTTGACCATAAACATGCCAACACATAATCATCTGATAATGTGCATCAGTAAAACTGAAGGAGTATAACATGAAACCTGACCTGTAGTGACAGTCCGCTCGAACACAGAGTTTCCACTCATGATGGAAAACCCACCACTCTTCTTTCCATTCTTCGAAGACCTTCCGTAGTAATCGCTGCTCATAGTAAAATCTAGGGCAATACAAAAAAATCATATATATATATGATTATGTTGGAGCTAACATCTCTTCCCAAATCACAGTTTCATATTGTTACCTTCTCACAAAAAAGTATGGCCGGGCGCAGTGGCTCACACCTGTAATCCCAGCACTTTAGGAGGCCGAGGCAGGCGGATCACGAGGTCAGGAAATCAAGACCATCCTGGCTAACATGGTGAAACCCCATCTCTACTAGAAACAAACAAACAAACAAAAAATGAAAACACCAGCCGGGCGCAGTGCCTCACGCCTGTAATCCCAGTACTTTGGGAGGCCAAGGCGGGTGGATCACAAGGTCAAGAGATCAAGACCATCCTGGCCAACATGGTGAAACCCCATCTCTACTAAAAATGCAAAAATTACCTGGGCATGGTGGCACGTGCCTGTAGTCCCAGCTACTCAGGAGGCTGAGGCAGGAGAACTGCTTGAATCTGGGAGGCAGAGGTTGCAGTGAGCTGAGACAGCGCCACTGTACTCCATCCTGGTGACAGAGCAAGACTCTGTCTCAAAGAACAAAAAGTAAACACCAAGATAGATTAAAAATAGAGGCCAGGCATGGTGGCTCATGCCTGTAATCCAAACGTTTTGAGAGGTCAAAGTGGGAGGACTGCTTGAGGCCAGGAGTTCAAGACCAACCTCGGCAACATAGCAAGACTCCATCTAGGGCTGAAGTGGTAGTTTACGGCTGTAATCCCAGCACTTTGGGAGGCTGAGACAGTTGGATTGCTGGAGTTCAGGACCAGGCTGGGTGACATGGTGAAACCCAGTCTCTACAAAAAATAAAAAATTAGCCAGGCATAGTGGGGGCATGCTTTTGTAGTCCCAGGTACCCGGGAGGCTGAAGTGGGAGGATCACTTGAACCCAGAAGGCAGACATTCCAGTGAACTGAGATTACACCACTGCACTCCAGCCTGGGCGAAAGAGTAAGAGCCTGTCTCAAATACAGGGGAAAAAAAAAAAAAAAAAAAAGGCCGGACACGGTGGCTTACACCTGCAATCCCAGCACTTTGGGAGGCTGAAGCGGGTGGATCACAAAGTCAGGAGTTCGAGACAAGACTGGCTGGCATAGTAAAACCCTATCTCTACTAAAAATACAAAAATTAGCTGGGCATGGTGGTACATGCCTGTAGTCCCAGCTATTCGGGAGGCTGAGGCAGGAGAATCGCTTGAACCTGGGAGGCAGAGGTTGTGGTGAGTGAGACTTTGTCTCAAAAAATAAATAAATAAATAAAATAAGATAGAATAAAATAAAATAAAACACTCCATCTCTACCCAAAAAATAAAAGTAAAAAAATTTGTGATGATGTCTCATTATATTACCCAAGCTGTTCTCAAACTCTTGGGCTCAAGCGATACTCTCACCTGAGCCTCCCAAAGTGCTGGGATTACACACATGAGCCACTGTACCCAGCTCTGCAATTTTTTTTTTTTTTTTTTGAGACGGAGTTTTGCTCTTGTTGCCCAGGTTGGAGTGCAATGGTGTGATCTCTGCTCACCACAACCTCTGCCTCCTAGCTTCAAGCGATTCCCCTGCCTCAGCCTCCTGAGTAGCTGGGATTACAGGCACGCGCCACCACGCCCAGCTAATTTTGTATTTTTAGTAGAGACGGGGTTTCTCCATGCTGGTCAGGCTGGTCTCAAACCCCCGACCTCAGGTGATCCGCCTACCTTGGCCTTGCAAAGTGCTGGGATTACAGGCTTGAGTTACCGCGTCCGGCCCCCCCTAAAATTTTTTTAGTTAGCCAAGTATGGAGGCATGCACCTGTGGTCCCAGCTATTCCAGAGGCTTAGGTGGAAGGATAGCTTGAGCCCCAGAGGTCAAGGCTGCAGTGAGCTGTGAATGTGTCACTGCACTCTGGTCTGGGCAACAGAGTGAGACCCTATCTCTTAAACAATCAAAAAAACTTAAAAAGAAGGAAAATAGACATTTGGCTTTTTCAGGTCAGAATCTCAGAGCTACTTAAACTAGAAATGAGGTTAAAATTTTTCTAATATTGATTTTACTGATTAAAGATGTTAAAGTAAAATAAAAATCTGACTTTTTTTTGGAGACTGGGTCTCGCTCTGTTGCCCTGGCTGGAATGCAGTGGTGCAGTCACGGCTCACTGCAGCCTTGACATCCTAGGTTCAAGTGATCCTTTCACCTCAGCCTCCCAAGTAGCTGTGATTACAGACATGCTCCACTACTATGCCTGGTTAATTTTTTATTTTTTGTAGAGGCAGGATTTCACTATGCTACCCTAGCTAGTCTTGAACTCCTGAGCTCAGGTGATCCTCCTCCCTTGGTCTCCCAAAATCTGACTTTTCAAATACCATAAAGTGAATTGAAAATTACTATTTTTAATTTTTTTTTTTTTTTTTTTTTTGAGACGAAGTCTTGCTCTGTCGCCCAGGCTGGGGTGCAGTGGCCGGATCTCAGCTCACTGCAAGCTCCGCCTCCCGGGTTCACGCCATTCTCCGGCCTCAGCCTCCCAAGTAGCTGGGACTACAGGCGCCCGCCACCTCGCCCGGCTAGTTTTTTGTATTTTTAGTAGAGACGGGGTTTCACCATGTTAGCCAGGATGGTCTCGATCTCCCAACCTCGTGATCCGCCCATCTCGGCCTCCCAAAGTGCTGGGATTACAGGCTTGAGCCACCGCGCCCGGCCACTATTTTTAATTTTTTTATTCACCAGAATGAAAAATATTTTTATTACTAAAAAGTAGGAACGTCTTATTTACAAACATATGAAATTAACGTTATAAAATAAGTAAATGTCTAATAATATTCCTAGTACTTAACAGGAACATAGGATATTAATTTAGCTGAAATCTAAAGAGGGGAGTTATAACAGCAGCAAAAGATGAGTAAGAGAAATTAGTCAGGAAAAAGGTAATAAGGAACACAGAAGAGCAGTGACAGATGGTGTTGATTTTTAAAAATTTTTTTTGAAACAGTCTTGCTCTGTTACCCAAGCTGGAGGGCAGTGGCATGATCTCTGCTCACTGTAATCTCCACCTCATGGGTTCAAGTTATTCTCGTGCCTCAGTCTCTCAAGTAGCTGTAACTCCAGGCACATACCACCCAACCGAGATAATTTTTTGTATTTCAGTAGAGATGGGTTTTCACCATGTTGCCCAGGCCGGTCTCACACTTCTGAGCTCAATCTGCCCACCTTGGCCTCCCAAAGTGCTGCGATTACAAGCATGAGCCACCGCACTGGCCTGTCAATCACTGAATTTCTTTTCATGGTTCTGCAGGCTACTAACATGTTGCTCCTCCTAACCCACTCATAGTTTTGTTTTAATTTGAGACAGAGTCTCGCTCTGTTGCCCAGGCTGGAGTGCAGTGGCACGATCTTAGCTCACTGCAAGCTCTGTCTCCCAGGTTCAAAAGATTCTCCTGCCTCAGCCTCCTGAATAGCTGGGACTACAGGCGCATGCCACCACGCCCAGCTAATTTTTGTACTTTTAGTAAAGATGGGGTTTTGCCATAATGGCCAGGTTGGTCTCGAACTCCTGAGCTAGGGTGGTCCACTGGCCTCAGCCTCCCAAAGTGCTGGGATTACAGACGTGAGCCACTGCGCTCAATTCCACTCACGGTTTTTAAAAACTAGCTTACAAAGACATACATAAGGGAATTCACCTCACTATTGCCTATAATAATAACAAGAGAAGAGTGAAACACCACAAATACACATCAAAAGAGGACAGGTTAATAATACAATTCAATCAATGCCATGCGCTCATTTTCTATGAATGAAGCAGACCTAAGGGTACTGAAGGGACAGATGCCTCAGAAAGTGATTCGGTGAAAAAATAAAGTTACTGCATGGTATGTACAATATGGTATGTTTTTTAAAAAATTAGGTCAGTCGCAGTGGCTCACACCTGTAATCGAAGCTCTTTGGGAGGCCAAGGCGGGCAGATCACTTGAGGTCAGGAGTTTGAGATCACCCTGGCCAACATGGTGAAACCTAACAAAAATACAAAAATTAGCTGGGCATGGTGGTGCATGCCTGTAGTCCCAGCTACTTGGGAGGCTGAGGCACAAGAATTGCTTCAACCCAGGAGGTGGAGGTTGCAGTAAGCTGAGATCAGGCCACTGCACTCCAGCCTGGCTGATAGAGCGAGACCCTGTCTCAAAGAATGAATGAATAAATAAATAATAGTATTTATACATATACATTTTTGAGACAGAGCTTCCCTCGTCGCCCAGTCTAGAGTGCAATGGCACGATCTCAGTTCACTGCAACCTCCACCTCCCAGGTTCAAGTGATTCTCCTTTCTAAGCCTCCCATGTAGCTGGGATTACAGGCATACACGACCACGCCCAGCTAATTTTTGTATTTTTAGTAGAGACAGGGTTTCAGGCTGGGCTTAAACTCCTGACCTCAGGTGATCTGCCTGCCTCAGCCTCCCAAAGTGCTGGGATTACAAACATGTGCCACCGCACCCGGCCTAATTTTATGTATTTACAGCACCCATATGTTGGAATACATCAAATATATACACACACACACACATATACACACTTGTATACATATAAACAAGCATGTGTGCATGCATACATAAATGATTATATCACACATATTAAAAGCCTAAAAAGACTCCAGAATATCAAACTAATGCCAGTGGTTCTCTCTTGGGGAGGGGGGGATTATAGGAGACTGGCTCCTAAACTGTACATTTCTATAATATTTGAAAGATTGCTGAACACATTCATTTACAATTCTTTTTTTTTTTTTTGAGACAGAGTCTTCTCTGTCACCTAGGCTGGAGTACAGTGGTGCCATCTCGGCTCACTGCAACCTCTGCCTCCCGAGTTCAAGCAATTCTCCTGCCTCAACCTCCTGAGTAACTGGGATAACAGGCACACGCCACCACACCCAGCTAATTTTTGTATTTTTAGTAGAAACGGGGTTTCACCATGTTGGCCAGGCTGGTCTCGAACTCTTGACCTTGTGATCCGCCTGCCTCGGCCTTCCAAAGTGCTAGGATTACAGGTGCGAGCCACTATGCCCAGCCAACAATTCTAAAAAACTGTACTAAAAAGGAACCATTTGCACATGGTAAAAAGAACATATCCATTTACCTCCTTCCATTCCCCATGCCGCATTAAATAACAGCAGATGTATTCAAAAAGGTGTAAGCCTATAAAGACCAAGAGAATAGGAGAAAGGGTGACAGCCAAGAGCTGTCAACAAATTTTAGTCAATTTTAGGCAAAAGAGTTGCAGATGAATCACCAGATAAAGGAGAGAACTAAGTGTCTTGTTGTGGGGGAAGAAGGGAGACAAGAAGCACCCACCTGGTGGCACAGGCCCCCCAGAAAGGGGTGGAAATGAGAAGTATCAGGAGACGAGGAGCTGTGGACTGAGATGAAAACACAGGATTGTTTGCAAGCCTGTGTGTCAGAAGCCGTTAGGCCCTTGGATCCCATTATTCACTCAAGCAGAGACTCAGGTATATCTCTGAAGAGGCGAGCCACAGGAGAACTGGACTCCAGAATACTAGGCAAAGCTTGGGAGATGGTCCTAGACCAAAAGTCTACATACTGAACAATGAGACCTACCATCCCTTTTCCTGCTTGCAGCCAAGCTTATAATTAACACCTTCGGCTGGGTGCAGTGTCATGTTTGTAATCCCAGCACTTTGGAAGGCCAAGGTGGGTGGATCACTTGAGGGCAGTCTGAGACCAGCCTGGCCAACATGGCAAGACCTCTATCTCTACTAAAAATACAAATATTAGCCGGGCATGGTAGTGCATACCCATGGTCTCAGCTACTTGGGAGGCTGAAGCAGGAGACTCGCATGAACCTGAGAGGTAGAGGTTGTAGTGAGCCGAGATCATACCACTGTACTCCAGCAAGGGTGACAGAGTAAGATTCTGTTTTTTTTTTGAGACGGAGTCTCGCTCTGTCCCCCAGGTTGGAGTGCAGTGGCCAGATCTCAGCTCACTGCAAGCTCTGCCTCCCGGGTTTACGCCATTCTCCTGCCTCAGCCTCCCGAGTAGCTGGGACTACAGGCACCCACCACCTCGCCCGGCTAGTTTTTTGTATTTTTTAGTAGAGACGGGGTTTCACCGGGTTAGCCAGGATGGTCTCGATCTCCTGACCTCGTGATCCGCCCGTCTCGGCCTCCCAAAGTGCTGGGATTACAGGCTTGAGCCACCGCGCGCAGCCAAGATTCTGTTTAAAAAAAAACAGAAAAAAAAAAAAAAAAAAAAAACCTGTAGGCCGGGCGTGGTGGCTCACGCTTATAATCTCAGCACTTTGGGAGGTTGAGGTGGCTGGATCACAAGGTCAGGAGTTCGATACCAGCCTGGCCAAGAGGGTGAAACCCCATCTCTACAAATAATATAAAAATTAGCCAGGCATGGTGGTGGGCACCTGTAATCCCAGCTACTCAAGAGGCTGAGGCAGGAGAATTGCTTGAACCTGGGAGGCGGCGGTTGCAGTGAGTCAATCGCACCACTGCACTCCAGACTGGGTGACAGAGCAAGACTCGGTCTCAAAAAAAAAAAAAAAAAAAAACTAAATAAATAAATACAAATTAAAAATTTTTTTAAATTACCACCTTCATCTCCATCCCACCCCATGCCAGAAGGAGTTGGAGGGTATCTCTTTTGTCTGGGGAAAACTGATCAACCTAAGGGAAAAGGCCGTCAGAGACACAGACAGCTAGATTCCCTGGTGAAATCTACCCCAAAGCCTTCAGTGAAGCCTTCAAGTTGTAAGTCCTCATGCTTACATATAAAAGCTTCTGGCTGGGTGTGGTGGCTCACACCTGTAATCCCAGCACTTTGGGAGGCTCAGGTAAGGCAGATCACCTGAAGTCAGGAGTTTGAGACCAGCCTAACCAACGTGGTGAAACCCTCTCTCTACTAAAAATTCAAAAAGTAGCCAGGCATGGTGGTGCATTGCATGCCTGTAATCCCAGCTACTCGGGAGGCTGAGGCAGGAGAATCACTTGAACCCAGGAGGCGGAGGTTGCAGTGAGCTGAGATTGCGCCATTGCACTCTAGCCTAGGCAACAGAGTGAGACCCTGTCTTAAAAAAGAAAAGAAAAAAGCTTCTAAAATTAGCTTTTTAGGGCCCTGCTGTTAAATATAAACAGACAATATAAGAATCTCTTGACATTTGAGGAAAGGCTCCAACATGACACAGTGACCAAAAACGCAAAGAAAAAAGGATCTTAGAAGATACACAGTGTAAGCAGATAAACATCTTAAAAAAAAAACCACATTATCCTCAAAAAATTTTGAGCCTCCAGGATACTATTAAAAAGAAAGGAAACACGCAGAGAACAAAAGAAGCTTTTAGAAATTAAAAAGGGAACATGCAGAGAACAAAAACAAGCTCTTGGAAATTAAAAATATGACAGCAGAAATGAAAAAAAAACCTATAGGTGGCACAAAAAGTTGGTTGGTCTTGTAGGCCACGGTAATGACTATGGGCTTTTACTTTCAGCAGGAAGCCACTGGAAGTTTGACAGAATGATGTGACTTGATTTACTCAGACTACCTACTGGGAAGATACTGACTAGGCGCAAGACAGGAAGCAGGAGACCAATGAGGAGTCACTGGAGTCACCTGAGGGAGAGATGCTGATGGCTTGGACCAGGTGGTAGCTACTAGAGGTCTGAAAATTGGCTGGATTCTGAACGCATTTTGAAGGTTGAAGCAACATGATTTTGGCATTTGACATTTTAAATTGGGGTATGAAAGAACAAGAGGTGTGAAGGATGACTTCACCGTTTCCGACCTGAGCACTTGGAAGGATGGAGTTTCCCCTGAGAGGGGGAAGATGACGATTTCAGTTTTGGACATACTATGGTGTGACACCCAGTGGAGTTGTCACGTATGTAAAAGTACAGAGTTTCAAGGCAGAGGTCTTGGCTGGGCATACACATCTGAGAATCACTGTGAGATTTGATGAGATTTGATGAGATTTCGGTTGTGGGGCAGCTAGAGAAGCAGTGCAAAGACTAGGTGTTGGGGTATTTAGATGAGGAAGAAAACAAAGGAGAGTTAGAAGGGGCAGTCAAACAGGTAGGAGAGAAAACACAAGAGGATGGTAACTAGAAGCTGGGAGAAGAAAGGGATTCTAGAAGAAGGAAATGATGGACTCTCTAATGCTACCTGGTAGGTCAAGTTAAACAAAGTTTAGGAATTCATCACTGACTGTAGTAAATTTAGTGACTTTAACAAAAACAGGAGAAATTCATCATGTGAAACACAGTAGAGGCTGCAGCAGTCAGGGACACTTCTGAAGTGAGGGTCTTTGATGTCTAGGTGCTACCCAAGCCATATATGAGGCTGCCTTAATAAGTGAGTTGTGCCATTCACAGCTAAGTAGTTAGAAATCAATCTCATGAAGCCCACTAAGACTGAATACCCGCACCATAATTTTGACCTGTGGGCGTTGCCCCATGACTCCCACCAAAACCCATTAAGAAGCTGTGTCCTTAAGGACTGAAGAAAAATTATACTCTGGAGAAAAATAAAATGGAAACTGTACTTTAAAAAAAAAATGGTTAAGGCTGGGTGCAGAGGCTCATGCTGTAATTCCAGCACTTTGGGAGGCTGAGGCAGGTGGATCATCTGAGGTTAGGAGTTCAAGACCAACCTAACCAACATGGTAAAACCCCGTATCTACTAAAATAAAAAATAGCCAGGCGTGGTGGCGCATGCCTGTAGTCTCAGCTATTTGGGAGGCTGAGACTGGAGAATTGCTTGAACCCAGGAGGCAAAAGTTGCAGTGAGCCAAGATCCCACCTTTGCACTACAGCCTAGGCAACAAGAGCGAAACTCTGTCTCAAAAAACAACAACAACAACAACAACAAAAAACAATGCTAAAACATTAAGCACATAAAGGCATTATTCTGCAGTTTGTGGCATGATATTATTCCCACCTAACACATCTAAAATTGAGAAATAAATAACTCAGTATGGAAAAGACTAAAAACAAAGATCAGGATGCCCAGTGTTCCCCCAAGTAACAAAGAACCTACTTGATTTTAACAGATTGATATTTGATATTGATATATAGATACTGGAAAATAACTATCCCTTCACAAGTTTCTAAGTCAATGGAAACACAGTATCGGCCGGGCGCGGTGGCTCAAGCCTGTAATCCCAGCACTTTGGGAGGCCGAGACAGGCGGATCACGAGGTTAGGAGATCGAGACCATCCTGGCTAACATGGTGAAACCCCGTCTCTACTAAAAATACAAAAAACTAGCCGGACGACGTGGCGGGCGCCTGTAGTCCCAGCTACTCGGGAGGCTGAGGCAGGAGAATGGCGTGAACCCGGGAGGCGGAGCTTGCAGTGAGCTGAGATCCGGCCACTGCACTCCAGCCTGGGCGGCAGAGCGAGACTCCGTCTCAAAAAAAAAAAAAAAAAAAAAAAAAAAAAAAAAAAAAAAAAAAAAGAAACACAGTATCAAAATTCTAATTTCCGTAGGTGCTTAGAAAACAAATATTCTCACTCTATCATTCTGTAATTTGCAAAATTGAGGCCCACAGGCATAACTATCCTCAGATCAAATAATTAGCTAGGGCCTGGGTTACAACCAAAGCTCAGGTCTCCTTAATTCTAGTCCAGTATTCTTTCCTCTACACCCAGCTACCACTGAAGAGCAAAGACATGAAAAACAGCATAATGCAAATGTTTTAAAGCAGTATAGCAGTGTTAGCTAGCAGTCACTGGCTAACCCAACACCCACGGCCAAGCCCTTTTTCTCATCAGTATCCACTACAGAGGCCAGAAAGATTTCTTTCCCAACCTCCTCTGTAGCTAAAGGTGGCCGGTGACAAAGCTCTGGCCAATGAGGCAGAAGCAGAATGTGGTGGGGAACTTCCAGGGAAGTTTTCTTTGCTGATAAAGAGATCAAAAGGACACCTCCCTTACCCCCACCTTCCTGTGTAAAGCTAGAACAGTCATCTTGCAACTACGAAGTGTCACCTATGAGGACAAAGGGCCAATGTGCTAAGGATGTTGAACTAGAAAGGTACTAGAAGCCTGAGCCTGAAACTACATGACTGAGCAATTGAAGCAATACCAGTAACTGCCAACCTCCAGATGGCTTGTTTTAAAAAAAAAAGTAAATCCCCTCATGCCTGTAATCCTAATACTTTGGGAGGCTGAGGCAGGGAAGATCGCTTAAGCACAGGAGTTCAAGACCAGCCTGGAAAACATAGTCTCTAAAAGTAAAAGAAAGAAAAAGCAAATCTCAATTTGTTTCATCCATTGTTAGACTTTCCCTTAGAGTTAGTGTACTTCTAACATACAATCAGCATTTCCCAAGGACTCGGAAGGCATTATTTGAAATGAGGTTCCCAGTCAAATATGGGTCAAATATCGATAAATAAAATTGCGTAAAAAATGGATTTTAGGGCTGGGCATGCTGGCACATGCTTGTAATCCCAGCATTTTGGGAGGCCCTGGCAGGTGGATCACCTGAGGTCAGGAGTTCAAGACCACCCTGGCCAAAATGGTGAAACCCCTTCTCTGCTGAAAATACAAAAAATGAGCAGGGCGTGATGGCATGCACCTTTAATCCCAGCTAACCAGGAGGCTGAGGCAGGAGAATTGCTTGAATCCAGAAAGTGGAGGTTGCAGTGAGCCAAGATTGTGCCACTGCACTCCAGCCTGAGCAACAAGAGCAAAACTCCGTCTCAAAAAAAAAACCAAAAACCAAAAACCAAAAAAACTAGATTTTAGGAAAATAGTGGAGGTAGCAACACAGTTTTCAATCTTTTGATCCCCAAGTAGCATCTGAGAAACCTAACAATAGGAGAACCCCAAAATAGCCAATGAGTAGTCATTGGAAGGTAGAGACGCCTAATTTGAGATGAGCAGCTGAAACTATGAGTTTTATCCTCTCCAGCACCAGGGCTCACATAAGAACGGAAACAGAGCAGTCCAGCCCCTAGGGAATCTCAAAACTGACCTGCCAGGCTACCCTTCTAGGACAGGGCTTCATATGGAGGAGAAATAGCCACAGGTAGAAAAAAATTTGAGCAGGGGAGGGTCAAAAGAGACAAGGAAAAAGAAGATCCAGACCAAGTGTGATAAGGGAACAAAACCAGGATACCCCACAAAAAAAGCCACTATATTTCTGAATCCTAAACAAAAACAACAGGAGTTCTATGAAATTAGTAAAAATTAACTGAACCTTGACTTACTCTAAAAGTTCAGGATAATAAGGCAGGTGTGGTGGCTTGTGCCTACAGTCTCAGCTACTTGGGAGGCTGAGGCAGAAGGATTACTTGAGCCCACGAGTTCAAGGCTGCAATGAGCTATGATCACACTACTGCAGGGCAATACAGCAAGACCTCATCTTTAAAAAATATATAAAGACATATAAACTTAAAAATTAAAATTCAGGAAAACTAATTTCATATAAAAATAAGTAATAAAATTAGCCGGGCATGGTGGTACACATCTGTAATCCTAGCTACTTGGGAGGCTGAGGCAGAAGAATTGCTTGAACCCAGGAGGCAGAGATTGCAGTGAGCCGAGATCGCGCCACTGCACTTCAGCCTGGGCGACAGAGTGAGACTCTGTCTCAACAAGAAGAAAAAAAGAAAGAAACAGACAAAAAAAGGCTGGGCACAGTGGCTCACGCCTGTAATCTGAACCCTTTGGGAGGCTGAGGCAGGCAGACCACAAGGTCAAGATTTCGAGACCAGCCTGACCAACATGGTGAAACGCCATCTCTACTAAAAATACAAAAATTAGCTGAGTGTGGTAGCACCCATCTGTAATCCCAGCTACAAGGGAGGCTGAGACAGGAAAATCGGTTGAACCTGGGAGGCAGAGGTTGCAGTGAGCCAAGATCACACCATTGCACTCCAGCGTGGGCAACAGAGCGAGCAAAACTGAAAAATAAATAAATAAATAAATAAATAAATAAATAAATAAATAAATAAATTTGAGGCTGGGCCCAGTGGCTCATGTCTGTAATCCTGTCACTTTAGGAGGCTGAGTTGGGCAGATCACCTGAGGTCAGGAGTTTGAGACCAGCCTGGCCAACATGGTCTCTACTAAAAATAAAAAGGTTAGCTGGGTATGGTGGCGCGTGCCTGTAGTCCCAGCTATGTGGGAGGCTGAGGCAGGAGAATCGCTTGAATCCAGGAGGCGGAGGTTGCACTGAGCTGAGATCATGCCACTGCACTCTAGTCTGGGCGACAGGGTGAGATGCAGTCTCAGGAAAGAAAAAAAAAAAAAGGCATTTGAAGTTACATGAGGAAAGAAGATAAGGAGCAGAATAACATGCATATAAACACAAGTATGCCAGAAAGATTTGTCCACAAAAAAGAAAAAAAAACTTTGTTTACAATCTCAAAATGAGATAAAAGATTATAAGAAAATAAATTCAAAGCTTCTGAAAACTAAGACAATCAAACAATCTTCAAAAGAGCAAAAATTAGACAAACAGCTTAAAAATGGAAGCCATAAGACAGTGATGGAGTATCTTCCAGGTGCTGGGAAAAAACCAGCAGCCCAGGCTTCCATACCCAGTGAAAATATCCTTCAAAGGTGACGATGGAATAAAATATTTTTAGACAGACAAAATCTGAGAGAATTTCTCACCAGCAGACCTACCCGAAAGAAAATACTCTGGGACCTTCTAATGACAGGAGAAGGAAAATTATCACAGATAGAAACCTGGAGATGTGAGAAGAAAAAGGGCAACAGAAAGGGTAAATATTTGTTGTAATGTTGGGGCAAAAAAAGAAAAATAAGTGAAAAAGGAAGGGTAAATAGGATAAATATGTGAATAAATCTAAATAAATATTGGCTATATAAAATGAAAATAATAGGCTGGGCACAGTGGCTCACGCCTATAATCCCAGCACTTTGGGAGGCTAAGGCAGGTAGATCACCTGAGGTCAGGAATTTGAGACCAGCCTGGCCAACATGATAAAACCTTGTCTCTACAAAAATTAGCCGGGTGTGGTGGCTCGCACCTATAATCCCAACTACTCAGGAGGCCGAGGCTTGAATCCAGGAGGCGGAGGTGGCAGTGAGCTGAGATTGCGCCACTGCACTGCAGCCTGAGCGACAGAGTGAGACTCTGTCTCAAAAAATAAAATGAGAGTAATAATGCTTTATAGATTTAAAAATATACACAAAGAGAGGGAGATGGGCAGAGCCAAAGTATTCTAAGGACCCTGTCTTATCTAGGAAGAGAGTAAAAAAACCAATTAACATTAGATTCTGGTAAGTTACAAATATACATTCATATTTGAATGAAAATACACATTCACATTTGTAACTTATCAGGGCAGTCAGTAAAGGAAGAGTAAAAGAGAATATAACTTCTAAGCTAACAGTGGAGAGGTCAATAAATATGCAATGAATTAAACAAAAAAGAGAATTCTGACAATAGCAATTTAGATCAATTTTCCCAATGAACAACAAAAAAAGCAGAGCAAAAAAAATTTATTTAATGCACTAAAGAGCTACCAAGGCTGTGAAGGACAACATGCCCAAGATCCAGGAGAAGAACGTAAAAATAGAGGTGAACGATGCCTAGCACTTGCAGCTGGGACAGGCTACAGCTGAAAACAAGGGGTTAACATGATCAGCTCTGCTGCCCTGCTTGCTTTTGGTCACTTGCTTGTTTCTTTTTTTTTTTTTTTTTTCCTTTTCTTTGAAGCTAAAGGCCACACCACTGAACCCTCCAACTTTTTTTTTTTTTTTTTTTTTTTTTTTTTTTTTGAGACAGATTCTCTTTCTGTTGCTCAGGCTGGAGTGCAGTGGCACGATCTCGGCTCAATGCAACTTCTACCTCCTGGGTTCAAGCAATTCTCCTGCTCCAGCCTCCCAAGTAGCTGGGATTACAGGCACCCGCCACCATGCCCAGCTGATTTCTTTGTATTTTTAGTAGAGACAAAGTTTCACCACGTTGGCCAGGTTGGTTTCAAACTCCTGACCTCAAGTAATCCGCCTGCCTTGGCCTCCCAAAGTGCTAGGATTACAGGTGGGAGCCACCATGTCCAGCCTGAACACTAAAACTTAACTTTCATTGGCTACTTTGTAGATAACATTCACAGGTCACCAAGGCAATGGTCACTTCAGTTATTTTTCAGGAACCTGGGCTAGATCCTGCCCAGTTCAAACTGATGGAGACCACCAACCCTTCAACTGGGTCTGTGAAGGAGCCCAAGAGGGTCTTTTGATGCTTGAGGGCCAAAAACTCCACCCTCGGATCATGTTAATGCCTCTATTTTCTGTACATGTGTTCTACGACATGCCATGAACCCTGACTACACTTGTACACAATGAATGTTACTTCATTATCCCCACTGCCAATCCACCCCACACCTTAAACCACCCCACTTCCCTAGCCCACAAATATCCCTAAGACTTTGCGGAGGCTGGTTTGAGACCTGTTCTCCCACCTCCTCACTCAGTGGCCTTGCAAGTAAGTTTTTTCTCTTTTGCAAAACCTGTGTCACAGTGATTGATTTACCACACATGGGCAGAATGGACCTAGACCTGGCTGGTAACATAGCCACATCAGGAGCTTCACTGTAAACATACAAAAAGGAGAAGATGGAACAGCAGAGCCCCTCATAAATCTTTTCTTATACAAAGAAAAGATTTCAGAAAACACACACAGGCCAGGTTTGCTTGAGAGACATTGAATGAAGGAGTCAGACTCAAAAAATGAAACAGGAAAGATTATAGTAAGGGAAAGAAAAGGGAAGAGGGGAGCAGGAGGGAACCCAAGACATTTCAGTTTTGAAGTGCTTACACTCTCGAAGGCTGCCAATTCTCCTTTTGAAACATACCTTGCACTAGTCCCTTCTCTCCAGCTCCCCTGCCTTCTGTACGGGGACTGCTGTAACTCTCTGTTGCAGTCCACTCTCAGCACTGCAGCTAAAGCAATTATAACCCAAAACCACAGCAATGGACAGCCTTGGTCTATACAAAATCAGGCTATGACAGAGGGATTTGCTGCTAAAATTTCACTGCCTTTGCTAAAGCCAATTTTTTTCCCCAGGTTCTGCACTTGATCAAGCCAATCTGTCAGTCTGACCAGTGCCCTGAAAGAGCTCAATTACTTCTTTTGGGCAAACACTTTTCCCAAAGAGATCTTATCTATCCTGGTTTACTTAAGTATGGTTCTTTTTTATTCTTATTTTTATTTATTTATTTATTTATTTATTTGAGACAGTCTCACTCTGTTGCCCAGGCTAGCGTGCCATGGCACAATCTCGGCTCACCACAATCTCTGCCTCCGGGGTTCAAGTGGTTCTCCTGCCTCAGCCTCCCAATTACAGGCATATGCCACCACACTCAGCTTTTTTTTTTTTTTTTGAGACAGAGTCTCGCTCCATCACCCAGGCTGGAGTGCAGTGGTGCAATCGCAGCTCACTGCAGGCTCCGCCTCCTGGGTTTACGCCATTCTCCTGCCTCAGCCTCCCAAGCAGTTGGAACTACAGGCGCCCGCCACCACACCTAATTTCTTTTTGTATTTTTAGTAGAGATGGGGTTTCACTGTGTTAGCCAGGATGGTCTCGATCTCCTGACCTCGTGATCTGCCCGCCTCAGCCTCCCAAAAGTGCTGGGATTACAGGCGTGAGCCACCGCGCCTGGCCTTTTTTTTTTTTTTTTTGAGAGGGACTTTCGCTCTTGTTGCCGAGGCTGGAGTGCAATGGTGTAATCTTGGCTCATTGCAACCTCCGACTCCTGGGTCCAAGCAGTTCTCCTGCCTCAGCCTTGCAAGTAGCTGGGATTACAGGCATGCGCCACCATGCCCGGCTAATTTTGTATTTTTAGCAGAGACAGGGTTTCTCCATGTTGGTCAGGCTGGTCTCGAACTCCTGACCTCAGGTGACTCGCCCACCTCGGCCTCCCAAAGTGCTAGGATTACAGGCATGAGCCACCATGCCTCACTGCGCAGCTAATTTTTGTAGAGACAGGGTTTCACCAGGTTGGCCAGGCTGGTCTCGAACTCCTAACCTCAGGTAACTCGCCCGCCTCAGCCTCCCAAAGTACTGGGTTTACAGGCATGAGCCACCGCGCCCTGCCTGATTCTTTCACTTGGTCACTTGCTTGTGATTTTTTTTCTTTCTTTCTTTTTCTTTGAAGCTGAAGGCCACAGTAGCTAAAGGCCACGACATTGAACACTAAAACTTAACCTTCACTGGCTACTTTGTAGATAACATGCACAGCTCACCATGAATGCAGCTGCAGTCAACTAACAGGTATGAAGTTACCACTCAGTACATGGTTATATTAGGGACTGTTTCTGCCTACTGGATTCTGGGGAGGAACAAGGGAGGAATGTAACAGCACAAGCCATAATGAAGTTTATATACAGGCTTAAAACAAAAGAAAACCCTAGAATGAACTCAACAAAATTATGGTGTTCTGAGCTAATACTACCTGGCTTTAGAGGGAAATACTCTTCCAAAAGTCATTCGAATCCATAAATATAAGAACTTTCTGGCCACGCATCTGAAAGAAGGAAAAAAAGGATACGCATATTTTAAAATTCCATTTGGCTTACATCATCAGTTTTCTGGAAAGGAAAGGAAGCCTTTAAGGTCTCAGAGGGAGGGATGTTAGTATGAGTCAAAAGGTGGTATCACAGCTAATCTTGCATCAAACAGGGCATAGGATGGGGCAGATTTATAAAGCTAAAATCAAGCAGATTATTTTTTAAAAATATTTTCAACATAAATTGTCAATGAAGAGATACAAACTTCAGAACTGAGGTACAGGAAGTACATCATAATTCTTTTGTTCATATTATTCTTCTTCCTACCTAAAATGCCCAGCAAATGCCCACTAATCCTGAACCTTCTCCAATGTAAACAGAGTGAGTAGCTGTGTACTCTCAGTACTCTGTTCAAATCCCTCCTGTAATGTTGTGATGCCATATCAGTGATCAGCTCACAGGGTGTCTGTCATTCCCTCTGCACTGTGAGCCCCTGAAAGCAGAAATTGGTGCTTTATAGCACCTCCAGTACCTAGCACAGAGGTATACCTCCTCTGTGTATACCTGAGGAGGTATACCTCCTCTTTATAGCACCTCCAGTACCTAGCACTATACCTGGTATACACACAAAGGTGGCTTCTCTTTTTTTTTTTTTTTTTTGAGACAGAGTTTTGCTCTGCCGCCCAGGTTAGAGTGCAGTGGTGCAATCTGCTCCCTGCAAGCTCCGCCTACCGGGTTCACGCCATTCTCCTGCCTCAGCCTCCCAAGTAGCTGGGACTACACGTGCACACTGCCACGCCTGGCTAATTTTTTGTATTTTTAGCAGAGATGGGTTTCACCATGTTAGCCAGGATGGTCTCGATCTCCTGACCTTGGGATCCACCCGCCTTGGCCTCCCAAAGTGCTGGGATTACAGGCCTGAGCCATCACGCCTGGCTTTGTCTTTTTTTTTTTTTGAGATGGAGTCTCACTGTTGCCCAGGCTGGAGTGCAGTGGTGCGATCTCGGCTCACTACAACCTCCACCTCCCGGGTTCATATCATTCTCCTGCCTCAGCCTCCCAAGTAGCTGGAACTACAGGCGCCCGCCACCACGCCCAGCTAATTTTTTGTATTTTTAGTAGAGACGGGGCTTCACCATGTTAGCCAGGATGGTCTCGATCTCCTGACCTCGTGATCCACCCACCTCAGCCTCCCAAAGTGCTGGGATTACAGGCATGAGCCACCACGCCGGGCCAAAGGTGGCTTGTCTTATAGAGTTAAACCCTGAGTTCAACTTAAAACGCACCTTCTCCAGCCCTTTATCTGGCTTATTCTTACATTATCCTTCAGGGCTCAGCTTAAACTCTGTTTCCTCCAGAGAGTCAGTGCTGGCTATACTAGTGTGGCTGTTCTTGCCATATTTGCCAGTGGTACCACATCCTTCTCCTCTCATTGCACTCTCACTCTATTGTTGTGGCTTAATAGTCTATCAAGCTTACCTGATTTTAAATTCTGATGAAGTCACAAACTAAGATGACCTTACTCACCTTATATCTCAGCATCTAGCATAACAGCTGTCATGGATAAGCACCAGATAAATTTGTTGTTGTTTTAAGACGGAGTCTTACTCTTGCCCAAGGTGGAGGGCAGTGGGGCGATCTCGGCTCACTGCAACCTCTGCCTCCCAGGTTCAAGCAATTCTCGTGCCTTAGCCTCCCAAGTAGCTGGGATTACAGGTATGCACCACCACACGCAGCTAATTTTTTGTATTTTTTTTTTTTTTTTGAGACGGAGTCTCGCTCTGTTACCCAGACTGGAGTGCAGTGGCGCGATCTCAGCTCACTGCAAGCTCCGCCTCCCAGGTTCATGTCATTCTCCTGCCTCAGCCTCCCGAGTAACTGGGACTACAGGCGCCCGCCACCACGCCTGGCTAATTTTTTGTGTTTTTAGTAGAGACGGGGTTTCACCGTGTTAGCCAGGATGGTCTCGATCTCCTGACCTCATGATCCACCCGCCTCGGCCTCCCAAAGTGCTGGGATTACAGGCGTGAGCCATCGTGCCCGGCTGTATTTTTAGTGGAGATGAGGTCTCGAACTCCTGACCTCAGGTGATCCACCTGCCTCGGCCACCCAAAGTGCTGGGATTATAGGTGTGAGTGAGCCACCACACCAGGCCTGATAAATTTTTGAATTAAGAAATGGATGTCTTTTTTTTTTTTTGAGACAGAGTCTCGCTCTGTCACCGGGGCTGGAGTGCAGTGGCCGGATCTCAGCTCACTGCAAGCTCCGCCTCCCAGGTTTTACGCCATTCTCCTGGCTCAGCCTCCCGAGTAGCTGGGACTACAGGCGCCCGCCACCTCGCCCGGCTAGTTTTGTTTTATATTTTTTAGTAGAGACGGGGTTTCACCATGTTAGCCAGGATGGTCTCTATCTCCTGACCTCATGATCCGCCCGTCTCGGCCTCCCAAAGTGCTGGGATTACAGGCGTGAGCCACCGCGCCTGGCCTAAGAAATGGATGTCTTTAATATACCTAATCAAGAGTAGCAGAAGGGTTACAGCTCTTCTAGAATTCACCAGAAAATCCAGGGGGAAAAAAAAGAGTAGTTCGTTCTTTCTTGGACCACGTTTACACGTTTAGACTTTTTCTGGAAGAATCTTGATAGCGTCATATTGCGAGGCACAAGTGGAGAAATGAAAACACTCAATGACAGATTTTATGTCTGCAGATTCCTGAATATCCTTTTCATCTGAACATTCTACTATAAAGAACAGGCATCAAGATCTCCAACTAATTGTGATGGGAGAATAAGAATCATTCTCTCATTTTAACCAAGAAGGGAGAACAAGAGAAAAGTATCCGTAGACTGGTGGCCACTCATAAGCTCACCTGATGCGAAGTTCTCTTAACCGGCCCTGTCGGGTACAAGTATGTGTGCCACGATACTGCACTAGGTGACTGGTACTAGGTAACTCCCTCCGGTTCCCAAAGGATGCAGAAGACTTCTTGTTGGACAGTGTCTTTGCAGAATAAGGTTTCTTAACTGCACCATCCCTAAAATACCTTAAATGTGAGGAAGAAGGAGGCAAGGAGAGAATAAAGTTATCTCTGCATGTGATGCAAATACTTTTAACATACAAGCAAAATTAAACAGATAAGCTCATAAAGCCTGACAATACCTATGCTTCAAAGATAATAAGCAGCCCAATCTGACAGAAATATTGGCCAACCACTGGAGGTGGGTACTGCTGGGTCAGCTCTAGGCAGGAACTACAGTACCCCCTGGAGTCATTAGGCCTAACAGTTTTCTTTTGTTTGAGACAGGTTCTCACTCTGTTGCCCAGGCTGGAATGCTGTGGCATGACCACAGCTCACTGCAGCCTTGACCTCCCAGGCTCCAGTGATCCTCTCATTTCAGCCTCCTAAGCAACTAGGCAACTAGGACCACAGGTGCTCGCCAGTGTGTCCTGATAATTTTTTTTTTTTTTTTTAAAGAGATGAGGTCTCACTGTGTTGCCCAGGCTGGTCTTGAACTCCCGGGCTTAAGGAATCCTCCCACCACATCCTCCCGAGTAGCTGAGACTACAGGCGTGCACCACCATGGTCGGCTAATTTTTTATTTTTATTATTATTATTTTTTTGAGACAAGGTCTTACTTTGTCGCCCAGGCTAGAGTGCAGTGGCGTATCTCAGCTCACTCAACCTCCACCTCCCAGGTTCAAGCGATGCTCCTGCCTCAGCCTCCCTAGTAGCTGCGATTACAGGCACCCACCAATGCACCTGGCTAAGTTTTGTATTTTTAGTAGAGATGGGGTTTCACCATGTTGGCCAGGCTGGTCTTGAACTCCTGACCTCAGGTGATCTACCCACCTCGTCCTCCCAAAGTGCTGGGATTACAGGCTTGAGCCACTGTGCTCGGCCAATTTTTAATTTTTTAGAGACAGGGTCTCACTATATTGCCCAGGCTAGTCTCAAACTCCTGGGCTCAAGTAATCCTCCTGCCTCAGCTCCCCAAAGTGGTGGTATTACAGACATGCACCACTGTATCTGGCCTGCTGGCCTGATTTCATTCTTGATCTCTTGCTTCAGAATATCTGCACTGAGGCTGAAGCGCGCGCGCGCGCGCGCACACACACACACACACACACATATACATAAACACACACACACATTTTAATATACTTTTTAAAAATTTTTATTTTTTGTTTTCTTGAAATAGGGTCTTGCTATGTTGCCTAGGCTGTCTTGAACTCCTGGGCTTAAGCAATCCTCTCAACTAAGCCTCCCAAAATGCTGGGATCACAGGTGTAAGCTACCACACTCAGACTCCTGGATTTTACTTTTTTAGAACAATTTGAAGTTTACTGCAAAATTGTGAAGAACGAACAGACTGTTCCCACATATCCCTTTTTCTTTACACACACACACAGCTGTATATGCTAAAAAGAGTATGTTTAAAGAAATGAAAGTCAAGTGTGAATATATTTGCAGGGCATGGGGTAACTATAAAAAGTAAGGTAGAAGCATTAATCACAACAGCCAAAAGGTAGAAGCAATCTAATTTTTTCTTTTTAAAGACAGGCTCTCGGCCGGGTACAATGGCTCACGTCTATAATCCCAGCACTTTGGGAGGCTGCGGCAGGAGCATCATCTGGGGTCAGGAGTTTCAGACCAGCATGGCCAACACAGCGAAATGCCATCTCTACTAAAAATACAAAAATCAGCCGGGTGCGGTGGCAGGTGCCTGTAATCCCAGCTACTTGGGAGGCTGAGGCAGGAGAATCACTTGAACCCAGGAGGTGGAGGTTGCAGTGAGTCATGCCATTGCACGCCATCCAGGGCGACAGGACAGGACAGGACGGGAAAGGACAGGACTGGACAGGAAAGAAAGAAAGAAATAAAATTCCCTGATAGTTCCAACATAGGTATTGATGGCCAGGTGTGGTGACTCACGCCTGTAATCACAGCACTTTGAGAGGCCAAGGTGGGTGGATCACCTAAGGTTAGGAATTTGAGACCACCTTAGACAACATGGTGAAACCCTGTCTCTACTAAAAATACAAAAATTAGCCAGGTGTGGTGGCGTGCGCCTGTAGTCCCAGCTACTCGGGAGGCTGAGGCACGAGGATCGCTTGAACCCAGGGGGCAGAGGTTGCAGTGAGCTGAGATCTCGCCATTGCACGCCAGCCTGGGCGACAGAGTGACACTCTGTCTCAACAACAATAAGAACGACAAAACATAGGTATTGATACAGTTTAGCTGTGCCCCCACCTAAATAGCATCTTCAATTGTAGGTCCCGTAAGACCCACATGTCGTGGGAGGGACCTCACGGAAAGTGATTAGATTATGGGGGTAGTTCCCCCATGCTGTTCTCATGATAGTGAATGAGTTCCCAAGAGATCTCATGGTTTTACGTGGGGCTTTCCCCCACTTCACTTTGCACTTTCTTTCCTGCCGCCATGTGAGAAAGCATTGCTTCCCCTTCCACCATGATTGCAAGTTTCTTGAGGCCTCTCCAGAAATGCGGAACTGTGAGTCAATTAAACCTCCCACCTTTATAAATTAGTTATCTCAGATATTTCTTCATGGCAGCATGAGAACGATCTAATACAGGTATCACATTTGATTATGGTACCATTCACTGCTTTGCTTCTATAAAATTATCTTGTACTACTCCCAAAATATAAAACTTAAATCTGATTAAGTCTCTAAATCCAGTTACCAATTTGCAGAAAAAGACTGAGAACAGAGGACAGAAGAACATGCTAAAATGCACAGAGGCCCTATCAAAATACCAGTGACATTATTCACATAAATAGGAAAAATATCTTAAAAATTGTATAGGACCACAAAAGACTCCAACTAGCCAAAGCGATCCTGAGCAAAAAGAACAAAGCTGGAGGCATCACATCACCAGACTTCAAAATAAACCACAAAGCTGTAGTAACCAAAACAGCATGGTACTGGCATAAAGACAGACACACAGGCCAATGGAACAGAACAGAGTAGTACATTATTAAGCTATTTTATCTACCTATCTACCTACCTACCTACCTGAGACACAGTCTCATTCTGTTGTCCCACTGGAGTATAGTGATATAATCACAGCTCACTGCATCCTGATTCAGGTGATCTTCCTTCCCACCTCAGCCTCCTGAGGAGCTGCAACTACAAGGGCACGCTACCACCTGGCTAAGCTTTTGTAGAGATGGGGTTTTGCCACATTGCGCAGGATGGTCTTGAACTCCTAGGCTCAAGTGATCCACCTGTCCTGGAGTCCCAAAGTGCTGAGATTACAGGTGTGAGCCATCACACCCAGTGCCAATTTATTTTTGACAAAGGGTCCAAGAACACTGGGGAAAGGACACCCTCTTTAATAAATCCTGCTGGGAAAAGTGAGTATCTACATACAGAAAAATGAAACTAGACCCTCCACCTCTCACCCTATACAATATCAACTCAAAATGGATCAAAGACCTAAATGTAAGACCCAAAACTAGAAAGCTATGAGAAGAAATACTTCAAAAGTCTAGGAAAATATTTTACGAATAAAACATCAAAAGCACAGGCAACAAAACCAAAAATAAACAAATAGGATAATCTCAAGCTTAAAAGCTTCTGCTCAGCAAACAATCTACAGAGTAAAAAGACAACCTATAGAATGGGATTACAGGCCGGGCATAGTGGCCCATGCCTGTAATCCCAGCAGTTTGGGAGGCCAAGGCAGTCAGATCACTTGAGATCAGGAGTTCAAGACCAGCCTGGCCAACATGGTGAAACCCCATCTCTACTAAAAACACAAAATTAGCTGGGCATGGTGGCATACACCTGTAATCCCAGTTACTAGGGAGGCTGAGGCAGGAGAATCGCTTGAACCCGGGAGGTGGTGGTTGCAGTGAGCCAAGATTGTACCACTGCACTCCTGACTGGGTGATAGAGTAAGACTCCATCTCAAAAAAAAAAAAAAAGAATGGGATTATAAGTATTACAAAAAATATGTGCAAACTATCTGACAGGGGGTTAATATGCAGAATATACAAAGAACTCAAATATCTCAACAGCAAAAAACAAACAAAAAATCCAATTAAAAAAGGGGTAACTTTGGGAAGCTGAGGTGGAGATGGCTTCAGTCCAGGAATTTAACATCAGCCTGGGCAACATGGTGAAATCCTGTCTCTACACAAAATTAGCCAAGCATGGTGGTGTGTGCCTGGAGTCCCAGCTACTCTGGAGGCTGCACTGAGAGCCTGGGAGGCAGAAGTTTCAGTGAGCTGAAATCCCACCACTGTACTCCAGCCTGGGTGACAGAGTAAGACCTGTCTCAAAAAAAAAAAAAAGTAGAGGGAGCGAATTCTCTGAATAGACACATTTCTCAAAAGAAGACATACAAATGGCTAACAAATATATGAAAAAATGCTCAACATCACTATCAGGGAAATGTAAATGAAAATCACAATGAGGTGTCATCTTACTCGTTAGGTAGGTGGCTATTGTCAAAAAGACAAAAAAAAAAAAGATAACAAATGCTGGCAAGGAAGCAGAGAAAAGGGAACACTTTTTAATTTTATTTTTATTTTTATTGAGATGGAATCTCACTGTTGCCCAGGCTGGAGGGCAATGGCGCCATCTCGGCTCACTGCAACCTCCTGGGTTCAAGCAATTCTTCTGCCTCAGTCTCCCAAGTAGGTGGGACTACAGGTGCACACCACCAAGCCTGGCTAATTTTTGTATTATTAGTAGAGACGGGGTTTCACCATATTGGCCAGGCTAATCTTGAATTCCTGACCTCGTGATCCACCCACCTCGGCATCCCAAAGTGCTGGGATTACAGGTGTGAGACACCGCACCCGGCTGAAAAGGGAACACTTACATACTGTAGATGAGAATGTAAACTAGTATAGCCACTATGGAGAAGAGCATGGAGGTTCCTCAAAAAACTACAAATAGGACTACTGCATGACCCAGCAAACCCACTACTGGGCATTTATCCAAAGGAAAGAAAATCAGTGCATCAAAGAGACATCTACACCCTCATGGTTACTGCAGCACTATTCACAATAGCCAATACATGGAATCAATCTAGGTGTCCAACAAGAGATGAATGGATTAAGCAAATGTGGTATATACACACAAATGGAATACTATTCAGCCATAAAAAAGAATAAAATATTGTCATTTGCAGCAACATGGATGGAAACGGAGGATATTAAGTGAAATAAGCTAGGAATAGAAAGTTAAACATCTCATGTTCTTACTCGTGCAGAAGCTAAAACTGTTTGGACGAACGGAGGCAAGATGGTGCACTTCCGGGTTCTTCA
>NC_045452.1:14258083-14258308 GCF_002776525.5 Piliocolobus tephrosceles
CAGTGAGAGAGACAGCAAGAGGCAACCATCAGTGAGACAGCGAGAGATGGTGAGGAAACTGGTGATCAAAACTGCAAGAGCAGTACCACTAAGACTGTAATACCAAAGAGCTGCTAACACTGCAGAGAGATGTAACATTAACCAAAAGCTTTTTTCAGAGCCATCATTTTCCCTCCCTCCCTTCCTTCCTTCCTTCCTTCCTTCCTTCCTTCCTTCCTTCCTTCC
>NC_045452.1:14258318-14294488 GCF_002776525.5 Piliocolobus tephrosceles
CCTTCCTTCCTTCCTTCCTTCCTTCCTTCCTTCCTTCCTTCCTTCCCTCCTTCCTTCCTTTTTCCTCTCTTTGTCTCTTTCTCTCTTTCTTTCTTTCTTTCTTTTCTTTCAAGATGGAGTCTTGTTCTGGAGCCTAGCCTGGAGTGCAGTGGTGTGATCTTGGCTCACTGCAACCTGCAACCTCTGCCTCCTAGATTCTCCTGCTTCAAGGGATTCTCCTGCCTCAGCCTCTTGAGTAGCTGGTATTACAGGCACCCACCACCATGCCCTGCTAATTTTTGTATTTTTAGTGGAGACGGGGTTCCATCATGTTGGCCAGGCTACTCTACAGCTCCTGACTTCAAGTGATCCACCCCCCTCGGCTTCTCAAAGTGTTGGGATTACAGACATAAGCCACCGCACCTGGCCGGAGCCGCCATTTATCCTGGCAGGCAGTGGAGCCAAGAGGACAGTCAAGTGGCCATAGCACTGCCTCATGTGGGACCTGCTGCTTCAGCTGGCAGGTTGCTGGTCTCCACACTTGTTCCCCTCCAGCAGCCGAGCCCATCCAAGCTGGGGGTCACCTAAGCAGGCCTTCGCCCAGTTCCACAAGCCTGGCTGGCACCATTTTGGCTCCTGCACACAGGTGTCTCCATTGCCGAGTACGTTCTCTCGTGAATCAGGGCTCCCAAGGTCTCTCCTTGAGAAATGATGGTCACCCCTTCCCTTCCTCTCTTCTGTGGTTACTTTCTGCTTAGCCCCTCTCTACCCAAACTAAGATGCTTTCATTGCTCTCTGTAGAATTCACTCTCATCATTCTGCTACTCATTTATAGCTCATAATTGGCTTTTGTAACGCTTTCCTACCTATACTTACACCTTCTTTGCCAAAAGTGAAAATTCGAAAGGAAAATGTGACGAAGCTTTTGCTAGACTTAGACTAACTAAAAAGCTCCTGTAGAAATCCTTACTAGACATGGGAACAGCAGTGAATATCCCATAGGCCTTGCCACTGGGATGTCTTTTAGGCAAGTGGAGTAAATTCAAATCAGATGATTTAAAGAGGAAAAAACCCCTTGTTTTCAAAGGCAACACTGTTTGGGTTGAATACAAATTGGGGAATCAACAAATTTGGCCTACAAATGGCTCTTTATGTTATAATGCTATTTTACCATTAGATTTATTCTGTAAAAAGAAAGGAAAATGGGGGTAAGTTCCTTATATGCAGGTTTTTATGACCTTCTACCAAGATCCTAACCTCAGAGATAGCTATAGAATGTGTCTGGCTCATAACACCTCTGGCACCAAGAAGCTACTCCAGATATCCTAGATTACCCTTTCTTAGCTGCTCCAGCTTGAACGCCTGCATGCTCACCTTGGAACTTCCTCAGTCCTTCAGTTCTAAGAAGGTTCCCACCAGTTCTGTAGCATAGAATTCCACTCCAAGGTCATCAAGAACTTCTCCACTTATCCAACAGATCCCAGCCTATGCCCCCTGCTACCCAAGGAAGTAAGCCCAACCAGTGCCACCAGGAGTAGGGCCCCATATCAGCCCCTCAAATCAAACCTGTGTCCATATCAGGAGGTAGCTGACAGAGATGGTGAAAAAATCAGAATATATGTACCATTTCCATGTCCAATTTGGCTTTATGCAAGAAAATGTGGCCAATTTTCAGAGGATCCAGGGAAGTTTGTACAGGAGTTTGTTAAATTGGCCATGTCCTTTGATTTAAAATGGCATGACATGCAAATATTCACTTGTTATGCCATAGAAAAAACAAAAGAGGCTGGGCGCAGTGGCTTATGCCCGTAATCCCAGCACTTTTGGAGGCCGAGGCAGGTGGATCATCTGAGGTCAGGAGTTCAAGACCAACCTGACCAACATGGAGAAACCCTGTCTCTACTAAAAACATAATAATTAGCTGGGCATGGTGGTAGGCACCTGTAATCCCAGCTATTCAGGAGGCTGAAGCAGGAGAATCGCTTGAACCCTGGAGGCGGAGGTTGCAGTGAGCCAAGACAGTGCCATTGCATTTCAGCCTGGGTGACAAGAGTGAAACTCAGTCTAAAAAAAAAGAAAAAGGAAAGAAAAGAAAAAAAGACCCTAGATACTGTCCATGAACATGCAGATGGAGTGGCTACTCATAACCAAGGCCACACCATTTATTGTGTGTGTGTGTGGGGGGGGGGTTAGGCAGGTCCAGATCAGTTCCTAAGATCTTGAATGCAGAAATCACATGCTAACTTGTTTAATAGAAGGCATGGGCCGGGCACGGTGGCTCAAGCCTGTAATCCTAGCACTTTGGGAGGCTGAGATGGGCAGATCACAAGGTCAGGAGATCGAGACCATCCTGGCTAACACCGTGAAACCCCGTCTCTACTTAAAAAAATACAAAAAACTAGCCAGACGAGGTGGCGGGCGCCTGTAGTCCCAGCTACTCGGGAGGCTGAGGCAGGAGAATGGCATAAACCTGGGAGGCGGAACTTGCAGTGAGCTGAGATCCGGCCACTGCACTCCAGCCTGGGTGACACAGCGAGACTCCGTCTCAAAAAAAAAAAAAAAAAAAAAAAAAAAAAAAAAAAAAAAAAAAAAAAAGGCATGAAAAAGTGTGTGGTCAAGCCAGTTATTATGACAAGATTAGAGAAATAACTCAGGGGAAAGATTAAAATCCTCTAACAGAAACAAAATCCAGATTCTTAATTTTCTGGGAAAACAAGGTGATATGGTTTGGCTGTGTCCCCACCCAAATCTCATCTTGAACTGTAGCTCCCATAATTCCCATGTGTCATGGGAAGGACCTGGTGGGAAGTAATTGAATCATGGGAGTTGTTTTCCCATGCTGTTTTCGTGATAATGAATAAGTCTCATGAGATCTGATGGTTTTATAAAGACGAGGTCCCTATACAAGCTCTCTTGCCTACTGCCATGTAAGACATGACTTTGCTTCTCATTTGCCTTCTGCCATGATTGTGAGGCCTTCCCAGCCATGTGGAACCATGAGTCAATTAAACCTCTTTTCTTTATAAATTACCCAGTCTCAAATATGTCTTTATTAGCAGTGTGAGAACAGACTAATACACAAGGGTACTGGGTATCCCCCCACAAGGTCCAAATTTCTGCCTAAAGGGTGAAGTATCTGAGATGTGTGTTTACTCCTAGGACAAGGACCTTAGCCCAGGAATAGAAAGGACCATCCTGGCACTGCAGCCCACTCAGACTAAGAAACAGTTAAGTGTCTTTTTGGGAATGGCCAGATTCTGCCAGATTTGGATTCCCAGATTTGGGATCATATCAAAACCACTCTATAAAGCTCTAAAAGAGAGTGATCACAAGCCTTTTGAATTGGAACAGAACCTCACAACAGGCATTCTTAACCCTAAAAGAAACACTGGGAACAGGTCCCAAACCTTTCACTCTCTGTGTGACTAAAAAAGCAAAGGATATCTTTGGGAGTTCTAGCTCAAAGGCTCAAGAATAATCCTAAACCAGTGGCTTGCTTTTCTAAACAGCTAGACCAGTTGGCAGCTGGGTGGCCAGGATGCTTTTGAGCTGTGCCCACAACTGCTCTGTTGGGGAGAAAAAAAAAAAGGCAGTAAATTTACCTTGGAACAACAATTAGATGTCATTACCCTTCCCCTAACCAAGTACAGGGGGTCCTAGAGGCAAAAGGACATCAATGGCTAACAGGTAGTCAGTTGCTTAAATATCAGGCCCTTCTGTTTGACACCACAGATGTTACCCTTAAAGTATGTCAAGTTTTAAACCCTGCTACTCTGTTGCCAAACTTTACATCCCAAAAAGCAGATCCCCAACTCATTCATTCCTGTGTGGAAACCACAGAACAGACCTCTTCTAGCAGGCCTGACCTCAAAGATGAGCCCCTGCATAATACTGATATTGAGCGGTTTACAGGCAGGAGTAGCTTTATTCATGAGGGAGGAAGAAAGGCAGGTTATGGCTGGGTGTGGTGGCTCACACCTGTAATCCCAATACTTTGGGAGGCTGAGGCAGGCAGATCACCTGAGGTCAGGAGTTCAAGACCAGCCTGGCCAACATGGTGAAACCCTGTCTCTACTAAAATTACAAAAATTAGCTGCACATGGGGGCAGGCGCCTGTAATCTCAGCTACCCTGGAGGTTGAGGCAGCGACTCTGAATCACTTGAACCCAGGAGGCGGAGGCTGCAGTGAACCAAGATCCGGCCACTGCACCCCAGCCTGGGTGACAGAATGAGATTCCGTCTCAAAAAAAAAAAAAAAAAAAAAAAAAAAAGAATGAAAGAAAGGAAAGAAAGGCAGGCTATGATGTGGTTATCCAGCAAGAAGTCATGGTGGTAGCCAAAGACTTACCTTTCCAGATTTCCACTCAAAAAGCAGAATTAATTACTCTAATTAGGGTCCTCCAATTGGGAAAAGACTTAAGAGTGATATACACACACACACACATATATATATGCACTAATACCAGATACTCCACATGTGTCAGTGGCACCCTACAATACCCTTGAAAAAATTAAATGGGCAGAACAGAAAGGCTTACAAAAAGACCCCTCAGGGTGGTTGCTAGAAAGCAACAAACTCTTTCTGCCTGGAGCTAAGCAATTGAAAATAATTAAATATTTCCATGATTATTCGTACATATGTGTGTATAGAGAGACTTAGGAGAATATGTGTATATATATATATATATATACATATTTGCTCTTAAGTATATAAAAATACATACTTTTTTTACTGCAAGAGTCAATATATTTACTAATTTCAAATATGGGTTCCTGGTGCACCATGCTCATGTGACCATATGAAAAAAAAAAAAAAAAAAAGGAGACTACTAACAGCCAGGGTATCCCCCATACAACATCTCTCTGACAGCTTGGAACTTTTAGCTGCTGTTCAGCTCCCAAAGGAGACAGCAGCTATCCACTGCAAGGGACATCAAAAGGAGACACCTCGATTATCAGAGAAAATGCTCTGGCAGACACGGCAGCCAAGGCCACAACTGAAAAAATACCAGCATTACAGGTCACTGCACTAACACCAGGTACTCCACATGTGGCACCCTACAATACCCTTGAAAAAATTAAATGGGCAGAACAGAAACGCTTACAAAAAGACCCCTCAGGGTGGTTGCTAGAAAGCAAGAAACTCTTTCTGCCTGGAGCTAAGTAATTGAAAATAATTAAATATTTCCATGAGTATTCACGTTTGGGACAGGAATCTATTCAAATTGGATTCTCAAATCTTGGGAAACTGTTCTAGACCATGGGGGGGAAAAAAGTCATCAGGGCCTGGGGACTTTGTGCCCATAACAGCCCAGGAAGCCACCCCATGTCCCCCGCCCTACTCAAACCTATAGAATACTGAGAAACATACCCTGGGGAAAACTGGCAAATAGATTTCACCCAGATGCCACTTTATAGGGAACTAAAATATTTGCTAGTGTTCATATGCACTTCACTGGGTGGATAAAAGAAAGCTTTCCCTAGAAAGATTTAAAAAAAGCATTAGAAATGTCCAGATTCTTACTTAAAGAGATCATTCCAACATTTGGGTTGCCTAAATATTTGCAAAGTCATAACGGACCTTCCTTCACAGCTAAGGTGACCCAGCAGTTTTCCTTAGCTTGGACATTACCTATCATCTTCACTCCTCCTGGAGTCTTCAATACCCTGGGAAGGTAGAAAAAGCCAGCCATATTTTTAAAAGGACATTAGCAAAACTCTTAAGAGACCTCAGAGGCCCAGTTTCTCTCCTACCCATAGTGCTTTTTGCTCCAAAGGAAACCTTAAAGCTTAGTCCATTTGAAATGACTTAATGGAAGGCCCTTGTTAACTTTAGACCTCCTGTTTGATGAAGAGACACATAGATTGTTCACCCACATTATCAACTTAGACCAGGTTCAAAAGGCCCTTCAAGAATATGGAAATGTAGTATTGCCTCTTCCCACAGGAGAAAAAAATAAACTCTCCCATTCAACTAGGAGACTTAATCTTACTGAAACTTTATAAAGATGGATCCTCTGAAGATCAATTACAACCAAAAGAGAAAGGTCATTATCAGGTGGTAATGAGTACCCGCATTACTGTTAAACTCCAGGAAATAACTGGTTGGGTACCAAGATTAGACCTGTTACTTATGAGTCACATGTGCAAAAGGAGGATACCACAGCCTACATCTGTGAACTTTTGGAGGACCGCCGCTACCTATTTAAAAGAATCAACACTCAGCCAGAAGTGGTAATGAGATACTGTGGGTGGGAATTGTCCTTTTTTGTCTCTCTTCTTCCTGATGGTAATACTTCTTTTCTTTTCTTTTTTCTTTCTGAGGTAGGGTCCCTCTCTGTCACCCAGGCTGGAGTGCAGTGGCACAATCATGGCTCACTGCAGCCTTGACCTCCCAGGTCCAAGCAATCTTCCCACCTCAAATTCCTGTGTAGCTGGGACTGCAGGTGCATCCCACCATGTCCAGCTAATTTTTTATTTTTATTTTTATTTTGTAGAGATGGGGTTCCATTATGTTGCCCAGGTTGTCTTGACCTCCTGGGCTCAAGTGATCCTCCCACCCTGGCCTCCCAAAGTGCTGGAATTATAGGCATGAGCCACTGTGCCCAGCCATAATACTTCTTTTGTAATGCTTTGTCCAACTGCCTCCTCCTGGGAAACATGTCTTTTTCCCTTGCTGGGATATAGTTTGGATGTGGCTCCCCACCCAAATCTCATGTTGAATCATAATTCCCAATGTTGGAGACAGGGCCTAGTGGAAGACGATTGGATCATGGGGGCGGTTTCCCATAAATGGTTTAATACCACCCTTTTGGGACAGTCCTTGACATGGTGAGTTCTCGTAAGATCTGGTCATTTAAAAGTGTGTGGCACCTTCCTCTTTGCACTCTTGCTCCTGCTTTTGCCGTGTGATGTATCTGCTCTCCCTTTGCCTTCAACTTGGTTGTAAGTTTTCTGAAGTCTCCCCAGAAGTTGAGCAGATACCGGGGTCATGCTTTCTGTACAGCCTGCAGAACTGTGAGCCAAAAACCTCTTTTCTTTATAAATTACCTAGCCTCAGATATTTCTTTATAGCAATGTGAGAACAGCCTAATACACTAGGTGTAAAGGTTACTCCAAAGCCCAACTGGACAGCATGCTGCCACTGTTAATCCTGTTTACTCTCCCAATTAACTTAATCCAGTGCAGGTAGGAACAAAACTCTATAGTAAATATTTCAAAAATTATAGCATCAGGAAATCATCTTCATGGATGCTGGATTTGTCATCAACACCCCAGGATAGATGGTTCCATTTGCTGGCTCATCTGGAAAATCTCACAGCCATCTCCCCAGACCTCCTAACTAACCATAGCAATCCCAAAATACCTAGACCCCTACATGTTGGGTGGAACTTTTCCCAATTTAATGGATTCCACCTGCCCCCGTGCCACCACCACCTTTACCAGGACGTGGGAAGGTGGGTATCTGTATCTCCAGTGCACTAACGAGTCTACCTTTCACACTCACCGTGGTGTTAATGACACAAAGGCAAAATTTTCACTGTAATGCTTTGAGCCTGCTCTAGATGTGAGCAAGAAAAGCATAGATGGTGCCTCCTCCCAGATCAGAACATACAGGAGGAAAAACAACGGCCTACTCTGAAAAGTGGGAGTACAGCCCACTTCTGGAAAACAGGAGTTGTTCGACCACCTCCACTGGAGCAGGAAAAGAATATCTCTATAGACCCAACTTAGCAGCAAAATATAGACGTCCTACCCCATAGGGCCTCTGTTTGCACCTGGGCTCATTTTCTTTGTGGTCATGAGTGAGAAAATGTCATAACCCATAACCACTCCTGACTCCCTGGGGAGCCACCTGTTATTTTAGAAGTTGTTTTTCCTTGTATAACAAACACTTGGAATGTACATTGAATGTACATTGGTCACCCTTTCCCCTCCAGGCGTCACTATCTATATTCCATAAGACCAAAGAATACCAGAAATAAATGATCAAAGGGGTTCCTTCTGGCAGAAATCAGGGCAGCAGTAGGACTAGCAGCCCCCTGGGGTGGCTTCGCCTACCACAAGTCAACCCTAAAGAACTTCACTCACACTTTAGAATCATTAGAATCATAAACCAACAACACAGGGCAGGTATTGAAGGAAATTCAAGAGTCCTTAGACTCTTTGGAAAATATAGTTCTTAAAAACAGACTAGCATCGGATTGTTTACTAGCTGAAAAAGGTGGAATCTATGTAGGTATTAATGAAACCTGCTGCACACAAATGAACAACCCCAGAAAGGTTGAGGTTAACATACAAATGATCTATGAGCAAGATACCTGGTTACATACATGTAACAGGGCACTAACTAACCCCAACTATATCTGGTTGATCAACAGGAATGCCCTCCCAAGTCTCACCTGGTTTTTATCTCTTCTAGGACCTTTGAAAGTTGTCTTGTTACTACTACTTTTAGGCCCTTGCTTGTTTAACATCTTAGTAAAGTTTGTGTCTTCCAAGTTACAACAGTTCAACGTGAGGACAATGCTGGCACAAGGCTTCCACGCTATCCTGTCTTCCGACCCAAAGCATAAAAGCATCTTGCCTTTGGGCCTCTTAAATCAGGAATCCAGAAATTTTTACTTCTCCAACGCCAGGCAGGGCCTATGCCCATAAATCCGCAGGAAGCAGTTACGGAAGATGGACCTCTGCCTTTCTGCAACCCTCTGAAGATTAAGGAGAAGTTCTGATCTCTAAGTGGGGAATGAGGTAGGAAGCAGGCAGGACTGCACCAGATTGAAGACTGGCAGAAACTGGGAAGAGGCGCTGGAAGCACCTCCAGTTGTTCTCACTGCCCAGCAGCGTCAGACACTCCCATCAATCCCATGGCAACACCCTGAAGTCACCGCTAATTTTCTAGTTTTTTCTGAATAATTCACTCCTTAATTAGCAGGTCACTAAAAGTGGGCATAAATATGACTGCAAATCACCCGTATGCTGCTACTCTTGATGCACTGCCTACGGGCTAGCCCTGCCCTGCAAGGAGCAGTCACAAAGGGCTGTAACACTGCGGCCACCTCAGTAAAGCTGCTTTCTTCCATCACTGGCTCTCTCTCGAATCCTTTCCTGAGTGAAGCTGAGAACCTGCCCTGCATCAAACATAATATTCCAGAAAAGACATTAATTCATACGCTATTTTACATAGTATCTGTTGAGCATATACTATGTGCCTGGTATTATTCTATTTAAAGCAATACTATAAATGCAACCCAAAATGTCACCTCATTATTTTGACAGTTTAATAGGACCCGACAATCTAAGGTGGTTTACAATAGTAACAATTCTTTTTTCAGAGTCTGCTCTTAAGCCAACCCCCTCTTCCCCTCATTGTACTGTTTGGAGGTCTAGAAGCAATGTTCTAGATTTATTTCTAGTACAATTCAACTTGCTCCTTCTGCCCTTCATGCCAGGCTATTGATAGTTTGGCGAATCCTAATTTTATTATACAATCCATTTATCCTTTCTCTCTGCCTTGGTGCATCCTCAGATTTGATTAGAGAGCCATCATTGCTCTGAAAGGAAACAATGATAAAAAAGTTGAACCAGACAAAACCAAAGCCAGGACTCCTTAACTGAGACCATTTTTCCAGGCTGACATGGGTCCATTAGTCAACATTCTCAGGATACAGTCCTTCAGTTATGATTGCACTTGGCAGTAGTGCCACCAGCATTTTGCCATTTGTTCACAGAGACATAATGAGATTTTGGTAAATGCCTCGTGAAAATCCATATGCTCCATGGGTCCAGTAATCCCCTCAGTCATTCATAAATAAACAAACAAATAAGATGACTTTGGTACAATCTGTTCTTTGTAAATGTCTGATGCCTTTTCGTAAGTACTGTTTTATTTTCCAAGTCCTCATGTACCATCTTCTTGATGTTCCCATCTAGAAACTCTCCCAGAATTTCCACCAAGCTCACCAACTTATAGCTTATGACTTCGATTTTCTTTCTCTATTTGGAAATGAAAATATTTTCCTGTAAACTGACCCTCCCCAATCTCCTTAATGTCTCCAAGACCCCCTAAGCTGTTCAAACAGATTAAGCTCCCTTAGAACCCTTACATGTTAAAAAAAATTAATAATGTGAGAGAAATACTTATAATATCTATGACTCAGGGTAGCATACGTGCTGTTTGTCCAGCATCCTTTTCTCTGAGGATCTACACCAGAGTGTGTTAGCAACTCAATGCCATCCTCCCGTCTATGCTCTTGCATGTATCAAAGGGGCCGGAAACCTGTGATTGTGAGCCACATATCCCAGAATCTCTGAAAACTAGAGTCTGCCAGTGTGAGGAATTTACACAAGTTTTGGAAGACCAGAATTAGATAGGTAAGTAGGAAGGTAACTAGGTAGCTAGATGATTGATAGAGAGACAGAGAATCACTGCTCCTTTGGAAACAGCAAGAAGATATAATGAACTTTAGTAGACGTGAGACTTTGAGAGGCTGCTAGGCATTTTCCTGTGACTCACCCACCACGGTACTGAAGATAGTCATTGCCAGCAGTTTCCTAGAGCCCTCCACCTTCCTGTTTCCTTGAAAACAAGCAGCATACGAAGATTAGTTGTGACCTTCCTTATTTCCCTCTGCCCCTTACTGTAGTTTTAGAAGCATCTAATGCTCTGTTTTAAATCCCATGCTACTTGTAAAACATGGAGTATGCTCTATTTTCCTAAGCTCTGACTTACATAGGAATCCCCGCCTCCCCTCAACAACCAACTCCATCCCCACTTTATGAAACCTCACAGCGTGCTAAAAATCACGTTCCCTTTTGTTTCCACCCAGAGCATGAGGCTGTCTGGCCAGTCAGTGATTAGCCCAGAAATAATCATTGAAACCAATCAGGGAAAGGCAAAAGAGTACCTTAAGGTTTGATCTTAGGTGGCTGGAAAACAACAAATCTCCCCCCTCCTTTTGCAAAATGGCCTGTTAAGGATGGAGGGTTAGGAGTGCCAGTCGCCATCGGCCTGCTACAGTAAGAGCTCCTGCGGGAGATGAAGGTGGATGGATCTGAAATATGAAGAGAAAGACGCTGTCCTGCCATTGTTTAAGTCCCTAGGTCCACCCTCGTCAATGTCCACCTTTGCCTGTGATCCGGAATATAAGATTGTTTTTTGGGTGCTGTCCTAGGATGCCTAGTGTATTAGTTTTCTACGGATGCCATAACAAAATACCACAGACTGCATGACTTAAACAACAGTAGTTTGTTCGCTCACAGTTCTAGCGACTGGAAGTCCGTGATGGAGGTGTCAGTAGGTTTGGTTTCTCTTGAGGCCTCTCTTTATGGCTTACAGATGGTCACATTCATGCTGTGTTATCACACGGCCTTTTCTCCATAGGTGCATCCCTGGTATCTCTTTTTTTTTGAGAAGGAGTCTCGCTCTGTTGCCAGGCTGGAGTCAGTGATGCGATCTCAGCTCACTGCAACCTCTGCCTCCTGGTTCAAGCAATTCTCCTGCCTCAGTGTCCTGAGTAGCTGGGACTACAGTTGTGTGCCGCCACGCCCAGCTAGTTTTTTTTGTATTTTTAGTAGAGACGGGGTTTCACCATGTTCGCCAGGATGGTCTCAATCTCCTGACCTCGTGATCCATCCACCTTCACCTCCCAAAGTGCTGGGATTATAGGCATGAGCCACCATGCCTGGCCTCTTCTCTTCTTTAGAGGGACACCAGTCATATTGAATTAGGGCCTCTCCTTCATGGCCTTGTACATTCTTTTTTTTTCTTTGAGAGGGAGTCTCACTCTATCGCCCAGGCAGGAGCAATGGAGAATGGGTTTCACCATCTTGGCCGGGCTGGTCTTGAACTCCTGACCTCGTGATCCACCCTCCTTGTTCTCCCAAAGTGCTGGGATTACAGGCATGAGCCACCGCGCCCAGCCTGGCTTTGAAGATTCTTAGTAGGAAAATTCCCATCCCCCACTTCTCGTGTCTCCGTATGCTAGGACTGCAACTGGAATATTTTGGAGCTGTTTAAAGGCTATATCTCCAAATATGGTCACATTGGGGGTTCAGAGCTTCAACATGTTAATTTGGGCGGGTGGGGGGCACAATTTAGTTCATAATACCCACTATCCTACAGATTTAAACGACACACACCAAACATTCATCTGTATGTCCCTCAGTTCTGAACAAGGTAGGAAATGAAAGGAACAATTTTCAGAACACCAAGATCCTTCACATAGACCAAGGTAAGGCATATGAATTTAATTCCAAATACAATAAGAAAATTTCAGAGTTTAAGCAGAAAAGTAACAGTCTGATTTATAAGGATTACTCTGGCCATTGTGTAGAACACCTATTTTAAATTACTAAGTCTTTTTTCAAGCCTATGTGACAAGGTTCTGTTCTAAGTGTCTTAAAATGCTCTATTTTGTCCTCACTACCACTCTATGAGATTACTATCCTCATTTTGCAGGTAAGGAAACTATGATTATTATCCTCGTTTTGCAGATAAAGAAACGATGATTCAGGCAAGTGAAGTTACCTCCCTAAGGTCAGAGAGCTAGTATCTGCCGATGCCAGAGTTCACACCCACTATGTTTAACTCAGTTAAATGTGAACATGGCATAGAAACACATTTATGCAGTTGCTTCAAAAGTAACGAAGATACACTAGAAACTATTATTTGTCTCTGGATGATGAGTTTTTTTAGGTTGGATAATGCAGTGTGAAGAAGTAGCAAACAGAAGTTAAGAGCTTGTGTTGTGGAATTTATAGATAATAATAACAAAACATGGGCATAAGCGCGACTATTTTCCAGGCACTATTCTGAGTGTTTCACAGTGTGAGCTCCTTGAATTCTCAGAAGAGATCTGCCTGCCCTGGAAAGTCCATTCTTTTTCTTCTAATGAGCCTTGCTGGAATAAGTTATGTTGTCCTAACAAGACAGGATAGAAATACTACTGCTACCAATTATATTAATACGAGCTATTAGCTATGAGAGAGCAGGTACTTTTATAAGCATTTAGCCTGTATTAGCTAATTTAATCCTTGCAACAGCCCATTGTCCCTATTAAGATTCCCAGTTTTCAGAAGAGGAACTGAGGCACACGGCTATATGGCTTGCCCAAAGACATAAAGTTAGTAAGTTATAAAAGAAGATTTTGAATGAGAGTGTGGTTTTAATGTCTAAGCACACTTCAGTCTACTGGGAGTCCTTATCCTCTGTAACAGTCGAACCAACTGAGGCGTAGGGAGATTAAGTAACTTGTCCAAATGAGCAAGTCATAGAACTAGCTGTGTGACTCTGGGCAAGTCACTTAAGCTCTCTTGATCTTGGGCTCGTTAGTTGTAGAATGGGTAAGTGATACTAGGCATACAATAAGTTTGGGTGATAATTAAATGACAGGCTGGGTGCAGTGGCTCACACCTGTAATCCCAGCACGTTGGGAGGTCAAGGCGGGCAGATCACCTGAGGTTGGGAATTCGAGACCAGCCTGACCAACATGGAGAAACCCCGTCCCTACTAAAAATACAAAATTAGTCAGGTGTGGTGGCGCATGCCTGTAATCCCAGCTACTCAGGAGGTTGAGGCAGTAGAATCACTTGAACCTGGGAGGCAGAAGTTGTGAGCTGAGATCATGCCATTGCACCCCAGCCTGGGCAACAAGAGTAAAACTCCATCTCAAAATAATAATAATAACAACAACAATAATAATAATAATAATAATTAAGTGACATAAATATACATAAAGCTCTAGGCTTACTTCCTGCCATACAGTTGGTGCTCAAAATAGTTTCTGTTGATAGTTGGAGTCTTAAAATGAGCATATATTCCTTTAAAACCTGCAAAAACAACAAAACATTTGTATTTTCAGTTGAACCCTAACATGTCATTTCTCTGAGCAATGAGACTTGAATGCATTTAACAGAGCATGACATTCTCTCACTATATCTTCATCTCTCTTGGATTTTTATTTCCTCTGACCAGTTTTAACACCTGCCCTCCTGACGTGATGATTGATTTTCCCGGCAGAGAAGACAGAGACAAAGAGGACTAGGGTTAGGGGTACTTCTCCTGTGGACTAAAAATAGCTTTTTCACACATCTGTGCTGCTTGCAGGGCTTTTGTTTCCTGACCCTCTTCAAAAGGACTCCAGCTTGGTTGCCCCACCTGTTCACCATTTGGACACATTCTCTTTGTGTCCTAACTCTTAGAAGAGCTCACCAAGAGAGCACATTGACCTCTTTAGACAACAACCCTCCCTACCTCTCTCTGTCCTTCCTCACCAGGACTATTTATACCTTTTAAACAAGATTTCAGTCTTGAAAAGGGCATTTTCTGGCACTCACTGTCTATTCATTTATTTCATTCATTTAAGCAGCATGCTCCGAATGCACCCTGTGATATTTGCCCACATGACTTCCACTGCTAACAATGGTAATAGTCGCTTCCATCTTGCCAGTGCATATGATGTGGCAGATGCTGTGCAATGCGCTCTATATGCATTCTCTCGTTTAATCCCCTAAAAATTCTAGGATACAGATACTATTACTGTCCTCTATAAACAATGGGGAAGAAAACCTGAGACTTAACTCAGTGAAGGTTAAGTAACTCAACTGAGGTTAAGTAACTTCCTTGAAGCCATAGCAAGTGGCACAGCCATCCAGTTTTCTCGATTCCACTTTTGTCTCTCTGGTTCAGGCTGCCACCCATCCTCTGGACTAGGTCATCAGCATCCTAACTGGGCTGCCAGTTCCAGCCTTGACCCCCTGCAAACTATTCTCTACACAGACACAGTAAAGTTTTAAAACCACATGTCAAGCTATTCTCTGGCTTAAGACCCTTCTATGGCTCCTCCCTTCTCTTAGGATAATGTGCAAACTCCTTATATGGCTTTGAACTATCTGGATTACCCTTAGCTCTCCAGGCTTAATTTATTTCCTATATTCTACGTTCCAGCTATATTGGACTTTATTTGTCCCCAGGCCTTCCACCGTCTGTTCCCTCAGCTGTAACACTCTTCCTTGCCTTCCACTCTCATCCCTGGGAGAAAATAAAGGCACCTCTCTTGCTTCCCTGCCTCATAATTTCTGCAAAAGCACATAAATTCCTCAGTAATTTCATGCATTTATAAGGTTTCTATTGCATCATTTATTTCATCGGAAACCCCTACAGATGAGGGAACTGACCTCAAAGAACCTGCTCAAAATCAGAGTTCTAGTAAGAGGCAGAGTTGGGATGCAAATGCGTGTGTCTCTCTGACTCCAGATGCTGTGATCTTTCCTCTGATCTTTGTTGCCATGACGTTTTTTGAAGTTAAAAACAACAGTAGGTAAATGAGTCTGGAGGCGGGGGGAATTGTCAATGAGGCTGAAATTAATCCAGTCAGTGAGGGGAAAGGAATCTTAGCCTATGCCTTTGGGGGTGGAAAGGTCAGGAGTTGGGCTCCAGCTGGAGAGTGGGTTTCTGCTTTCCAAATTAGGGTCTTTTCCTTGCCTACCTTTGTGTGGCTACAATCATAGAAGCTGGTTTAGTAACGCCCTTGGTAAAGCCCAGCAAGATGATACATCCTTAGCAAAAAGGGTAGCTGGGGCCAGTCCTACGGAGTCAGAGGCTCACAAGGGTCACTTGCAGGAGAGCAGAAAGGAAATCTACCAAGGAAGCAGCGATCCTGAGAAACCAAGGTTCCAGAAATGGGCTTCAGAGGATTTTTACCACCTCTCCCCTATCTATCCTCAACCCAGCCCTCATCTGTTCACTTGGGGAAATTAGGGAGGTTTGATAATAACTACAACCAGCTCTTCCTAATTAATCATCAGGTCTCAAAAGTCACTAGTGCCTAGTGGTACGATAAAAGGCTTAGCGTCTTTTATCTGTCTTGGGTCCCACCCAGTTTAGCATTCTTTAAATCATGCTAACGCACATCATACAGCTTGATCTTTATATAAGCCTCCTAAAAGCACAGCGTTTTTGTTTACCTCTGCCTCACATGGAATTTTCCCCTTTGTTGTTTTTATTATCTAAGCAATACATGTTTATTATGAAAGAAATAGGCCAACAGAAAAACAATGACTCAAACCACCACCAGCTTGGCATTGTGACTGATGACCAAATCTGCCACTGTAGCAGAATGCCAAAAACCTCCTGCCAGATGGTAAACAACTTGAGTAGAAGAACCATGTCTGCAGCCGTGCATGGTAGGAAGGCGCGGATTGGGGAGTAGCCCCAGTTTGGACTTGGACTTGGAACCAAGTTCCGTGCTGTGCAAACTGTGCAGAAATTCTTACTCAGACTGTTGGAACAATAAGGACATCTGTTGGCCCACATAGCAGGAAGCTTCAGGATTGGCTTTATCCAGTGGTAGCTGTGATTCGCCTGGCCATTCCCACCCCTGCACCAGTGTCATGCACAAGCTTATTGTGAGGTGGCTGCAGCATCCCCAGACCTCAAATCCACACACAGCAATGTCAAAGGATCAAACTGTCTCCTGCTGATGCTTTCTCCAGAGAGACAGGACAATATCTGCAGAAGCCCCAGAAACGTTCCCCTTGCACCTTTTTTACTCACATGTGTGCTCATTTCTGAACGAATCCCTACAGCTGGCAGGATGCTCTGCACTAATTGGCTTAGGCCTGAATCCTCCCATTGGAAATGGTGATGTGATTTCTGTGACTAGCTCACATTAATCAGGCCCCACCCGTGCAGATGGTATGGGGTAGACATTGCAAAGTCAATAGCAATTGTCTGGCCTTGAACAGGTTATTTAACTCCTCTGAGCATCAATGTCCCCACTTAGAAAATGGGAATAGTCAGACAGTTTTGGTGGTGGACAGTATCTGAGATAATTTATGTGAAATGACAAAATTCGATGCTGAACACTTAGAGGATGAGTAAGTGTGTTAGTTCACTTTGCATTGCCATAAAGGATTCTCTGAGACCAGGTAATTTACAGAGAAGAGAGGTTTATTTGGCTCACGGTTCTACAGACTATGCAAGAAGCATGCTGGTGGCATCTGCTTCTGGTGAGGGCCTCAGGAATCTCACCATTATGGCAGAAGATGCAGGTGGAGCAGGTGGTGTCACATGGCAAGAGCGGGAGCAAGAAGGAGAGGAGGAGATGCCAGTCTCCTTTAAGCAACCAGATCTCCAGTGAGCTCATTATTGCAAGGAGGTCACCAAGCCATTCTTGAGAGATCTGCCCACAGGATTCAAACACCTCCCGCTCCCACTAGGCCCCACGTCCAACACTGGAGATCACATTTCACCATGAGATTTGGAGGTGGCAAACATTGAAACTATATCCATAAGTGAATAAATGTTTGATAAAATCCATTTAATTAATGTTCCCTTCAGGTAGCAAGAAGCAAAGAGAGGTACATTTCCTCATCCCCTTTTGGCTGGACCTTTTGGCAGGGGATGACTTAGGAAAGTCCTTGAATCAGGCATGGTGGTGCATGCCTGTAGTCCCAGCTAGTCAGGAGGCTGAGGCAGGAGAATCATTTGAGCCCAGGAGTTCCAGGCCGCAGTGCGCTATGATCATTCCTATGAATAGCCATTGCACTCCTGCCTGGACAACAGAGCCAGATCCTGTCTGTTAACTTTTTTTTAATTTAAAAAAGAAAGAAAGTCCTTAAAACAGAGTTAAGCATGTCAAAATTTGCCAGAGAAAACCCCAACTTTAGCAACTAAACCTGGCTTGTTAGATGGTGGAGGGATGGGGCTCTGTGTTGAGAATTCCTCGGTTTGAATCCAGAACTTTCAACTTACTGGCTAGGTGACCTTTGAAATGTGACCTCCTCTCCTCAAGCCTCAAATTTCTCCTCTGTGAAATGGGCCAATAAAAGGCAACCTTCATTTAACACAATGTATTAAATGTTAAATTCTTTTAAACATTTCACAGGTAGAATCTTATTAAATCCTTCCCACAACCTCATCAGCTTGGCATTTTTATTACCTCATTATAAAGATAAGAAAACTGGGTCATGGGGAGGTTAAGCTACTTGCCTAAATGTGGAGCCAGGACCTTAACACAAATAATCTAGCTTCAGAGCATGCATTCATAATAATTAAATTCTACTGCCTCTCAGTAATAATAGTAGACACCTCAGGGGCTTTTTGTGGTGATAAATGGCATAATACATATGCAATGCCCAGGAGGCTCAGCGGCAGTAGTATAATTGCTAATAATAATATCAGTAATTATTATTATTACTATGTGGAGGTAAATGATGTTTCCACATAAGCTCAAAACTTCCACTCCATTGTGAGAAAAATCTTCGCCATAGGTTTGATGTACTTACATGATTCTACCAGTTCCCCTGTTCCCAAAGAAAAAGTTCAGCTTTCCCCTGATCCATCCCCCAACCCCCATCCTTCCCGCCCCACTGTGCACACACAGGGATGAGCCTGCTCACCCAGGTCTCTGTGCCTCGGCTCATGTCATTACTTGTGGTGGAACAACATCTCTCTTCCCACCGTGCTCACTGGCAAACTCCGTTTCCTTCTGTAGAAAAATCACTCCTTCTTCTATGCCCTGGGGCCACTGGGGAGGGCGCTCCACTAACTTGAGCTGTCGTCACTTTCAGTTGCACACGTCTGTCTCCCTGGTGGTGCTGGGATGGGGCACTATGTCTAGCCATTTTTCTTTCTCCAGTGCTTGATACAAAGCTGGCATATAATATAAACTCAGTGAATATTTGTTGAATGAATCACGGACTCACAATTAGGATAAATACCTACTGAGTACTGAGTGTATATCAGGAAGCACCCTAGGTACCTTATGTGCTGCATTGCAGTTACGGTTACCAGCGGCACACGTGTAATTTAGATGAAAATAGAGGAAATCTATAGAACCACAGAACCTGATTTGTGGTTATACAGCATTTGCTTTATAAATATATAATGTAGTACATTTTCATTCAGTCTTCCGTTTGTTTTATTCATTTTCTGTATGTATGATGTCTCAGATTTTGCTTATTTTAATTCATTTTTTAAGCTTCAAACTAAAAAGTTGATGGCAAAAAAAAAAAAAAAAAAAAATCCCAAAGAGAAAATCATAAAATTAAATAAAGCCTTTAAAAATATTCATTTATTTTAGAGACAGTGTCTCACTCTGGGGTACAGTGGCAAAATCATAACTCACTGTAGCCTCGACCTCCTGGGCTCAAGTGATCCTTCCTTCTCAGCCTCCCTAAGTAGCTAGGTCAACTGGTAGTAGCTAGGTCACTGTACCCAGCTCATTTTTAAAACTTTTCTTTTTGTAGAGACAGGGTATTGCTTTGTTGCCCAGGCTGGTGTCAAACTACCAGCCTCAAGTGATTCTCGTGTTTCAGTCTCCTAACATGTTGGAATTACAGGCGTGAGCCACTGCGCCTGACTAAATGTAGCCTTTTAAGTGATTTTTTTTTTTTTTTTTTTTTTTGAGACAAAGTCTCGCTCTGTAACCCAGGCTGGAGTGCAGTGGTGTGAACGTGAGTCTGTGCAGCCTCGACCTCCTGGGCTCCAGCAGCTCTCCTACCTCAGCCCCCCAAGCGGCTGGGATTATAGGCGCATGCCACCACTCCCAGCTAATTTTTGTAGAGATGGGGTTTTGCCACGTTGCCCAGGCTGCTTCCAAACTCCTGAGCTCAAGCAATCTGCCTGCCTCGGCCTCCCAAAGGGCTGGGATGACAGGCATGAGCCATTGAGCCCAGTGTGATATTTGGAAATATTAAAATATGTCATTAAATCTTAACATTTGTTTTAATTGTAGCTTAAAATGCAAATGCCATTAATATATGTTTTTTAAATGTTTGAAAGACATTTTGGAAGTGCTGACTGGTGAATCTGAGAGAGTGTCATTGAAATAGGACCTGAACTCTTCCATAACGATTTAGTCTCTTACTCTTTTGCATTAGAAGTGTTTTCAGTTCAGTGGCCCCCATCGCCGTGTATGAATGGTTTTTCTCTTAAGTATGGGGAAACTTTGGGATAAAAACCAACCCTGAATTATTCTTGCTGTCTGGGAAAAACTACATGGACATTAAAACGTTAGATCATCTGAAGAAAGTAAATTCTGATCTCTCTAATCATTTCTTACTGACCTCTTTCTCAATAAAACTTTACTGACATGGGAAAAATCTATTTGGTTGGTGCAAAAGTAATTGTGGTTTTTGCTATTTAAAAGTAATGGCGTGGCTGGGCATGGTGGCTCACGCCTGTAATCCCAGCACTTTGGGAGGCCGAGGTGGGTGGATCACTTGAGTTCAGGAGTTCAAGACCAGCCTGGGCAACATGGTGAAATCCCGTTTCTACTAATAATACAAAAATTAGCTGGGCGTGGTGGCACATGCCTGTAATCTCAGCTACTCTGGAGGCTGAGACAGGAGAATCTCCTGAACCCGGGAGGTGGAGGTTGCAGTGAGCCGAGATCACACCACTGTACTCCAGCCTGGGCAAGAGAGCAAGATTCCGTCTCAAAAAAAAGGAATGGCGAAAACCGCAATTACTTTTGTACCAACCTAATGGTAACAGAATTGAATTTCCAGCTGAAGCCCACTCCCATCTGAACTCTTGTGAACCGTTCCTCATTCTGAGCTACTTTTCCAGATCATTCATTCAGGGCTTAGCAAAGGAGTTTGTCTTGTTGGTTAGCTTTTTGTTTTGTTCACATTTTCTACTCATACTCTCACCTTCTGGAAAGTGAGTTCCTGAAGCAACCCTGTCTTTTTCACCTCTGTATCCCCAGCCATTTCCCAGATGCCTGGACAGCAGAGGTGTCCGATCAGTGGGTGATGATTGAACCTGACTCAATGAAGCAATGGCTGCCATAGGCCGCATTGGAATTCCTTTCTCCACCGTTAACAGCTCACATTATTTAGGGCCTGAGAGTGAGTTTGGGGAGCTGCTTGGACAAACCAAAAGAAAGCCGGGGCCAGAAAGAAATGCAGACATCATCTGGGCTTACATTTTCCTCTTGCAACTGAGAAAAGGGAGACTCTCAGCAGGTAAGGCTATCATTCATTTGACGTGCCTGGTAAGCAATGAAGTTGCGACTAACCCTCGTGCCACTTGGCTTCCAGCCCAGGTTCCTTCCCCTTTGTCACCAGGCTTTCCTGCTCCAAGGGATGTATGCCACACCTTTTATACTGGCACAGAACATTTCCAAGCTGTGAAGCATCGTGCCATCTCCACGAAGAGGAGCCTGCTCCCAGCCTGTCTTAGGAGAGCTCATTTTTCACTTACAGCTCTTGGCAATAAACAACTCAGGCGCAACGGGATGTTTCTTACAAGGAGCAGCCGTGCAGTGATTGCTCCACTCTGAGGGTCTGACTCAGCCCTTCCTCAGCTTCTGGGCTTATTTTAGCCCCACGTTTCTGGAGGAGGAAACGAGAACATGATCAAGGATGCCGTGGGAAGAGCCTGGGGCCCTCCAGTTCTCTCGGGGAGCCTCGGGAAGCTCCTCACAGTTCCAGCTGCTGTAGAAATTCACAGCCAAGGGCTCCTACAGAATTGGGCTGTCAGCCTGGCCAGCCTGGGGGGTACACCCCGCTGTAAGAAAGCCTGCCATTTGGAAATGAGAATTCGAGCAAAAGGACACATTTGAGGTTGATTATTGACCTGGCAAAGAGTTTCTTTCCTTTCTTTACTAAATGTGGGATAGTAGAAAGAACAAGTCTAGGCCAGGCGCAGTGGCTCATGCCTGCAATCCCAGCACTTTGGGAGGCCAAGGCGGGTGGGTCATGAGGTCAGGAGTTCGAGACCAGCCTGGCCAACATGGTGAAACCTCGTCTCTACTAAAAAAAAAAAAAGAAAAAAATAGCTGGGCATGGTGGCACATGCCCGTAATCCCAGCTACTTGGGAGGCTGAGGCAGGAGAATTGCTTGAACCCGGGAGGCGGAGGTTGCTGGGAGCAGAGATCGCGCCACTGCACTCCAGCCTGGGTGACAGAGCAAGACTTCATCAAAAAAAGAAAGAAAGAAAGAACAAGTCTATTGAAGTCCCAGCTTCTATTTATGAGCCGTGAAAACATGGGCTTGAGATTCACCTTTCTGAGGCTGGGAGCTGTAGGGGAGGAGCCTTGGGCTGGGTCTTGAAAGACAAGGGAGGGAGGCAGAAAGGGAGTTATAGGGAGAAGAAGGGGTCTCTGCAAACGCCTGGAGATATGAAAATGCATAACATATTCAGAGAATTGTCTGGAATGGCCTCAGCCAAGCCAGACAGGGAAGATAGATGGGATCGGTGGCAGCCTCCCCAGTCTTCCTATAGCACCCCTTGCATATTTCTGCTCACACAGTTGTGCTTAAATTACCTCCCTTACCCGAAGGCTTTCCCTGTTCTCTCCAGCTACCAATTCTTCCCATTGTCACTTGCATGTGCCCCATCTCTCCTATGGAGCATTTCTTGCTGCCCTAGGCCACAGGGTCTCCTCCACAGGCCTCTATCAGCATTTACCATCAGTGCAGCTCATTTAGCCCCTAGCCCTTGCTAGGATCTAAATGACTAGTAATACTTTAATCTCCAACAGAAACGTAAATCATTCATGTATGAGCTTTCTTATCCTATCTGTCTTTACTCTTGCTCTGTGTTGATTTTCTATTGCTAGGTAACAAATAATGGCAAACTTAGAGGTCCAAGGCAACTCCCACTTATTAGCTCACAGTTGTACATAGGTCAGAGGTCCAGCGACAGCATTGCTGGGTTCTCTTTGCAAGGTCTCACAAGGCTGAAATCAAGGTGTCAGCCAGCCTGTTTCTTTTTGGATACTCTGGGGGAAAAAAAAATCCATTTCTGCATTAGTCTGTTTTCATGCTGCTGATAAAGACATACCTGAGACTGGGTAATTTAGAAAGAAAAAGAGGTTTAATGGACTCACAGTTCCATGTGGCTGGGGAGGCTTCACAATCATGGCAAAAGGTGAAAGGCACATCTTGCCGGGCGCGGTGGCTCAAGCCTGTAATCCCAGCACTTTGGGAGGCCGAGATGGGCGGATCACGAGGTCAGGAGATCGAGACCATCCTGGCTAATACTGTGAAACCCTATCTCTACTAAAAAATACAAAAAAAAAGCTAGCCGGGCGAGGTGGCGGGCGCCTGTAATCCCAGCTACTCCGGAGGCTGAGGCAGGAGAATGGCGTAAACCCGGGAGGCGGAGTTTGCAGTGAGCTGAGATCCGGCCACTGCACTCCAGCCCGGGGACAGAGCGAGACTCCGTCTCAAAAAAAAAAAGGCACATCTTATATGGTGGCAGACAAGAGAGAAGTGAGAGCCAGGTGAAAAGGGTTTCCCCTTATAAAACCATCAGACCTCGTGAGACATATTCACTACCACGAGAACAGAACATGCCCCCACGATTCAATTATCTCCTCTCACAACATGTGGGAATCATGGGAGCTACAATTCATGATGAGTTTTGGGTGGGGACACAGCCAAATGATATCAACTTCCAAAGTCATTAAAGTTGTTGGCCAAAATCAGCTCCTTGAGGTTGTAGACTGAAGTATCTGTTTCCTTATCAGGGGCTTCTCTTACCTCCTATAGGACACCCACATTCCTTCCCACATGGTCCTCATGGACAGCTTGCAACATGGTTGTTACTTCTTCCAGCCTGGCAAGAGCATAGCTCTGATTCCTTCCTCAGTGACCAACCTGAGAAACACTTCTGCTTTTAAAGAACTCATTTGGTCACTGTCAAATGCTCCATAGGAGAGATGGGGCACATGCAAGGTCAAGTGCACCTTGAATGATCTCCCCTTTTTTTTTAAAATTTTTTTGAGAGAGTCTCGCTCTGTCGCCCAGGCTGGAGTGCAGTGGTGTGATATCTGCTCACTGTAAGCTCCGCCTCCCGGGTTCACGCCATTCTCCTGCCTCAGCCTCCCGAGTAGCTGGGACTACAGGCACCCGCCACCATGCCCGGCTAATTTTTTGTATTTTTAGTGGAGACGGGGTTTCACCGTGTTAGCCAGGATGGTCTCGATCTCCTGACCTCATGATCCACCCGCCTCGGCCTCCCAAAGTGCTGGGATTACAGGCGTGAGCCACCATGCCTGGCCGAATCATCTCCCTTTTTAAAGTGAATGTGTCATCTCACATAACTTAATCACAGGAATCCATCATGTTCACAGATCCAGGGATTACGTAGGGCTTACACACCGGGGGCGGAGGGGGGATCCTAGGGGACGTCCAAAAATTCTGCATACCACATCCTCCAAGATCCTTTCTATGAAGGAAGAAGTTTTTTCTTTTGGGGTCTGTTTCTGACTCTCCCTTGTTATCCAGGAAATGGGCAGATTTCAACCCAGACACAGCGAGAAATGGAGCCAGATTTCCTCTCCTAAGAGATGGCAAGGTGTGGAAAGGGCCGGGAGTGCAGGCTCATAGAAAGGGAATGGGGGTGCCAGGTGCAGTGGCTCATGCCTGTAATCCCAGCACTTTGGAAAGCCGAGGCGGACGGATCACCTGAGGTCAGGAGTTCAAGATTAGCCTGCCTAACATGGCGAAACCTGGTCTCGACTAAAAATGCAAAAAAGTAGCCAGGCATGGTGGCGGGGCGCCTGTGATTCCAGCTACTCAAGAGGCTGAGGCAGAAGAATCACTTGAACCCAGGAGGCGGACGTTGTGGTGAGCCAAGATCGTGCCACTGCACTCCAGCCTGGGCAACAAGAGTGAAACTCCATTGAAAGAAAGAGAGAAAAGAGAGGAAGGAAGGAAGGAAGGAAGGAAGGAAGGAAGGAAGGAAGGAAGGAAGGAAAGAAAGAAAGAGAGAAAAGAAGAAAGAAAGAAAGAAAGAAAGGTGGAGGGAGGGAGGGAAGGAGGAAGGAGAGAGAGAGAGAGAAAGAAAGGAGGGAGGGAGGAGGTAGGGAAGGAAGGAAAAAGGAAGGGAAGGGAAGGGAAAGAAGGAAGGAATGAAGGAAGAAAGGAAGACAGAGAGAAAGAGAAAGAAAAAGAGAAAGAAAAAACGAAAGAAGAAAGAGAAAGAAAAAGAAAGAAAGAAAGAAAGAAAGAAAGAAAGAAAAGAAAAGAAAAGAAAAGAAAGAAAGAGAGAATGGGGGCCAGGCGTGGTGACTTATGCCTGTAATCCCACCACTTTGGGAGGCTGAGGCTGGCAAGTCATGAGGTCAAGAGATCGAGACCATCCTGGCCAACATGGTGAAACCTCGTCTCTACTAAAAATGCAAAAAAGTTAGTTGGGCGTGGTGGCACGTGCCTATAGTCTAAGTTACTCAGGAGGCTGAGGCAGGAGAATCACTTGAATCCGGGAGGCAGAGGTTGCAGTCAGTCGAGATTGCACCACTGCATTCCAGCCTGGTGACAGAATGAGACTCTGTCTCAAAAAAAGAAAAAAAAAAAAAAGAGAGAGAGAGAGAGAGAAAGGGATTTGGCCTATGAACATCAGGACTGGAGGAAGAGGAAGGAACTGAAACAGCTTACGGGCGAGGGGATGGGCATATGAGAGAGGCAAGGCTTCAGGCCACCGCATGAATGGGAAATGGAGAGAAAGAGGCAGGAAAGAATCACAGACTTCATTTCAGGTAACCATTTGGTAGGAAAAAGAATAAGAAAGGAAATTGACAGGAATTAAAAAAAAGATTTTTAAAGCACTGCTTTCAGTTATAAATTGCATCCTTTGGGACATGCTTTGAAAGGAACCTACAGCAACATAAATTTGTTTTGAATAATGTTGGCTGCTGCGCTGTCTTTCCTTGAATGTGACATTGTGCAGGGACTGAGCCTGGTGACATATCTTCCCATTGCACATGTAGGTACCTTATCTGCCTGGTTAGGCTACAAGCAGGGTTGCCCTATAACGTCAACTGAAACACCAAGCAGCAAGTTAAAAGAGAAGCATTGATTTTTATAGAAATGTGTGCCATCTAACATCGTGAGACATCTACTTCATTGATTAAACACAATACATAGAATCTCATTCCCAAAGACCCATGCCAATGGCAGACATCTGGGAATCCTGTCTGAGAGCCCTTCAAGGTCAGAAACTGGGTCTTGATCATATCTATTTTTCCTAGTTCCTAGCACAGTGTAGATACACGAGAAAATGAGTCTTGCAATCGAACCTATTTGATTAATAAATATAATAGCTAACATGTATAGATTACTTACAGAATTTCAGATAACACTCTAAGATATTATTATTTTCCCTGTTTTGATTATGAAAACTGAGACACAGAGAGGTTAAGTGACTTGTTCAAGTTCACACAGCTGATAAATGCTAAAGCCAGAAATTTAATATAAGGATTTAGGTCTTTAGTCCATGCACCAGCCATAAGCTATGAACCTCTAGTAAGGAATGGTGAGGATTATATAGTGCAGGTCTTCTACCTCCAAAGGCGAAATAAGACCATGAGTGGATGTGAAAGAAGTTAATGCAGGCCAGGCACGGGGCCTCATACCTGTAATCCCAGCACTTTGGGAGACAGAGGCGGGCAGATCACCTGAGGTCAGGAGTTCGAGACCAGCCTGACCAACATGGAGAAACTCCGTCTGTACTAAAAATAAAAAAATTAGCTGGGTGTGGTAGCGCATGCCTGTAAACCCAGCTACTCAGGAGGCTGAGGCAGGAGAATTGCTTGAACCTGGGAGTCCGCCTCCCAGGTGGCAGTAAGCTGAGATCGTACCATTGCACTCCAGTCTGGGCAAAAACAGTGAAACTCCGTCTCAAAAAAAAAAAAAAAAAAAAAAAAGAAGTTAATGCAGAAACTCCCTTGGCACCACGTATTTTCTAGAAGCACTGGAGAACAAGATGCAATCTCTAAGCTCTTGCTACTAAATGGTGGTAGTGAACCAGCAGCATTGGATTGCCAGGGAGCTAATTAAAAATGCAGAATGAATGAATCTGCACCTAATGAATCATTCTGCATCTAATGAATCAAACTCTGCTTTTTGACAAGATCACCAGGTAATACATGTACACATGAAACTTGAGTAGCACCACTCTAAAAATATTACCTAGACCAGTGCAGTCTTACTTTTCTTTTCTTTTTTTTTTTTTTTTTTTTTGAGATAGAATCCCATTCTGTCACCTAGGCTGGAGTGCAGTGGCGCAATCTCTCGGCTCACTGTAGCCTCCGCCTCCTAGGTTCAAACGATTCTCTTGCCTCAGCCTCCTGAGTAGCTGGGGTTACAGGCAAGCACCACCATGCCTGGCTAATTTTTTTTTATTTTTTATTTTTTTAGTAGAGATGGGGTTTTGCCATGTTGGCCAGGCTGGTCTCGAACTTCTGACCTCAGGCGATCCATCCGCCTCAGCCTCCCAAAGTGCTGGGATGAGAGGTGTGAGCCACCGCGCCCAGCCAAACTTAGATTTGAATAGCCTCATGTGTCTAGTGGCTACCATTTTAGACAGTACAGATTCTAGATTTATTGTTTCCCTGTGTTTATTTCTCTGTGATCCAAAAATCTCTGTAAAGTTTTATTAAGAGCCCAGTCTTGAAACAGCTGTTATGGAAATGCAGTGGAGGATTTTGTGGTCTCTTCCTGACTCAGGCCAGAGTGTCACAGGAAGCGTGAAATCACAGCACTGAAGGCATTTCATGATCTGGCCAATCCTGTTCCCTGCCTGGCACACCTATGCACCTCTTCAACAACCTGTGCATTTTCCTATGCTCACATATTTAGTGTCATCCTCTGGTTACTCAACTATATTCAATGCCAACCGCAAGCTGTCCAAGCCCACAATCAAACCTTATTAGGAAACACAATGTAACCTTCAGGATGCCCTCAGTCATAAGTAAGAGGAAAGAACTGTTCACTGGGAACACGCCTTGCCCACTGTCTTATTTTCAATTAGCATCCTCGCTGGCACGGTGGCTCAGGCCTGTAACCCCAACACTTTGGGAGGCCGAGGTGGGCAGATCACCTGAGGTGGGGAGTTCAAGACCAGCCTGCCCAACATGGGGAAACCCCGTCTCTACTAAAAATACAAAATTAGCTGGGCATGGTGGTGCATGTCTGTAATCCCAGCTACTTGGGAGGCTGAGGCAGGAGAATCGCTTAAATCCGGGAGGCCAAGGTTGTGGTGAGCCGAGATCAGGCCCTTGCACTCCAACCTGGGCAACAAGAGTGAAACTTCATCTCAAAAAAATTAATTCATTAATTAACTTAGCATCCTCCTCTTCCACACTCCATAGCTATTTTCCATGCCTTAATTTGCTCTGTACCATTTCACATGTATTCAGAAGGATAGAAAACCTTTTTCCTCTACCCTCCTAGGTTTTCTGGCTGGAACCCTGCATATTAGACTGACACAAAACAGATTAAGAGGAGAGAAACAGAGTTGATTAACACATGGGAGAAACCTGATGATGGGTAACTCAAAGGCGTGGTTAGAAGTTGGGCTTATGTAGCATCTTAACAAAGAACAATAAATTGTAGAGAAATGATCAACAAAGGATAACGTTTTAGGCCTCTTAGGCCTCCAAGGTTGGCATCTGTGGGAAGGTAAGCATATGGGAAAACTAATAGTGTGAAGCTTGTTTATTCAGTTCCATCTTGGTACTCACTTTCTGTCCTCTTCACGGCCATGAAACCTCCCTGGAGAAAGTGCGGTGGGGGGTGGGATTTATAACAGTTCTCATTTCTCAGAACTTTCCACTTTCAGTTAGAGAAGCAAGCTCTAGGAAGGCTTCTTTCTGCATCTATTGAATCACAAATGCCTCCAGCTCAAAGTAAGATTTGCACCAAAGTGGCACATTTTGGGGTGGCATATTTTGATTCCTTCCACATACTGTGTTTTTTATTTTTATGTTTTAAGTTTATTTAATTTTTGAGACAGGGTCTTGCTCTGTCACCCAGGCTGAAGTGTCGTGGTGTGTGATCATAGCTCGCTGCAGCCTCAAGCCTCAAGGGATCCTCCTACCTCAGCCACCAAAGTAACTGGGTCTACAGTCATGCACCACCACGCGCGGCTAATTTTTTTTTTTTTTTTTTTTGACTTTTGGTAAAAACAAGGTCTCACCATGTTCCCAGGCTGGTGGCGAACTTCTGAGCTCAAGAGATCTTCATGTCTTGGAATGGCTAACCTGGGAGGCGGAGCTTGCAGTGAGCTGAGATCGTGCCACTGCACTCCAGCCTGGGCAACAGAGTGAGACTCAGTCTTAAATAAATAAATAAATAAAGAGATCCTCCTGCCTTGGCCTCCCAAAGTGTTGGGATTGCAGGCATAGACCACTGTGCCTGGCTTATATATTTTACTAGCTTGTTTGTATGGCCTCATTTCAAAAAAAACTATGAAGGCAAATGCTAAGTGTTTGACATAGAAAAATGGACATTCCAAGGGTTTCATGTATTCAGTTATATAGTAATGGCTACCATATAATTAAGTTCTTGATGTATGCCAGGACCATTCAAAGGACTGGACAAACATATCATTTAATTTCCTCAATAACCCTGAGAGAGTTGTGATATTATACCCATTATTTTAGATGAAGAAACTGACAATCAGAAAAAGTACAACCACTTTCCTCTTATTTGACCTCAACTGTTAATTCTTTAATTAGCTATAACCATATTAGAAATAATTGGAATAACAAAGATCTCTTAACAGGAGGCACTGGAGCTGATAGTGCTAATATCCAGAGAAAGGGAGCTAATTATCTTGGAAATAGGTGTCTTCAGAGGTTATTAAGATACAGCACTCTGTACTGACTTATGCTTTACTTGGGGAAAAATCAAATTAAACTTGATTGTCTCTTCTGCTGCTCCTTTTCTCCATATTAATAGTTTAATCTGCATGGTGGGTGTTGAATGTGCACCTTACGGCTGTTTATAGCAATTGGTGAAGTACTTAACATTTTGAAGAAATTAACTGCCTGGTGAAGAGGACTCCAGAGGACAGAAGGGCAAGATATAGACAGGATGTCTGATAATTCTGCCATTCTAGGGGAAGGAGAATAAATGGAGTTGCTTTCTCCTGGTTCTCCTCCAGACTTCCCGACCTCTCTCATTTTTTTCTTTTGCTACTGTTTCTTTCTTTGCTAATCCCCTGAATGTACATGTGCCCAAGGCTTATCCTTGGCCGTCTCTTCCTCCAGTGCTGTGTTTCCTCCGTGGGCTACCCATCTTGTGTCTCAGGAGGCAAAGTAAGGGGGCCCAGGTGAGGGGCATAAAAACCCCAAGACACCCAAGGGTGGTACTTAAACACTCACTCCTTCTTTCCTTTTGTGTGTGTGTGGAAAATACTCCAATTCCAGCAAAAGAAGCCTCTGGAGAGTTATTTGAGGGTTACCCAGTCTTGCCCAGATTAAAACTACAGCCAATCATCTGCAGTAAAATAACTCAGATTTGAACATATCCGGTCATCAAGTGAATAGACCCAGATACTTTAACAATGCTCCAGATCCTCCAGAAAACTCTAAAAAGAATGAGTCCAGAAACCCCAGAAGAGTTCCTTGGAGATGCCCTGGCTTAGCCCATCCTCTAAGTCTGGATAAACTGACAAAAATCACAAATGAGTAACTGATGGAGGGCATGTTTCCATTGTTCAAAAAAAAAAAAAAAAAAAAAAGGAGCCTGGATTGAACCCAACATTACCGAGAGAAGCAGAGCAAAGAGACAGAGAGTGAGATGAAGCCTTGATGACATCATTAGGACCCCTGGATCCAGCCATGCTCAAAGCAAAACTATTCTAGGATTTCCCAGTAATATCATTAATATACTTCAAAATCCCTATTGCTATGGTGGCTCTTACAAACCACTATGCCTAGCTAATTTTTTTTTTTTTTTTTTTTTTAAGTAGAGATGGGGTTTTGCCATGTTGGCCAGGCTGGTCTCGAACTCCTGACCTCAGGTGATCCACCCATCTCAGCCTCCCAAAGTGCTGGGATTACAGGCATGAGCCACCATGCCTGGCCAAACTTAGGCAAAATATTGGACTACACTTTCCAGTTGAGTATTCCCCAGGGTTCAGACTGCCCTTGGAGTCCAGTAATCTCAGATGCCCTGAGCCTTATCAATAGTGTTATATTCACTTATTGATGGGTTTTTTTCATCAGACCATGTGCATTACTGAGCAAATACAAAACTGGCCATGGCTTCTGGGAACACTCAGTCTAAGACTGGGAGTACTTTGTATAGATCGTCTGAAAGAACCTAAAACAGTGCTGAATACATACCATTATTGTATGTATCACAGGAAGTGCCGTGGATACCTAGCTAGTGTATCAGTTATTTTTTGCTACATAACAACAATCCCACGACTTAGCAGTTTAGAACAATCATAACCTATTAGCTCATGTTTCTGTGGGTTGGCACTTTGACTTGAGATCTCTTGGGCAGTCCTTCTTGGCTCATTCACACAGCTGACAAGTCAGCTGAGAACTTGTTGTTTTAGGAGGGTCTCATTCATATGTCTGACAGTTGGTGTTGGCTATTAGCTGGGGTGATGGAGATGACTGGGCCATATGTCTCCATGTCTCCAGTAGATGAACCTAGGCTTATTCCCATAGCAGTTGCCACTCCAGGGCAAAGAGTGAGACTTTGTTTCAAAAAACAAACAAACAAACAAAAGAACAAAATAAATGTTGAATGCTAAATAACTAATAATTAGCTTCATCAATTACTTCCATATTTCCTATCTCAACTACCTTGAGAAACTGGTAGTTGAGAAATTGTTGACCCCCCCCCTTTTTTTTTTTTTTTTTTTTTTGGGAGACGGAATTTCACTCTTGTCACCCAGGCTGGAGTACAGTGGCACGATCTCATCTCATTGCAACCTTTGCATTTGGATTCAAGCAATTCTCTTGCCTCAGCCTCCAGAGTAGCTGGGATTACAGGCATGCACCACCATGCCCAGCTAATTTTTGTATTATTAGTAGAGATGGGGTTTTACCATGTTGGCCAGGCTGGTCTCAAACTCCTGACCTCACATGATCCACCTGCCTCGGCCTCCCAAAGTGCTGGGATTACAGGCATGAGCCACCGCACCTGGCCTGGGTATTATCTCCTTTCTACAAATGGGGAAATAAAACTCAAAGGAAAACAGAGTGGAGGAAGTGGGACTTGTTTCAAAAGAGGCCATGGGTTAATTCTATACCTAGATGCAGAAAGTAAAATCCCCACAGCTGTCAAGTGGGAGCAGGATCCAATGATCCTAGGGGAATGGGGGTTCCAGCTGGACTCCCATGCTCCAAAACCCACTGCTAGGAAGGTCCTGAATTAGTCATGAACACTCTGGTATTAAACACACGGGTAGGTCTATTTAAAGCTAAGGGGCTCAGGGTGAGCTGAGGACTGCAGAGGACACACTACTGGGAAGCTCAGGCACATCGCGGGGAGGAAACGATGATTGAAGCCACATCTTATTCTCTGTGACCTCCGTGCCTAGCACAGGACCTCACATAGATGGGGCACACAGCGAATATGTGTATATTGAGATAACTTATTCTGTCTTTCTTTCATTTATTCCTTCATCATTTAATGAGCATTTTTATGCACCTTTTATACACAGTGGCAATGCATAAACATATAAAGCCTAGTGCTGTGGATTGAATTATGCTCTCCTCCAAAAAGATATTTTTGAAGGCTTCACCCTCCCCCTACCTGTAAATATGACCTCATTTGGAAATAGGGTCTCTGCATGTATCAAGTTAAAGTGAAGTCATTTTGGAGTAGGGTGGACACTGAACCAGTGACTAGTGTCTTTATAAGAGAATTGAGAGGGAGATTTGGACAGGGCACAGTGACACAGGAAAGAAAGTCATATGACAACAGAAGCAGAGATTGAAGTGACACAGCTGCAAGCCAAGGAACAATAAGGATTGCCGACAATCATCAGAAGCTGGAAGAAGCAAGGAAGGATCCTTCCCCAGAGCCTTCAGAGGGAACGTGGCCCTGCTGACACTGATTTTAGCACCTCTAGCCTCCAGAACTGTGAGAGAATAAATATCTGTTGATTTAAGCCACTTTGTGATACTTTGTTGCAGCAGCCCTAGGAAAGGAATATACTCTGTGGAGGAGATAGATGCATGAACAGAACGTTGTAATACAATAAGCCAAGAATAATACAATACAAAGTGCAATGCAATGCAAAGTGCTGTAAGAACACAGGGGATAGGCTGGGCACAGTGGCTCATGCCTGTAATCCTAGCACTTTGGGAGGCTGAGGCAAGAGGATCACTGGAGGTCGGGAGTTCAAGACTAGCATGACCAACATGGAGAAACCCTATCTACTAAAAAATACAAAATTAGCCGAGCATGATGGTGCATGCCTGCAATCTCAGCTAGTCGGGAAGCTGAGGCAGGAGAATCAGAATCGCTTGAACTCGGGAGGTGGAAGTTGCAGTAAGCCGAGATTGTGCTGTTGCACTCCAGCCTGGGCGACAAGAATGAAACTCTATCCCAAAAACAAAACAAAACAAACAAGACAGAACACAGGGGAGAGAGTCAGAAACTCTTTCTGAAGGAACCTCATGGATGAGGTGGTATTTGAGTAGGATGTGAAAGAATGGATGAGAAGAGTTCATTAATCAAAAAAAAAAAAAAAAAGGAAAAAGTAGAGAGAAATTATATCAGGTGGAGTTGACAGCAAATGCAAAGGACTGGAGGTCTGGACTCGAATGGTACTGTCAGAGGGTGGCAAAGAATTTTGAAAGGCTGTAGCTAAGGATAGGCTGGATGTGAGATTGGGAAGTTCAGCTGAGAGCAGAGTGGGGATCATGTAGGAGCCTGATTGCCAGGGGAGCTGTTGAGGGGAACATCACCGTCAGTCACAGAGGGAATTGGAGTCGATAGGGAGGCAGGGCCCTGGTAAGATCAGTGTAATGGTCCATGCAGGAGATGGGGAGCCTCTAACCAGGACAGTGGAGAAGAGGGCTTGATTTGGCAAAACAACCAGCCCTCATCACGTTCCAGACAGGCCTTTTCCTCAGCTCCTTAACTCCCATATCAAAATGGTTATGCTGGGGCTCAGAAAATGATAACCCTGAAAGAATAGTGCTTTAGGCTCAGAAAATGATTTCCCAAAAGTATGCTCAATGCAAGCTGAGCACTTTGAAGTAAAATAGGAAGGCCTTAGAAGTTGCCTTAGAATAGCTGAGTGCAGTGGCTCACACCTGTAATCCCAGCACTTTGGGAGACTCAGGCAGGCAGATCACCTGATGTCGGGAGTTTGAGACCAGCCTGACCGACACGGAGAAACCCCATCTTTACAAAAACACAAAATTAGCTGGGCATCGTGGCACACGCCTGCAATCCCAGCTACTCAGGAGGCTGAGGTAGGAGAATTGCTTGAACCCAGGAGGCAAGAGGTTGCGGTGAGCCAAGATCGTACCATTGCACTCCAGCCTGGGCAACAACAGTGAAACTCCGTCTCAAAAAAAAAAAAAAAAATGTTGCCTTAGAATCAAGGACTTTCTGACCACTCCTGTCAGCCTTTCCACCCCACCGCCCCCACACCCAGAATAGAATTTTACTCTGATATTCCCGTACCTGCCTTAAGACTAGACCCACCAAAGAGAACACAATTGCCTTCCATCTCATCCCTGAAATTTTATCATCTATGGCAGGAAAGAAGACTGAGGAATGTAGCCACACCTGGATGGACTTTGTTACAAGATATTCTCTCCCTCTCAGGCTCATTCAGATTCCAAAGAGAATCCTTCACAAGATAATTTCTGTCTCCTGGGTCCATTTACTTTTACTGAAATTATTTACAGTGGCCGGGCGCGGTGGCTCAAGCCTGTAATCCCAGCACTTTGGGAGGCCGAGATGGGCGGATCACGAGGTCAGGAGATCGAGACCATCCTGGCTAACACGGTGAAACCCTGTCTCTACTAAAAACTACAAAAAACTAGCCGGGCGAGGTGGCAGCGCCTGTAGTCCCAGCTACCCGGGAGGCTGAGGCAGGAGAATGGCGTGAACCCGGGAGGCGGAGCTTGCAGTGAGCTGAGATCCGGCCACAGCACTCTAGCCTGGGTGACAGAGTGAGACTCCGTCTCAAAAAAAAAAAAAGAAATTATTTACTACCCCTCAAAATTACCTACATTCTCCCACCTCTACCTCTCCCATGAAGGAGGATATATAAGCATTACTGGGTTTTGGGTAATCACTCTCCTGTGGTTTTCCCCATACATGTTAAATAAATTTTATGCCTTTGTCTCCTATTAATCCGCCTATTGTCAGTTCATTTTCAGAGAAGCTTCAAAGGGCAGTGGAGAAGCCTTTCTTTTTCACCCCTACAGTTACAACCATTCATGAAATCAACCCAAGTACCTATCAATCATAGACCGGATAAAGAAAATGTTGTACCTATACACCATGAGACTCTATACAGCCATAAAAAGGAGCGAGATCATGTCCTTTGCAGGGACATGGATGGAGCTGGAAGCCATTATTCTCAGCGAACTAATGCAGGAACAGAAAACCAAACACCACGTGTTCTCACTTATAAGTGGGAACTGAACAATGAAAACACAAGGACACAGGGAGGGGAACAACACATACTGGGGCCTCTTGTGGGCTGGGGTGGGGTAGGGGGAGGGAGAGCATCAGGATAAATAGCTAATGCATGCAGGGCTTAATACCTAGGTAAGGGGTTGACAGGTGCAGCAAACCACCATGGCACACGTTTACCTATGTAACAAACCTGCACGTCCTGCACATGTATCCTGGAACTTAAAATAAAATTAAATTAAAATTTAAAAAAGAAAAGAAAAGAAGTCCACACTTTATTTGTTATAAGGTTAGGCAGCCAGGACGTAGACAGATCACTTGAACCCCTCCTCCCCATGGGACTTGCCCATGACTCCAAACCACCTCTACAGCCTCTGAGGAGCTGGACCTGGAGCCAATGAAACTTCTCTCCTGTATTTCTTACTTTGTTGAAGAAAATAGAAAAAAAAATCTAGAGATTCTAGATAGTCTTATTAAGGATTTAGAGGAAGAGCATAGGCAGGGCATGGTGGCTTACGCCTGTAATCCCAGCACTCTGGGAGGCCAAGGCAGGCTGATCACGAGGTCAGGAGTTTGAGACCAGCCTGACCAACATGGTGAAACCCTGTCTCTACTAAAAATACAAAAATTAGCTAGGCATGGTGGCAGGTGCCTGTAATCTCGGCTACTCAAGAGGTGGAGGCAGGAGAATGGCTTGAAGCCAAGAGGTGGAGGCTGCAATGAGCCGAGACCGTGCCACTGTACTCCAGCCTGGGTGACAGAGTGAAACTCCGTCTGAAGAAGAAGAAGAAGAAGAAGAAGAAGAAGAAGAAGAAGAAGAAGA
>NC_045452.1:14294498-14311077 GCF_002776525.5 Piliocolobus tephrosceles
GAAGAAGAAGAAGAAGAAGAAGAAGAAGAAGAAGAAGAAGAAGAAGACTTCTGCTGGGGACTCAGGAAGCTGGATATTGTGAGATTTGATTCTGAAAATGAAACTCTATAGCAGATAGTGGAAGGAAAAGAATATTAAAGGAACAGAGGAGATAAAGAAATTAACTTTGAACCTCTATGAGGTACCAGGCAACTGTAAACACACCAAATCACTAAACTCTCACAATGAATCTCCAGGGTTGGTATTACCATTTTCACTTTACAGATGTAGAAGTAAAGGTTCAGAGAAACTAAATCACCTGTCACACCACACTGAAGGGGCAGAGCTGGAATTTCCGTCCATGTCTATCTGACTTCAAAGTCTTTTCGCTTTACCATGCTATCATCTAGAGCCTGACCCAGACCAAGGGTGGGATGTCTCTTTTTTATTTTTATTTATTTAGGTTCTTTTTGAGATGGAGTCTTGCTCTGTCACCCAGGCTAGAGTGTAGCGGCATGATCTTGGCTCACTGCAGCCTTTGCCTCCTGGCTTCAAGCCATTCTCCTGCCTCAGCCTCCCAAGTAGCTGGGATTACAGGCACCTGCCACCACACTAGCTAATTTTTGTATTTTTAGTAGAGACGAGGTTTCACCATGTTGGTCAGGCTGGTCTTGAACTCCTGACCTCAAGCAATCCATCCACCTCTGCCTCCCAACGTGTTAGGATTATAGGCGTGAACGACTGCACCCGGCCCAAGGATGGCGTGTCTCTGGTCTGGTCTTTCCCAGCTGGACACACCTGGGTTCTCTTCTAGGCATCAAATGTATTGACCTGCAGCGAGGTCAGAGGAGAGAGATCTGATGTCGGACATAATTGTCATGTGAGAAATGATAGCACGGACTGGAGTTGATTGGCTTGGGGAAGAGAAAACTCTAGGGATATGGCAATCGTCTTCAAATATTTGAAGGGTTATCATGAGGAAGAGAGATTGTGTTTATCCTGAAAGGCCTCTAAGGGTTAGAAATAAAGATGATGGATGGCAATGACAGGCCAACAGATGTCAACTCTATAAAAGGGAGACTTCTACCATACAGGAATAGAAAGAGGGCTGCCTTGGGAAGAAGAGAGCTCCCTATCACCAGGTGTCCAAGAAGAGGCAAACTGACTGTATGGTACCAATGCTTTGTAAAGAATTCGAGGATTGATAAGCAAGAGAACTCAATTTCCTTAAAGGCCTCTGACAGCTCAGGCAATCTAATTTTGTGGTCTATTTATACTGTCACTGCCTAAATCAGACTTGAAATAATGAGGAAATAGGAACTCTAACCCCATGGTTACATCCTGTGTCCTCAGATAATTTTGTTGGAAGTAAAACTCATGGTCTTTACAATGTCCTACAAAGCCCTACATGCTATGGCCCCATTGCTCTCAGTCCACTCCGGACACATCAGCTTCCTTGCTGTGCTTTGAAAGTTCAGACACGTCCCCAACTGAGAAGTTTTCCAGTGCTACTTTCTCTGCCATTCACCTGCTTCCTCCAAAACAGCCATGTGGTTATCTCATGACCTCCTCCAAGCATGTGCCCAGTGCTCTTCTCAGTAAGACCCTCCTGGAGAATTCTGTTTAAATTATTACCCAACCCTACATCTCACACCTCCCATCTCCCTCAGTCAGCTCATTTTTTTCAGGGCTTATAATTTTGTAACATAGTGAATAATACGCTTATTTATGATTATTTATTGTCCAATTCATCCCACTAAGATGGAAGCTCCATGAGGGCAGGAATTTATTTTTTAATTTTATTATTTATTTGTTTATTGAGACGGAGTCTTGCTCTGTCACCCAGGCTGGAGTGCGGTGGCGCGATCTCGGCTCACTGCAACCTCAACCTCCTGGGTTCAAGCAATTCCCTGCCTCAGCCTCCTGAGTAGCTGGGATTACAGGCGCCCACCACCACACCTGGCTAATTTTTGTATTTTTATAGAGACGGGGTTTCACCATCTTGGCCAGGCTGGTCTCGAACTCCGAGGGCAGGAATATTTTTTATCATTTCATTCTCTGTTGACTCCTAAGAACATAAACAGTATCAGACACAAAGTAAGTGCTCAGTAAGTATTTGTAGAATGAATACATGGATAAATGAATTAGACTTCATTTCACTCTCAATCTGCTTCTTAAGAGGAAGTTCTTCTGTAAGGCTACATAAAGAAGCAGAAAAAGGTCAGGCATGGTTGCTCATACCTGTAATCCCAGCACTTGGGAGACCAAGGCAGGAAGATCACTTGAGCCCAAGAGTTTGAGACCAGCCTGGGCAACATAGTGAGACCCCCATCTCTATAAAATATTTAAAAATTAGCTGGATGTAGTGCACCTGCCTGTAATCCCAGCTGCACAGGAGGCTGAGGCGGCAAGATCCCTTGAGCCCAGGAGTTCAAAGTTGCAGTGTGCTATGATCGTACCACTGCACTCCAGCCCGAGTGATAAAGCAAGACCCTGTTTCAAAAAACAAAGAAGAAGAAGAAGAAACAACCTAGCATGGTAACACATCTAAACTCAGCTGTGAGGTGGATTTGGTGGTCAAAGTCAGCAAGAAGGGTTGTCTTAACAGATACTCTGTTCTGAAAAAAATGAAAGACTTACTGTCTCCTCCAGTGGTGAACCGGATCTAGAGTCGTAATGACCTAGTTTGAAACCAGGATACTGTTGGAACCCAGAAGAACTCGTGAGGAAGTAGATGGAAAGGAATCACAAAAAGAAGGAAATTCCCAGAAGCTCATCCACAGGGGACTCAGCATGGATGATAACAATTGCTAACCATTTCTTGAGAACTGAACATGCACCAGGCACTCTTCTAAATACTTTCTTTCCTCTTTTTTTTTTTTTTTTTTTTGAGATGGAGTCTCCCTCTGTCGCCTAGGCTGGACTGCAGTGGTACAATCTCGGCTCACTACAAGCTCCGCCTCCAGGGTTCACGCCATTCTCCTGCCTCAGCCTCCCAAGTAGCTGGGACCACAGGCGCCCGCCACCGCGCCTGGCTAATTTTTGTATTTTTAGTACAGACGGGGTTTCACCGTGTTAACCAGGATGGTCTCCATCTCCTGACCTCGTGATCCGCCCGCCTCGGCCTCCCAAAGTGCTGGGATTACAGGCGTGGGCCACCGGGCCCGGCCTTAAACACTTTCTAAGGAATATCTTAGACTGTAATTAACCTTGTGAAATAGGACCCAGTATTATCCCCATTTTCCAGATGAGAAAAATGAGAGATGGCAAATTAATTAATGTGCTCAAAGTCTTACAAGTACTAAATCCTAAATCTTAAATTCTCTAGAAGTTGGGGATTCAAAACCCTAGGCTCTTGGGCCTGTACTTTTAACTATTAAGTTCCACTGCCTGAAGAACAAAAAAAAGTATGATTAAGTACTAGTGTCTGGGGCCGGGCGCGGTGGCTCAAGCCTGTAATCCTAGCACTTTGGGAGGCCGAGGTGGGTGGATCACGAGGTCAGGAGATGTAGACCATCCTGGCTAACCCGGTGAAACCCCGTCACTACTAAAAAATACGAAAAACTAGCCGGGCGAGGTGGCGGGCGCCTGTAGTCCCAGCTACTCGGGCGGCTGAGGCAGGAGAATGGCGTAAACTGGGGAGGCGGAGCTCGCAGTGAGCCGAGATCGCGCCACTGCACTCCAGCCTGGGCAACAGAGCGAGACTCCGTTCCACCCCCCCCTAAAAAAACAGTACCGGTGTCTGGATTTTGTGTGTAACTGATTGACTAACAGTGAGACATCTCTCTGGTATTGACTGAGCCTACACATGCTCTGCCAGTAACACGGGCCTCCCTGACAACATAGCAAAGCCATCCTGCTTCCTATGACACGGATACTTTCTAAATGGGGTGGCATTCAGCCCGAGACAGATTTCCTACTGGCACAGACAAGATAAAAACACTAACATTTGGACTGTGTTTTAAAACCTGTGAATAGAAATATTTTTATTTGATCCTCACAGCAAATATGTGGAGTATTATAAGCTGTCTCTTTTGAAGAAGGGAAATCTAACACACACAGCTAATGAGCTGTGGCAGCTGTGGCATGGGCACTACAACCCAAGTCATTTGGCCCAAGGTTCAGTGCTTCTTCCATGACGCCATGCTGCCGTCAACTACAGAAGGTTGTCTAGACCCCTCCAACCTCTAGTATCCCCACTAGTCTATTAAAAATTGGATATCGGGCTGGGCGCGGTGGCTCAAGCCTGTAATCCCAGCACTTTGGGAGGCCGAGGCGGGCGGATCACGAGGTCAGGAGATCGAGACCATCCTGGCTAACACGGTGAAACTCCGTCTCTACTAAAAAATACAAAAAACTAGCCAGGCGAGGTGGTGGGCACCTGTAGTCCCAGCTACTGGGGAGGATGAGGCAGGAGAATGGCGTGAACCCGGGAGGCAGAGCTTGCAGTGAGCTGAGATCTGGCCACTGCACTCCAGCCCGGGAGACAGAGCGAGACATGGTCTCAAAAAAAAAAAAAAAAAAAAAAATTGGATATCATCTCTGTGTCGTTGATCCTAGATTAGAGAATGGTTGAGTATGATGCAACTACATTTAGTTCTTAATTTCTGGGTGTCAGATGTAAAGTTGGGGTATATATCAATGGTGTGTGTGTGTGTGTGTGTGTGTGTTAGGCCAGTGCTGTCCAATACAGTAGCTACTCTGGCTACATGTGGCTATTAAACACAGTTGATTTATGACTAGTGTTACTGAGAAATTAAATTTTTTATTTTATTTTATTTTATTTTATTTTATTTTATTTTATTGAGATAGAGTCTCACTCTGTGGCCCAGGCTGGATCACGGTGGCACGATCTCGGCTCACTGCAATTTCCACCTCCCAATTCAAGTGATTCTCCTGCCTTAGCCTCCCGAGTAGCTGAAATTACAGGCATACGTCACCAAGCCCAGCTAATTTTTGTATTTTTAGTAGAGATGGGGTTTCGCCCTGTTGACCTGGCTGATCTCGAACTCCTGACCTCAGGAGATCCACCTGCCTAGGCCTCGTAAAGTGCTGGGATTACAGATCTGAGCTACTACGCCCAGCCTAAAATTTTTATTATCAATTTGGATTTAAATTTTAAAATGGAAACACCATAAAATACTTTTCTGTTAAACTCAACATGAATGTTTTGATTGAACTCTACCTCACTGTAGCCTTTGCATGGCCTCAGATAGCAGTGCTGTATACTAATGCACTTTTTGGATACGCATGTTGTTTCCACTGTTACGCATAAGTACATAATTGATCCAGCCAGTGTGGATGGATTGATTCAGTTTAAATGTTTATTTCCTACAAGGCAAGGCAATATTGTAACATGTATCTCTCTATATTTTATGTTAACAACTCCAATTACTGTTGTATCTGTGTGACTCTTAATTGGTAATTAAATTGAAGAACTTGTTATTATTTTAATTATAATACAATTAAATTATGTTTTAGTATAAAAAATAAATATGGACAAATTTTTCTACTTAAAATAATGGAGATGCAGAAACTAATACTATGATTAGAATAGAAAAAAAGAGAGTGGAAGAAAGCATGTTATAAACTTTACAATGAATGATAATTGCAATTTACTGTGCAGAACAAATCTAAGAAACCCTCTGTTTTGAAAAGAAAAAAAGAAACAAAGCAGAAAGAAAAAAGTAATAGACAATATCAAGACATTTATAGCAAATACTTAGTGAATTTGATAAGTTCCACCTGAACAACTAAAAAATGATTAACTGAACTAGCCACCTGGCATCAGAATTAATCAGTCAAAAAATTTAAATGATTTTTAACAGAATCCAAGCTTGTAGTAAGGAAAAGACTAAAAATGATATTTTACAAAAAGTGAGGCTGGGCATGGTGGCTCACGCCTGTAATCCCAGCACTTTGGGAGGCCAAGGTGGGTGGATCACGAGGTCAGGAGATCGAGACCATCCTGGCCAATATAGTGAAACCCCGTCTCTACTAAAAATACAAAAATGAGGTGAGTGTGGTGGCACATGCCTGTAATCCCAGCTACTCAGAAGGCTGAGGCAGGAGAATCGCTTGAAGCTGGAAGGCAGGCGTTGCAATGAGCCAAGACCATGCCACTGCACCCTAGCCTGGTGCCAGAGAAGGACTCTGTCTCAAAAAAAAAAAAAAAAAGTAGAAGACCTTCAATTATGCCACCAAACAATTGTCCACACAGTTGAAGACTTTTCTAACACCAGCAAAGATAAATTTATTCAAATTTGAAAAAATTGAAAGGACTACATTTTAGCTTTAAATGAGTTGAAAATAATAGAGACACTACCCAATTAACACCTTGGGGGCAGGTTGTCTCAAAATGCTTGCAAATTTAGAAGAAGAAAAAAATCTGTTATCAACCCATGACCTAAAATATGGAACTCGTCATAAAGTTATTTTAAACTCTTTTATATCTGCCAAAGAAGAATTTTACTTAGATGTGGGGGGAAAAATGTTTCTATCATGGTGGATGGTGTTCAAGCTATTTTAGATTTTTTTTTTAAATTCGGATTTATTGGAATTTAAAACAACAGACTGATACTATCCTTATTGCTTCATTTCACTAAGTACTGTGAAAATATTTGTACTCCGAAGCATATTTTTCTGAAGCATATTCTGTGAAAGGTCTCATGTGCACAGGTGTTAAAATTCTTCAGTATATACATATAAAAGTTGTGAACCACTGTCAGTTATGGATTTATTTAACAAAATAGAACAGTTAACTTAATGATCTTGTGATGTTTCCAGTGTTCATCAGTCATGTAGTGGAACAGTTATAAAAAAAATTACTGTATTATCAACTTCATTTCAAGACTTGCTTGAAGCAAAATTCACCAAATCAAAGAAAAAAATGACACTGTGATTTACATTCCTAGACAATATCACATTCATATAAACAAGCTACATTTGAAGGTTCATGGAAAGGAAATGTTTATTTGTGACGCCGCAAGACCAGTATGAGAATTTGTTGAGATTATAATTTTCATTATACAAATCAACAATAATTATATTACACATTTTTCTAATGTGAATTAATGTGCAGATTAGAATTGACAGTATTATGTACATTGGCTGCAAAAATGACAAGACAAATTTGAAGAACATTGTATTGATATTAATAAATTTAGAGCTGCTTTCCAATGTTTATGATACCCTTTTGAGCCCAATGTTGATACTGAGTTGACATGAGTTAGTGAATTTACTGTGGACAGACATGATTTTGAAATAAATATGCCTTGGCTTCAAAGTCAAATTGATTATTCTAAAAATGATGAGCCAGTTTCTTCAATATAGATTTAAAAATTAAATGAAAATGATGTTTTGGTCTTCCATTCTGTTTTTGGAAAACTTTTAAGTATGTTTCAAACAGCTTGAGCATGTGATTCTACTGTTTATTTTTTTATTTTTCTTTGAGATGCAGTCTCTCTCTGTTACCCAAGCTGGAGTGCAATGGCGTGATCTCAACTCACTGCAACCTTTGCCTCCTGGGTTCAGGCAATTCTCCTGCCTCAGCCTCCTGAGTAGCTGGGACTACAGGCACGTGCCACCATGCCTGGTTAATTTTTGTATTTTTAGTAGAGACAGGGTTTTCCCATGTTGGCAAGGCTGATCTCGAACTCCTGACCTCAGGTGATCCACCCTCCTTGGCCTCCCAGAGTGCTGGGATTACAGGCATGAGCCACCATACCTGGCCAATTCTACTGTTTTTGAGAATATATTTTATAAAATCCAAATATAGATAAAATATTTTTGATAAAAATTAGCTTATAAAGATGCGCCATCAATGTAAAGTACTCACTAGATTTTGAAGATGTTATGATTAAAAGAATGTGAACTATTTTATTGATAATTTTCCATATTGATTAGATGTTGAAATGGTAATACGTGTATATATTGAGCTAAATAAAGTACATTATGAGCATTAATTTCATCTGTTTCTTTTTACTTTTTAATGTGGCTGCTAGAAAATTTGAAATTACATATGTGGCTTACATTATATTTCTGTTTGTTTGTTTCGTTTTTTTGAGACCAGGTCTCACTCCGTCGCCCAGACTGAAGTGCAGTGGTGCTATCACGGCTCACTGCAGCCTCAACCTCTTGGGGCTCAATCCTCCCACCTCGGCTCCCAAGTAGCTGGGACTACAGGCGTGAGTCACCACACCTGGCATTTTTTTTTTTTTTTTTTTTTTGGAGAGACTAGGTCTCACTATGTTGTCCAGACCAGTCTCTAACTCCTGGTTTCAAGCCATCCTCCCACCTTGGTCTCCCAAAGTGTTGGGATTACAGGCATGAGCCACTGTGCCTGGCCTTGCATTATATTTCTATCAGACAGCAATTAGAGTATAGAGATCAATAAGACCTAGTTCCTTCCCTCAAGCAGAAAACTAAACACAGAGATAGCCCATCATAAAACACTGTGGAAGTCTCAAGGGATAGAATTCAAAGATGCTGAAGAAGCATCAGAGAGTGTACCTAACTTGGCTTGGGGAAAGCAAAGAGGACTTCTTGGAGGAGGTGGTAACTGGATTTGACCTTAAAAGAGAAGTAGAGATTAAATAAACGAGAAAAAAGAAACATTACTTTCCAATAGAATGGTCATTATCAACAACGGGCGATAGTGAAGTAGCATACTCATGTGGGAGACAAAAAGCAGTTCTGGTTTACTGGGGTGTAAAGTGTAAGGAAGATATGGCTGGAGATCAGGCTAAAGAGGCAAATTAGATCATGTGGGACCTGGTAGGTTGTGCTAAGATTGGGACTTATTCTATAGGTGACAGCTAAGGGTTTAAAGTTGAGCACTGAAGCAGTAAACCCTGTAAACTCTATTTCCAGGAGGTTTTCCTTTCCCAATCTGTTTCACTGTGGAAATGGGAGTACTGATAATTTTCATTGCTTGATTGAACTGAGTCAGTGGCAGGGACCTTTCTCGAGAGATGACATCTTACGTTGTATGGCAGCTGGTTTTGTGTCACTAGAGACAGTCCTCCCTCATATAACACACTTTAAACTCACAAAGCTGATTAATTTAGCCTTGAATTTCAGCATTTATTTATTCCATGATCACTATCTGATATAATATTATAAATTTTTTCATGGTTCAGACTTTCCCCCACTGAAATGTAAGCTGAGTGAAATAAAGACTCTGTCAGTTCATGACTGTATCCCTAGAGACTTTCATACAGCAAGTGCTCAGTGAGTACTGTCGAACGAATAATCACATTAGATAAGATAGTGACACCTACTGACAATGTGTGGTATTGTAATCTAGCTCTACTGCACTCCGTAATTACTTGGATATGACACCTAAGGAAAACAAATTCCATCAGCAGGGAGTCCCTATCTGAATGATGCTGACTTAACTGGGCCAAAATTACAACAAGTGAAAAGTCAAGGAAGGCAAATGCATATCTAGAAAATTATGGCAGCCTAGCATAGTGAAAGAACAGAGACTTGAGACTCACGTTGACATGCGTTTTCCTCCCCACCTCAGGTATTTACTTGCTGTGTGACACTGTGCAAAATAATTCACATCTCTAAGCCTTAATTTCCTCATTCATAAGAAGGGGCAATAAAACCAACAGTGTTTTGATACTAGAAGTGATATATTTAGAGTGTCTACTATAAACAGTAGTTTATTAAGTATTAGTTTCTATATAAGGCTTTATGGAGGGGAGGGAACTTGTCTGTTGCTAACTATCTCTCCTTCATTGTGGTCCGGAAGGAGCCTTGAAATCATTCCCATGCATTTGGTTTTTCAGAGAAGGTATTTCTTTGCTCATTTCATTGCAGGCCATTTCCTGGCCTTGCACAGTGAGTGAATAAGTAAATGCGTAGATTGCTCAGACTTCTGAAATCAGAAACCTCTCTCAGGAGATTTTCCAGGCACAAGAAAATCAATATCAGATGTCAAGCAGCTTCAAAGCTGATTACCTTGAAATGAATGGTCACACCTCCTTTCCAGTCATGTCTCCATCCTTCTCTTGTTCAAGGATCAGCTGCAATACATTAGATCCCTAATTAAGAAAGAAGATGATCTGCAAATGACTCCTCTGAGCAGAATACTAAACAACCGGAAGGGTCTTGGAACAGATCTGCTGGCATCTGCACAGAGGAAGAACATGTAGATAGAATTGAAGCTGCCTTAATTGGTAGTGGTGTAGGGATTGTATTTCACTGCTCTGCTGGGAGTAATAAAGGCCGACATTATAATCAGTGTGGCAGTAGAGAAATAGAAACTTAGAATCTGAGCTGCTCTGCTATTCAACTAGAGCCAGTGAAAAGGAAATGGATATGGCCTTGGCTGGTTGAAAAGGTAGAGCCCCCACCAAATAATTAAAATATCATTGGCAGGGTAAAACTAGACCCTACACCTAATAACAACAACAACAACAACAACAACAACAACAATAATATCTATGGAGTGAAGCTGACCTCAATTTAGATTCTTTGTCTATTACCCATTTAGCCTAAAGCATATTGCTTATCCTCTCTGAATCTTGGTTTTATCATTTATAAAATGGGATCATGAAAAATGTTAAATAATTAATCTATCATAACTGGCAGAGTTCCCAGCACAGAGAAAGCTTACAGACAATGAAAATCTCTTTCTCCCCTCCCTTTCCCTATGTACTATTCAAAGTGCCTTGTAGGTTCTGGATAGACATGAGGGTAGAAGACTACAAAACCTATGGTATTTTCTGCAAAGTGTCATATGAATGTGGTCTTTTCTGATGAGCATGTCCATAGTTTTCAGCACATTCTCAAAAAGGGTTAATCCCTCAAAAAGATTGAAAAAAATCCCTGGTATATATTATCTTTCTTTCTTTCTTTTTTTTTTTTTTTTGGAGACAGAGTCTCGCTCTGTCGCCCAGGCTGGAGTGCAGTGGCGCGATCTCGGCTCACTACAAGCTCCGCCTCCCAGGTTCACGCCATTCTCCTGCCTCAGCCTCCCGAGTAGCTGGGACTACAGGCGCCCGCCACCTCGCCCAGCTAGTTTTTTGTATTTTTTAGTAGAGACGGGGTTTCACCGTGTTAGCCAGGATGATCTCGATCTCCCGACCTCGTGATCTACCCGTCTCGGCCTCCCAAAGTGCTGGGATTACAGGCTTGAGCCACCGCACCCGGCCTATTATCTTTCTTTTATGACTTGGCCCCTGCTTCCCACTGCACCCATATTGCCTACTGTTTTCTTCCTCATCGTTGTATTCCAGCTACTCTGACTCCCTCTGTTCCTCAAAGATGACATGCTCATTCCTGCCTCAGTCTTTTACTTATCATTCTTTCTCCTCCCTAGGTCTTCACATGCAAAACTCAGCTCACAGGTTACTTCTGGAGATAGTCCTTCCCTGACATCCTAATCCAAAGAATCTTCTCCAGTTACTTTCTATTGTGTCTGTATTAATCTGTTCGGGCAGCTGTAGATTGCTGCATAGACTGGGTAATTTAAACAACAGACATTTATTTCTCACTGTTCTGGAGACTGGGAAGTCCAAGGTCAAGGTGCCAGCTAATTCAGTTCCTGGTTAAGGTTCTCCTCCTGCTGAGCATGGTGGCTCATGCCTGTAATCCCAGCACTTTGGGAGGCCGAAGCAGGTGGGTCACGAGGTCAGGATATTGAGACCATCCTGGCTAACATGGTGAAACCACGTCTCTACTAAAAAAAAAATACAAAAAAATTAGCCGGCTGTGGTGGCAGGCACCTGTAGTCCCAGCTACTAGGGAGGCTGAGGCAGGAGAGTGGCACAAACCTAGGAGAGTGGCATGAACCCGGGAGGTGGAGCTTGCAGTGAGCTGAGATCGCGCCACTGCACTCCAGCCTGGGTGACTGAGCAAGACTCCATCTCAAACAAAAAAACAAAAAACAAACAAAAAGTTATCTTCCTGACTTGTAGATGGCCACTTTCTCGTTATGCTGTCATGTGGCAAACAGAGAGTGATTACTTTCAAAAGGCCCTATATCCACATACCTCACACTGGGGAATAGAGATCCAACGTATTAATTCTAAGGCAAAACAGTTCAGTCCAGAACAATGTGCCAATTGATACAAGAGTGGATGGATGGATGGATGGATGGATGGATGGATGGATGGATGGATGACTTCTGAGTGTATCCCTGTAAGATATAGAAGAAAAGTTTCTTTTCCCAAAACCGAACAGTGGATAGGTTCAGTGCCTCAGAAAATGTTTATGGACAGCAGATAAAAGTATTCTCTGGAGCTAACTGCCTGAATGCAAATCCCAGCTTTGCCACTTATAAATTATGTAACCTTGGGCAAGTTACTTAATCTCTCTGTTCTTCAGTTCCTTGTCTGCAAAATGCTGCTAATAATTATGTATTACATCAGTCATTAGAGCTGTTCACCAGCACTCTGATTCTTCTACTTCTAGGCACATAAGCCATGTCTTCCATGCCCACGTGAAGTCAGGTCTGGATACAAAATGCGAGCTGAAGTGACTGTGCCATCCCCTTGTGGAAGCTTTTAAGAGCCAATGTGAGAGCCAATTTTATGTTCTCTGACATAAAATCTGAGACATTCTATATGAAAGTCATTATCTTAGCCTGCATCCTGGGGTGGAGACAGAGTGGAACAGAATTCCCATGAACCTACAATGAACAAAGAGCATGAGAGAGAAACAAACTACTGAGATTTGGTGGTTGCTTGTTATCACAGCATAACTTAGCTAAGCTTGACAAATACACATATATACCAACTCACTGAGCTCTTGTAAGAATTAAATGAGGTGATGCAAGTAACATGATTCCAAAACATCTGGCACATAGTAGACACTATGTAAGTGCTTGCAATAATTACTACTCAATGAATGTCGAAGCTAAGACTAAAACTCACGTTTCTGATTTGCTTTCTAGGAAGCTGATTTGCTTTCTAGGAAACCAGGGCGAGTATTAAATGACCAGCGAGTAGGCAAGGCTAGGAGCAAAACTGCACATTTATTTTTGGTCCCCCAGCTTCAGGAAAGAAGGTGTGGGGGAGGGGTGAGGTCCCTCGGTCTCCGGCAGGGGAGGCCGGGGGAGTCACCCGGTGGAGCTCTCGGGCTGAGTTCCTACAGTCCCCACACGAGTGAGGGCTGAGGAAGGGCGCTGCAGGGCGCCCGCTGGGAGCTGCTTTTATGTCCTGGGCCTGGGAGTGGGCAGGCAGTGGGCGGGATGTAGGCGGGTCGGGGGCCGGGCAGTGGGCGTGGCTAGGCGGGTTCCGGTTTTTCTCCGTAGGAGGTCGGGTTGCGCCTGCGCAGTCGACCTGTGTCTTTCCCGGGCGCGGGAAAGCTGACGGTGAAGAACCCGGAAGTGTGCCATCTTGCCTCTGTTCCTCCAGTTTCCTGTAGCTATAATTATAAAACAAATTTTACTGCACTTTTTAATTCTTAAATCTACAAAGGAACAGTTGAGAGGAAGAGGGGAGGATCCACAGAAGCCTTACCTCCACATGCCTGCCACCTCTGGCTCTAAGAAACCCAGCACTGGGAAGGAATGAGGACAAGTTCCTGAGCACATGCAAGAGGACGGTCCCCTGATGGCTCTCTTGTGTTCTGCCAGGCCAATGATGCCATTGTTGGAGAAAAGAGCCGTGATCAATTTTCATTCCTGTTCATCTTTTCCGTCCTTCTTCTTTTCTTAGGGCTCAGAGTAAAATTATGTCTTAAGGGGAAAGTTCCAAGCAACACTACTTGCCAGGTTCTTCTAAGCAGAACGGACAAGTCATTTATTGCCAATCAACTTTGTAAGGAGACTAGAATTTCCTTAAACGAACTGGGTTGGTACCTCTGAAAAGCTTAGAGACACTTGAAAGCAAATAATAGAGTGTGGTCCAGTCTAGTCTATCTTATCAGTAACATAGCAGAAAGGAGTTAATAGGCATCAAAAATAATAAAATTTGTAGGTAATAAGAATGACAACTAGATGGCCGGGTGTGGTGGCTCACACCTGTAATCCCAGCGCTTTGGGAGGCCGAGACGGGTGGATCACAACGTCAGGAGATCGAGACCATCCTGGCTAACACAGTGAAACTCCATCTCTACTGAAAATACAAAAAATTAGCTGGGCTTGGTGGCGGGCGCCTGTAGTCCCAGCTACTCGTGAGGTTGAGGCAGGATAATGGTGCGAACCCAGGGAAACAGAGCTTGCAGTGAGCCAACATCACACCACTGCACTCCAGCCTGGGCGACAGAAAAAAAAAAAAAAGAGAATGATAACTAGATATCATGGAGACTTATGCCAGGCACTGCTGCTTCTAAGGACTTTATGTACCTTAATCGTTTAACCATCTCACTACACTACCAGGAAGTTACTAGTATTACCATCCTCATGGCATAGATGAGAAACTGAGGCACAAGAAGCTAAGGAACTCACCACTGACACCAAATAGAGCCAGGTTTAAGCCAAAGCCATCTGGCTCCAGCATCCATGCTTGTAGTTAGTGTGCTGTGCTGTCTCTCACCTGTTTAAGGTGTTATGCAGTTTCACACTTCCATGCCTTTGCACGTGATGTTTCCTCTGACATTTTAAAACCTAGCTCAAGAGACATCTCATCTGTGGAGCCTGCCTTGACCTCACCTCTAACCCTCTCCTTTGAGGCAGTCATTTACTTTTCTGTGACCTTCTCTGCCTTTATTACAACAAATTTCACACTAAGTCATGAGTAGTTTAGGGGCAGAGACTACATCTTAATAATCTTAGCATCTATGGTGTCTTGCACAGTTCCTGGCACAAAATAAAGGCTAATTCAATGTTATTAAATTGATTTGTAAGGATTCAAAAAACATGAGTACACAGAAGGTGATACAATATAGTGACAGATAACATTGGTTGTGAAGTCAGACTGCCTGGCTTCGAATCCTAGTCATTAATTTTCATAACTAACTGGTATGACCATGGACATATTACTTTATGTTTCTGTGCCTCAATATTTTCCTCCTATCCAATGGGTACAATAACAGTACATGTTGTAATGGATTATTACATGGATTAAATTAGATAATATAGCAAAGAACTTAACCTGGCACATAGTAGGTGCTCAATAAAAGTTGGCTCCTACTGCCTGAGCTTCCTGGTACATTTCTCACTAAAGATGTATTATAGCTATGCCTATCACTGACTAATGAGAAAAGAGCCTCATATGAGTATGGCTAAATGATGACAACTTGGCAGACTTAGAGGTGTAAACCAAATTATCTGTAGGCTGCAGGACTCTAGGTAATTTAGTCCGTGACCAACAGCAATCAGCAAAAGCACCCAGCATTTTTTTCCCATTCAGATGGACGGAGGCAAAGCAGTCAAAACTAGGGAAAGACAAATCACCTGAGAAAATTGATTACACCATTACCAGTTATTTTCTGGGACAATACTAATGTAGTTTTCATTTTTTCTTTTTCATGCCAGTCTTCTACTGCAAATTGCAAATAGTATATGCAATTCAGATTTCGCTGAAAAGGAGACTAGTTTTGAAGAAAGAAGGAAACGAAGCAATGGTGGGTAAACACATTCCTCCTGGATGGGCATGAACTACAGACTATTATACTCAGTATATAAGTGAAATGTAAAGTGAAGAATGTCCAGTATTAAAATTTAGACTAATGATGAAATGAACCTTAAACTGCACCATCAAAATTATTTTAATAACTGAATTAGAGGTGAAGACAGTAAACCAAAAAGCATAAAATGTTCTAATCCCTGTGTTAAGATGATCAGGTAAAGTATGCATAGTATACGTTTAGGATCTACATGCTAATTATACTGATTGGAAAAGGCATGGACAAATATCCCTTCTCTTTCTATCCCCTCAAGGAAAAAAGATTAAAATGGTGGAAATTCATCTCATTTTATTGTGAAACTGTTATAGCTCAGTATTAAAGAAAGACTGATCACTTACAGAAAATGCCCCTTTCATACCCAATCTGCTCTCTACATTACTAACATTACGGAATCCAAATATTGAGAAGCAGTAAAGTCGTGTCTTATTTAGACTTATTAGTCTTTTAAAACCTAAATAAGAGCCCAGATTTCTAGATAGCCTAGGTTTAAATCTGAGTTCCAAAATTACTATCTGACTCTGGGGTAGTTACTTATGCACTCTATGAGGTTCCTCACTTTATAATGGGAATAGTAATAAGTACCTAGATCACGTACTGTTGTAAGTAATTAGTAAATTAGTATGTCTGGTACATAATAAGCACTCAATAACTTTAATCATTATTATGTAACTCGTATGTGCTATTCCTAAATCTCCTTTAGAAAAGGATTGCAGGCCGGGCGCGGTGGCTCAAGCCTGTAATCCCAGCACTTTGGGAGGCCGAGACGGGCGGATCACGAGGTCAGGAGATCGAGACCATCCTGGCTAACACGGTGAAACCCCGTCTCTACTAAAAATACAAAAAACTAGCCGGGCGAGGTGGCGGCGCCTGTAGTCCCAGCTACTCCGGAGGCTGAGGCAGGAGAATGGCGTAAACCCGGGAGGCGGAGCTTGCAGTGAGCTGAGATCCGGCCACCGCACTCCAGCCCGGATGACAGAGCAAGACTCCGTCTCAAAAAAAAAAAAAAAAAAAAAAA
>NC_045452.1:14311477-14351756 GCF_002776525.5 Piliocolobus tephrosceles
GCAGTCTGATTCCAGAGACCTCCCACTTGAGCACTAAATATATATCCAATTCTTTGAGCACTGTGACTGAATTTATTCACTGTTCACTAAAAAAAAAAATCCATTGAGAATGAACTCGGGGTCAAGTAACATCCCAGCTCTAAAGATACAAGGCTAAAGAAGAAAGAGTCTCTCTCTCAAAAAAGTTACAATTTCCATAGGTATATGGCTTAAGCTTATTTGTGTTCATTTTGTTTATAGACATATGGATAAACACTATTTGTTAGATCTGTAGGCTTTTATGAAGTCTAACTCTTTCTCTTTTACCTTTCCCTCTTCTAGCTGAAATATTCATACTTGAAATCTGAAGGACTTATATAATACAATTCAGCACCACGGACAGCAGGAAAAATCCCATTGACAGAATAAATCTGAAGTTTTCCTTTCAGTATTCATGAAAATCTGGTGCTTCAAAACAGATACACACACATCCAATTAGGTACTCAAAAATATCTTCAGAAGAATCCTAGAAATTACAAAACACAAGTCCTTGGAAGAGAGAATGCAAATTGCATCCACAAGGCCACACAGCTGAAGCCAAGAACTAAGTTCCTAGAACTAATCTACTTATAATAAATCCCATCACAAGTATACTGTCACCATCAAGCAGAATTGTGTGTATCTTCAGTGACATGGGTGTGGTTTACTATGGCACTTTCTCAAATACGAATTAAGGAAGAAGTCAGGTACTCTGATTTAAGTATCAGAGAAATTTCTTATCCAATCAGTTAGGGAGACTTATTTCCTAACGGTATAACTTATTATTTACTGTTTCCTAATATATTTGAAATCATGGGTTGAAAATGAGTTTCAAGGTCAGGTAGAGGAGAAATAGATCCAAGTTACTACTGTCCTTGCCATAGACACTGACTTTCTTTGACCTTGTTGAATACATTAGAATTCTTTCCAGCCTATCGATGTTTATTAGATTTGATACTGCCTAATTCTGACATCCCAAAGGAAGGTGACTCACTCACAGTAAACGTGTTATCATTTTCTAAAGATATGTCTAATCTGCATGACATCATCTTATCTGGAAGATACATTTTAGGTGGATAGTCCCCAGAGCTCAGGAAAGGAAAATTTTCCATTTGTTATGTTTCTCTAATCCTATTCAATTATAATAGCTATGAGAAGCATCTTTGAAGGGGAAGGAATGTGATACTGTGAAGGAAAATAGAATTATAGATTTAATTACTCAAGACCATATTTACTATAATAGTCAGTGCAAAGCTTTTCAAAGAAGTCTTCATTGAGTAAATAAGAGTTGCCATAAATCTTTCTCCTCCAAGATCCTTTCAACAATTATTCAGGTTCTACCATCTACTAGTGATGTAATTATGGAAAGTTACTAACATTCTCCAAGCCTCAGTACCCTTATCTATATAATGAGGGCTGTTTTACTTAGGATTCCTCAATGGGGCATTGAAGAATAATGAGACAATTTCTCACCACATGGTGTAGTATTGTAGGAAACAGAAGCAGAGGAAATGAGGCACAGGTGACTGATTCACCTAAGGGAGATCAAATACATTTTTTGATAAAACGAATTAAGTAAATCCTCCTACAGATAGACATAGGATTTTCTTTGTGACTACTAATGAAATTCTTCAACTATTCTAAAGTTAGAAGACCATGGTACTTAGAGTAAGAAGATCTGGACTTGATTCCATCTCTATCACATAATAGCTACCACAACTCCCTCCCTGCCAAGACTTTACCTTTTCAGGCTACAGAAACATAGCTATTTCATTGAAATGATGGCTATCACTATCTCTTGGTAAAGAATCCAATTAGCTACTTGGATTAAAAGGAAGAAGCAGGTGTTGCATAGTAGTTAATGGTGCAGGCTATAACACTGATATGCATTTAAATCTTGGTTCCACCACTCATTGCCTGAGTAACTTTGGCCAAGTTACATAAGCTCTCTAAGCTTGGAACTCCTCATCAGCAAAATGTAGATAATGTGAATAACTATCACATGCCTATGTTATGATGATTTTAAATGTTAACAGGTGTAAAGCACTTAGAACAATATCTGGTACATAATACTCAATAAATGTCAAATATATAGAGAACACGCTGGACTAAAGTATCCAGGCCCCTAGGGCAAAGACCCCCTTCACTTACTTCCCAGATATAAGACTAAAGACAAACGACCCTTTCTCCTCTGTAGCTCTGCTTATTATGGAACAATGGTTTTTTTTTTCTTTTTTGTTTGTTTTATTTGTTTGTTTGTTTCTGAGATGGAGTCTCACTCTGTCGCCCAGGCTGGAGTGCAGTGGAGTGATCTCCGCTCACTGCATCCTCTGTCTCCCAGGTTCAAGCAATTCTCCAGCCTCAGCCTCCCGAGTGGCTGGGACTACAGGCACGCGGCACCACACCTGGCTAAGTTTTGTATTTTTAGTAGAGATGGGATTTCACCATGTTGGCCAGGGTGGTCTGGAACTCGTGACCTCAAGTGATCTGTCCGCTTCAGCCTCCCAAACTGCTGGGATTACAGCTGTGAGCCACCACACCCAGCTGGAACAAAGACTTCTATATATTTATTTTTCTTAAGACCATTCCTTGCTCAGATCATGATTCACATTGTGGTCATGATTATGCAGGAAAATCTTATCAAAGGTACTTTATTGCAACTCATAACAATGAATGGAATGAATGGAATTCTATGGAGGCGAGAGGTGGGAAGGGGTCCCGGTGAAGGAGTAGGTGATCCTGGCCATAAAGGAGAAGAGGAGGTAGACACAAAGCCAAGCCACATGTTCTCCTCCTGACATTTACAAGTGCTGAGCTAGATCTCAGCTGATTCAGCCAGTCACGCTGCTTTCCTGTTGACATCAGTCCAGAGCATAGAAACATAGTATGAATCACCAGAATGAGCAGATAATAAGCCTGGACGAGTTTAAGGGGAAAAGGAGAGAGCCAGAGCCAGGAAGGAAGCTTCTAGTTAGGAAAAGTAGGAGATGTGGATGCCCTCATGCTGCCATGGGAGGATTATGGGAATAGCATTACTTCCAGTTGCTGTCTGCAGGGCTGTGGTCTGGAGTACAGATGATAACCCCAAATGTACATGTGAAGGAGGTAAGGTTTATTAGCACATATATGTTCTCGGCTACCATATCCTCTATTTCACTCCTATTAAAGCAATTTTCTTTTTACTTGGTTAGCAATCAGTGATGTTTTGGTTTGCTATCCCAATTTGTAGGGTTTTGTGATAACAATTCAAAAGAATATGAAGAATGTGAATGGGAAGACAGGCTCAGAGATCCAAAAGGAATGCCAAGAGGAAATAAAAATAAAAGTTGCAGGGTATTAGAGAGAGTGGAGGAGACTTTATGAGGGGTGGGCTCTACAGCATCTAAGAGGTGGGAGAGAATGGAGGGAAAGACTAAGGAGGAGTTTAGAAAATTGTTCTAGGTTATAAAATGGATTCCATGTACTGGTCTTCGAGAGAACCAGGCATAGCTTGAAACTCCTTTAAAATTCCTTTTGATTGGTAGATTGGACTTTTAAAAGTATTATTTTGAATATTCAGAGGCTGGTCCAGGGTTCAATAATCAGGCTTATGTATGTGCACACAGATCCTTCAAACTTCAGCCCCACTCTACAGAGATGGATTAGGACCTGCAAGACCCTTTATTGTACTGAAAGAGTTGTTGATGAAGGCAAATGAGAAAATGTCTGCAAAGTTTATTTAAACTTTAGGAATGAAGTTTAAAGTACATAAAACAAAATCCTCTGTCTTTTCCTGAACAGAAATAGAAGGCATTTCGCCACTACCCCAACCCCAACGGGGGAAAAATCGGTCAACAGACGACCTGTTTAAATTGGATGAAAGTTGACATGATGTTCCCATCATGAGGGAAATTATGAACTGTAATGATAGGAAACGCATATCCCTTGAGATGGCTGCAGGAAAAATTGGTTTTCTCCCTTGCCCGGAAATGTCTGTGCTGAGCATTATTCACAGATGGTGTGGCCGGAGTGAAGGCCAGCCCTGGGGTTTCACAGACCAGTGTTTGACAGCCAGGACTGTGAACAACCTTCATTGGTTTGAGCTGGGCGGGAGAATGAATGAGAAATGCCCTGTGGCCTAGAGTGGGCGACGCTGAGTTTGGATTTAGACTTGGGAGAGAGAGACAGAACTGACTGATTGAGAGAATGAGATTATGCCAAGCTGAGAAGTGCTCCATCACAGACCCACACTAGCCCACCACCTACCAATCCAGGCTATGCATCAGTATCTCCACGGAATATTTTTAGTAATATACATTCAGGTACTTCACCTTTGGAGCCCCTGATTCAATAAATCTCAGATGAGGCCTGATCATCACTTTTTTGTAAGCTTTCCAAATGATTCTGGTGAAGTTTATCCACCAGCAGGAATTTGAAAACCGCCAGTTAAGTCAATCACAACTGTCTATTCTCTCCTGATCAGCCAGCTAAAAAAATGATTCTCCTTGCCATGAACCAGTCAATTGGGCCTTTTTACTCTTTTTCATTTCCCTGGAAAATCCTATCCAGGACAAAATGAAGAAAAGTGCTCCAGCCTCTCTTAAAATATCACACAGACATCTCCTCCTCCTCCCCCACCTCCTCCTCCTTCTCCTCCTCCTCCTCTTCTTCTTTTTAATTTGCACATCAAAAATAAAACAGAGCTTAACTGTGTACACAGCCTACATTAAAACAGAAATGTGTTTTGCCTCATAGGCATTTTCGAGCAGATCTTGAGAGACACTCTTGTGGACCCAGGGATGTGATGGTATACCGTGAGGGAGGAGTACATTCTGCACGTGGAAGGCAGGGAGGTAGAAACCAGAAGCAAGCAACCCATTTGGCATCCAGTAAAGTGATGGTTCCCATCAGGGTTTGGGCTATAAAGGACCTGTAATGCTCCGAGCTGCATTTAGAGGATCAAAACAAGATCAGAAACAGCACAGTAGTAGCTCCAGAACAGAGAATCCAGAGGCTTGATAGCCCCAAGTGGGAAGAGTCAGGAACAGCCAGTGTAGGAAGGCTGAGGCCTTGATCTCGGTAGGCGAATTAAAGAGACCTCATCTCTGATTAGCAGCACAGCAGTTCCCAGATGTGGGCCCCTGGACATCAGAAGTAATCAAGTAACTAGTTTACAATACAGATTAATAGACCCTTCACAATTTCTGATCCTCGCCGCTTTCTGTCTTATTTATCATGCTAGTCATTCCACCAGTCTATAAACATGTATTAACATAAAGTATCATCTATATGCTTGTTGGTCTGTTAATTGTGTGAGAACAAGGACTCCATGTATCTTGTTTAGCCTCAATGCGTAGTACAATGCCTGAAAACAATATCCATTTATTCATTTAAAAATAGGAGCATGTGCCTATCATCTGTCTGGCTTATCTAGGCACTGGGATACAGTGATCAATAAATGTGCCCCCTACAACAAAACTTTCAGAGTCTGGTGGAGGAGACAGCCCAGGAATCAATAAATCACAGCATCATGACACACACTTTAACAACATGTATAAACATCTCCTACCTACTGAATCCACCTTCACACAGGAGCCAGAGAGATCATCCCGAAACTGAAAGACAATCCATAAATATCTTCATAGCCTGTGGCTCCTCTTCCCAAAGCTGGGTCTGTAGAATCCAGGTACCTAAGTGTCTGGGAAAGAAGTTTTCATGGTCAAAAACCTTTGGAAGAGTCTGGGTTAAACTCAATGAAATCAGTCAAGTTTCTTTTTTTTTTGTTATACTTTAAGTTCTAGGGTACATGTGCAGGTTTGTTACATATGTACACATGTGCCACGTTGGTGTGCTGCACCCGAAATCAGTCAAGTTTCTTTAATGCAGGATTTGTCAGAGGCCACATGATACCAACATGCCTTGCAAATCTCTGAAAGGGGAGGAGGCAGCAATCACTACTTTCTCATTCCTATTTGATGTTGGCTTTTTAAATTTTTTTTTATTTTTTGGCATGTGTTGAAGGACTGGTGTTTAGAAAACAGACTTTGTAAATTCTGGCTGATCGCATCACACCCAGCTCTCCACGATTGCCTGCCAAGCCTCTGCTCCCACTCTTGTTCTGTTCTTGCACTTTAAGGAACCCAAACTACTTTTTACTTTTGAGCCTTTACTCATGCTGTTCATCCTTTCTGCGCATTTCCCCAAGTCCTGCAGCTTCTCCCAGAACACGCAAAATGTGCCTGGAACACTCACACATGTTCTTGAAGATTCCCCTCAGACACCACCTCCGCCAGAAGCCTCAGCTGTACAGGTGCCTCTTCTCTATGTTCTCACAGTCCCGCCCCCTGCCCAGCACTTAGTGTGCTATGCTCTCATGGTTGCACAGAACAAGAGCTTTGGGAGGGAAAGGGGCATTACAAGGCTTTGTTTATCTCCATTCTATTACCAGGGCTTTTCAGTTTGATGCTACGGATATTGGGGCTGGATAATTCTTTGTTACGGGGGCTGTGCTGGTTACTGTAGGATTTTAGCAGTATCACTTGCCGCTACCCACTACATGCCAGTAGCACCACCACGACCTTCTCTATCCCATCCCACAAGCTGTGAGAACCAAAGACAACCCTAGACATTGCCTGATATCCCCAGAGGGATCGAAGTCATCTCTGGTTGCAAACCATTCTCCTATACATAGCACAGTGTCCAGCATTCATTAAACAAATATTTACTGAACATATACTATACATCTGGCCCATGGCCAGGTACAGGTAATACAAATGTGAACCAAACACATACCGGGCATTTAACATGCTTGCAGGAATTGCAGGTGCTTGCAGGAATTGAGAAATAAATGGATATTATTAAGAATGTAACAACAGGCTGGGCACAGTGGCTCATGCTTGTAATCCCAGCACTTCAGGAGGCAGAGGCGGGTGGATCCCCTGAGGTCGGGAGTTCGAGACCAGCCTGAGCAACATGGAGAAACCTGTCTCTACTAAAAATACAAAATTAGCTGGGTGTGGTGGCGCAGCCTGTAATCCCAGCTACTCGGGAGGCTGAGGCAGGCGAATAGTTTGAACCCGGGAAGCAGAGGTTGCGGTGAACCAAGATCATGCCATTGCACTCCAGCCTGGGTAACAAGAGTGAAACTCCGTCTTGGGAAAAAAAAAAAAAAAAAAAAAGAATGTAATAACAGTCATGGTTTCATGAAGGCAGAGACACGCTTACCTTTTTTTTTTTTTTTTTTTTTTTTTGATTTTTTTAATAGCCAGAGCCCCTAGGGCAGTGCCTAGTACATACAATGTATTCAATAAATATTTATTGATGGATCGTATTGGCAAAAATTTTAGAGTACTTATGGTGTACCAGAAACTATTCTTAGCACTTCATGTATATGAAATTATTTTAGCTCATAATGAATCTAGTAAGTTCTATTATTACACTCACTTTACAGATAAGGAAACTAAAGCCTGGAAATTGTAAGTAACTTGACAATGATCATGTGGTGAGTATGAGGCCGAGCTGAGACTTGAGCCCAGGCAGCCCAGTTTCAGATTCTAAGTTCAAGAGCCCCAAGTGTTATCTCCAAGGATGGCCAACATTTACACAACTTTCCTTTGTGCTTTAATTCTCATACTTAACATCCTTTTATTTGAGAAAATGTGACACAGACAGGTTAAGTAACCTCCATTCTCCCATAAGTAGTAACTGGCTGAGCTGAACCCTGTGCTCTGTCTGGCTGTGAGTGTCTGAATCTAATCACTATGCTTCATTGCCTCCATTAAGGAAGTGAAATAAAGCATTGTTAGATAGCCTAATGAGGAATGATGTCTAAATGGTTTCTGCATCCCTCACACCACAAGCAGGGAGTCTAATACATAGACGGTGCCACACACATGACTTGAAATGATGGCAATGATGTATAAGGAATGAAACATTAGACTAGGACCAGGAGATCCAACTTGTTCACAGAGTTTCTTTGTAACCTTGTGGACTTCACACTCACACAAACAGGCCTCCACTTAACCAACAAAAATGAGAGGTTTCTAGTTTCCTGGGTTCCCTCCAACTCTGATGCTGATCCCAGCAACCACAGCCCTGAGTTCACCCCAAGAGCCCCTTTTCCATCTTGGAGGCCAACCAGGTAAAGCTTTTCCTTCAAGCATTTTGATTGGTTTGTTCACCTCCTGATGCAGGTGCGGTTTTGGTTGCCTGGCAACACAGTGATGGAGACTACCAATTCCCAGAAGAGCAATGAATGAATGAGCAGAGATAGTCACTCTGGGAGCAGTGGCCACAGCCAGAGGAGTGCATTGCAGAATTCCTAACTCTATCTGTCTTGAATGGGCTTTGCCCATCCTGCTGGTACAGCAGTGTAATGGAGATATTTGGGGGAAAGAAGAAGAATTTCCATTTTGAAGGTGGTAAAAATCTTTATGCACAATCTCAAGGGATTAAAATGCTACCTGCCCAAAATGAGGTGACCCAATCACAAAAATCACAACCACAGGTGTGTTTTAGTATTAATAATAAAATATTTCCCTCCATGTAAAAAGCCATGGTTTTTTCTGTTCCACTTGCTTTTAATGATACATTCCAGGTTCTGGATTACAGGACAGGTCATATAAATTGGTTCAATTGATCCCTATGATCATCTCACAAGACAGGAAGAACTGAACTTCAATAGACAGAAAGGTTTTTTTTTTTGTTTTTTATTTGTTTGTTTGTTTTTTGAGACAGAGTCTTGCACTGTTGCCCGGACTGGAGTGCAGTGGTGTGATCGCAGCTCACTGCAACTTCTGCCTCCCGGGTTCAAGTGATTCTCCTGCCTCAGCCTCCTGAGTAGCTGGGGTTACAGGTGCCTGCCACCATGCCTGGCTAATTTTTTATATTTTTAGTACAGACAGGGTTTCACTGTGTTGGCCAGGCTGGTCTCAAACTCCTGACCTCATGGTCCTCCCGCCTTGGCCTCCCAAAGTGTTAGGATTACAGGCGTGAGCCACCACACCCAGCCTCAGAAAAGTCTTTAGAATGAATGGTTAAGAGCAATGCTTTTCAAAGAACATGGACCTCAGTTCAATTCCTGACCCTGGCACTCATAAAGTGTGTGACTTTAGTAAGTTTCCTAGCTTCTCTGAGCCCCTATGTCTCCATCTGTAAAATGGGGATATTACTACCTATCTTAAAGTGTCACTGAAAGAATTCAATAAGATAATGAAGGTTAAACACTTAGCAAAGAGGCTGCTGCATAAGTGTATTACTATTAATCATTATTATCATTAACATTATTGCTTAAGCTCACACACACTATGTAAGTGGTAAAGCCGGGATTTGAACCCAAATCTCTACTAATGCCAAGGTAAATTTTTTGCCATTATCTCATTTCTTCTTTGAAAGGAAAAGCTATTAGAATGTATTCTTTCAATGATTATTTTCAACTACTATGTGATATAGTATTTTTTAGACCAAGCAGTGCTTTCAAATGCCTTCTTTCACTGAATATGGTATGCTTACTCCTCTTAAGTCCAGATGGAGACGGTTTTGAAGAAAGCAGTGATCTGCTTCTGGAAGTTAAGCTCTGCTCTCCTTCCAGGTGCTTGAAAACCAGGAGAGGGAGCCCCTCTCCCAGTGCAGTGGAGCCAGCCGAGCGGAAGGTGACCAGGAATGCTGTTGGAACTCAGCATCTAGACTCACAGAGCCTGAAGAAAGGCCAGTCAGCTGGTCCTCCTCTCATGCCTGTTCTGCTGGACACAAAGGACTGGAAGCATCATTGCGTCTCTGGAATCCAGCATGGAGGTACCGGTGTGTGGCCGGATGGCTGGAGTTCAGGCTGAATCTGTTCTTGCTGATGGCAAGTTAGAGATATCCCAGCCAGGTGCTTCTCCACTGCCTCCCCGCAACACACACGGTACAATTTAAATCCAGTCGTCTAGCTTCTGTTGCTACTTGCCTCTGCTTAGAATAGCTGAGCTGAATGGAGCTTAGAAATCTTCTCTTTTGCATGTCAATCATAGCTGAATAAAGTGGTTCTTTTACAAAAGAAATCTTTTCCCTCTCTCTCTTTCTCTCTCCCTCTCTTTCTCCTGCTTCAATTCTCCTTCCTTCTCTCTCTCCTTTTTACCCTCTTTGTATTTGTCTTTATTTCTCTATCTCTGTCTCTCCATGCCTCACTGCCCCCTGCTTCAAACACATGCACACACTTTGCAATGGCACTTGAGCCACCTCTGGCAAATCCTGGGGCACCTGAGCCACCTCTGGCAAATCCTGACTAATCCTAAGTAATTAGAAAACCATTGACTAGGCCCAAACCCCTCATTCTACAGAGGAGGAACAGAGACCCAGAGGAGGAAAGTGACTTGCCTGAGGTCACACAGCCAAACGCCCTGACTCCCAGTCTCGTGCGCTTTCTTTTTTATGGCACTGAATACAGAACCCTTTTTCAAGTTTCCATTCTAAAAACCTCCCATTTTAAAATATGGTACTGCATTGTTCAAATAAAAAAAGAAATTGCAAGAGTTTGGATTTTTAATTAAATTTTAATTACTGTATATCCATAATAATTATAACATCATAAAAATTTAAACATAATGGAAAAGGCTAAATCCTTCTTTGGAATCCACCCACAAAAATACACGTATAATGAGGTTTCCTCCTTGCTGCTGTTAGAGATAATTATTAGCACTTTCTGTGTGTGTATGTATGTGTGTGTGTGTGTGTGTGTGTGTTTTGAAATATTTCACTCTTGTTGCCCAGGCTGGAGTGCAATGGCGCAATCTTGGCTCACCGCAACCTCTACCTCCCGGGTTCAGGTGATTCTCCTGCCCTAGCCTCCCGAGTAGCTGGGATTACAGGCATGCATCACCATGCCTGGCTAATTTTTGCATTTTTAGTAGAGACGGAGTTTCTCCGTGTTGATCAAGCTGGTCTCGAACTCCTGACCTGAGGTGATCCACCCACCTCGGCCTCCCAAAGTGCTGGGATTTCAGGCGTGAGCCTGGCCCTTTTTGTGTTCTTAGAGTAGATGTGTATGTGTAATGTATATGTGTGTACATACATGCTACATCCATTTTTCTTCAATTTGCCTTATTCATTGAGCAATAACGTTTGGCTATTAGAATACATATGGATCTGCCACATTCCTTTTACTGCTTCATAATATTCCACATCTATGGCCCTGCCATTGTACACTTACCCATTCCCTGTTGATGAACTGTTGGATGATTTCAGACAATGCTACAATGGGTATCGTCATATTGTGCCCTCCTCCTTCAGCACGTGAGAGAACCTGTCATTAGGGACAGTCCCTAGAGATAAAGCAGCTGATTTGTGGCATATGAGCATTTTAAATGTTGAGACAGCCTCATCTCCTTTCTCTTGATGCACATTGTCGTTTGAGGGTTACTGCTGCCGAATTATTCCTTCGACGCCAAAGAGGAAATGAGATAAAATATTTTCTTGATTAAATAACACCACATGCATGGGAACAGATGGGTCTGGAAAATAGATCATGCACAGAAGGGATAAGCTGATGTGTAAATGGAAGAATTTGAAAGGTGTCCAGAGTTCCGTGACAAAGCACAATCCCTGTTAGCCTGCAACCATACCTGAGAGTTCCCTTATTAATGGCCCCCCTTCAGAGAAAAAGCATGAAGTCTCCAGAAGGTTCTTACAAGAACATGGCCGGGTGCGGTGGCTCAAGCCTGTAATCCCAGCACTTTGGGAGGCCGAGACGGGCAGATCACGAGGTCAGGAGATCGAGACCATCCTGGCTAACATGGTGAAACCCCGTCTCTACTAAAAATACAAAAAAAAAAAAACTATCCAGGCGAGGTGGCGGCGCCTGTAGTCCCAGCTACTCGGGAGGCTGAGGCAGGAGAATGGCCTGAACCTGGGAGGCGGAGCTTGCAGTGAGCTGAGATCCGGCCACTGCACTCCAGCCTGGGTGACAGAGCGAGACTCCGTCTCAAAAAAAAAAAAAAAAAAAAAAAAGAACATAACTACACTATCTCAGAAGGGTGGCACACAATGCATGGATTAATTAATCAGTTTAACCAACAAAGAAGTGCTAAAAACTTGAACAAACAGTTCCCTTCTCTAAGCAACAATAGTACTAATTTTAGAGGGTTTTGTCAAACTTAAGTAAAATAAAAACATGCAAATACTATTGAAAGGGCTTGACAAATAGTACGTACTCAATAGAATGTAGTTTTTAGGATTGGCTTAGAGTTATAAAGGACAAAATAGATACATTTCAAGCTGGATACGTGACTGGGATTGGAAAATGTTTGGTGAGGAAATGTCCTAAATTGATCTTCACTAGGGTGTAGTTAGCCCCTAACATCAGAAGGCACTTGAATAGTTCATACTCATTATTCCAGGGTCAATGGTACCTTCAGCCCTACCCTCTCAACACTAAGAAGCAGCTATTATTATGAAGTAGCTGAGGCATAAAGAGTGGCTCACAGCTAGGAAGTTCAGAGTTAGAACCCAAACCAAGGTGTGTATGGTTTCAAAGCCCATTTTACCTTTTTTTTTTTTTTTTAAACAGAGTCTCGCCCTGTTGGAGTGCAATGGTGTGATCTCGGCTCACTGCAACCTCCGTCTCCCACGTTCAAGCGATTCTCCTGCCTCAGCCTCCTGAGTAGCTGGGATTACAGGTGCACGCCACCATGCCTGGCTAATTTTTGTATTTTTAGTAGAGACAGGGTTTCACCTTGTTGGCCAGGCTGGTTTTGAACTGACCGCGCGATCCACCCGAAGTTTGGAGACATGAAGGCGTTAGCAGACAAGAAGTTGAAATGAAGAGGCTAGACAAGGTCCAGGAAGTGGATCTGAGATGTTAACTTCAGCTCAGGTCCTCTCAACCTTGACTATACATTAGCGTCATCTGGGAGGCTGAAAAAACACATATACCTTCTGAAACCCTGGCCCCACCCCCTGTCAACTGATTTGGTTGGGGAATCAGGGGCCAGGACATCAGAGGCCAGGTCACTGGTGCACTGTAAGTTCTAGAGGTGATTTTAACATGCAGCCAGCAGTGAGAACTGCTGCCAAGGTGTTTTCATGGCTGTTCCCACTGGACTTAGTCTTGTCTCTGCCTTGCTGCAGCTGCTCCCTGGTGAGTCGTGGAGGCAGATGTATTAGAACAGCACCTTTGAAAGTGACATGATCAGCTAAAACCTTCAAGCACCCTTAATTACAAATGAACACCCACTGACATCTGCCTCCCTTTAAGGGGGACTCCAAGGACTTGGAAACTTATTTCTCTGGTTGCCATGACAATCCTTTGCAACGTCAGCAAAAATGCTCTGTGCTGCAAACAAGCTAGCACAAAAATCTCCTAAAGTCTTCAGCTCAGAATGAACCTCAGCACCCAATCAGGACTTGTCACGTCTGAGCCTTTACTCAGGAATCCCAGGAAAGAACCACAGATGTTAGGAAGTTCTAAACACTCTCTTCATTTGACCAGGTATCAAAGATAAAACAAATTGCCTCATGTTGAGGAATAAACTTACATTTTCAAATTTTCTTTTATTCTATCCTTAACTTCCCCATCTTCCCAAAAGATTTTTTTTAAATTCAAATAGGAAACAGGTGAAACCAAACAGTTGTCCTACTTTCACCTTGTCGTTGAAACCTCTTTGAGAAGATGCAAGAGTACTTTACTCCTCCAGCTGATAAAACTTAGCATTTTACTCCTCAGGGACAGGTTTGAATTTGTATCCACACTCCCATCAGTTTTCACACCTAGCAATTCACCTTTAATGATGTGGAGTTTAGGTACCATGATAGGTATGTAGGGGAAAATATTAACCAGCTTTTCCTATCGCCTTAAAAATCTTGCTGTGGATGGACAACCAAAAACACTCCACTCTTGCTGGTCAGTATAATTAAGCCTTAGCTGAATGAAGTGGAAACTCCTGAATTAGGATCTAGCTCCCAGGTACAGCTCTGTCACTCACCAGCTATGTTACATGACACGAAGCTGTGTGTGCTAAAACCACACATGACCTTTGTTGTCACAGAGAACTGAGTTCGAGTTCTCACCTCAACTATGTATTATCTATATGAGCTTGGGCCACCCTCCATTTCTTCATCCATAAAATGAGGATATTAATACCTCCTTAACAAGATCGGCGTATGGGTATATAAAGCATTTAGCAGTGCCTGGTACATAACATGTGTTCAGTAAATGGTAGCTATGATTATAATAATCTATAAACTGTGAATACTATCTATTCTGCCTACTTCACAGGAGTGCATATGAAATGAGGGAATTTATATGAAAGTACTTTGAACAACTACAAAATTTACATACGAGAGGGCTATTTCTAGAGTGGTTTTGTTATTATAAGAGCCTGCTCACTTAAAAAAAAAGTCTGTTAAGTATAGCAGACTTGGGTTCTTTTCAAAAACAAATAACCTTTTAAACACTACCACCACCACCCCATGGGATTGGATTTCTTACTGAGTAGTGAGGGAACGTGTATACCTATCACCGTGTGTGCATCCATCTGTATGCAAATTCCTGCGCTGAATTGCTGCCCTGGGGAAAGGATCATATGATGCAATATGTTTCTTTTCTTCCTAGATCCATGAGGATTTTTGGTTAAAAGCAAGAGAAATAATTGGAGTGGCTAACACAAGAAGACAGTTTAACAGAGTTGGGAGACTCAAAAATAAAACTGGGTAGGGGACAGGGATGGCAGGACCAGACTTGAGAAACAGAAATCTAGGAAATTCTTGAGGTTGGGTGACAAGATTCATGACCAAGAGTCCAGGAAACTGCTGCCACCACCATCGTTGTAAGCAAGCAGTCTAATGTCCAATTTCTTTCTTCATCTTTGTCACTTTTGGGAGAGGGAAAGTCTCAGGAGTGAGCATCCAATTGGCTCAACTTAGACGACATCCTTTCTTCAAGGATTTTTGGGGGAGTTGGGGAGTGGCAAATTGTGAAAGAATCTGTCCCTGGGAATTGCCAGGTCACCATACCAAAAAAAAAAAAAAAAATCCCCCAAAGAAACATGGAGTACAAATAGAAATTTAAAAATCTCCCAGGGCCGGGCGTAGTGGCTCAAGCCTGTAATCCTAGCACTTTGGGAGGCCGAGATGGGCGGATCACGAGGTCAGGAGATCGAGATCATCCTGGCTAACACGGTGAAACCCCGTCTCTACTAAAAACTACAAAAAACTAGCCGGGCGAGGTGGCGGAGCCTGTAGTCCCAGCTACCCGGGAGGCTGAGGCAGGAGAACGGCGTGAACCCGGGAGGCGGAGCTTGCAGTGAGCTGGGATCCAGCCACAGCACTCCAGCCTGGGTGACAGAGCGAGACTCCGTCTCAAAAAAAAAAAAAAAAAAAAAAAAAAAAAAATCTGCCAGGAAGCTACCTTTTGTCAGCTCTCATTTTACTGATGAAGAAGGTTCAGAGAACTTATTCAAGGGCTCAGTGTCAGGTCTCCTGGTTCCTAATCCATGTTGACCCTCCTACACAAAACTCAGCAATTTATAAAATCATAAGCCATTTCTCCAGCTTTAAATGATGTCTAAGGTGGAGGAGATAGGAGCAAAAGGGACTGTACTCTGCAGAAAGTGATTTTCTGTTTTCAGGCGTTTTTCATTACATGAGCTCAGTACATAAGAATAAATAACGCTAGAATGCAGCTGACCTCCAATGCATGATGGGAGAACCTCATTACTGCAAAACCCTTGGAGATATATATTGAGAAGTGGCTACAATACATTGAATTTTCAGTAGAAACCATTAAGCGCCCCTGCATCTAACTGCCATTTTTTCTTATTCAGAGTGCAATAAAAAATAATTTTCCATGCAATAATTTGCCTGGCTTCTCATATAAACCTCTATCTCATTCTGCTTCCTCTTTCCTTCCTTGCTTCAGATTGACAGTACTGAGGACTTTTAGATTTTCAGACCCAGACATGAGCACACATCTTGCATATTTCCTCAAGCAACATTCCTGTGCATATTTGAAAACCAGTAGTTAAGAAAAATTACGATGATGTTACAGCTCCTAAGGTTATAGTTGGGAGAAGTCTTGGAGGAGCTGTGCTCTAGCCTGAGGGAAAGTGAGGCTTAGAAGATATATGCCAGGTAGATGGAGGTAGGGGCGGGTCAAATGCCATTAAAGACTATGCTGGGTTTGATCCTCTTGTTTCCCATTATTGTTCTCATCCAATCTGGACAGACACTATGAGGGTTTCTTTAAAGGGCTGAAGGTATTGTCTAATCCAGAGGTGGAAATAGTTCCTAAGGGGATAAATCCAGACTATACATGGGCTTGATCTTGTCCAACAGTCTTGGCCAATACAGTCTTTTAAAAAGTTTTAGTTAATTGGCCGGGCATAGTGGCTCACGCCTGTAATCCCAGCACTTTGGGAGGCCAAGGCAGGCATATCCTGAGGTCAGAAAATCGAGACCATCCTGGTTAACGCGGTGAAACCCCGTCTCTACTAAAAATACAAAGAAATTAGCTGGGTGTGGTGGTGCGTGCCTGTAGTCCCAGCTACTCGGGAGGCTGAGGCAGGAGAATGGTGTGAACCCCAGGAGGTGGCACTTGCAGTGAGCCAAGATCGCGCCACTGCATTTCAGCCTGGGTGACAGACCAAGACGCTGTCTCAAAAAAAAAAAAAAAAAAAAAAAAAAAAGTTTTAGTTAATTACCAGCATTTAAAAAACTAGAGCTTTAACATAATCTGAATTTCTGGACTTGTTATAAAAATCAAGGTCTGGCGCAGTAGCTCATGCCTATAATCCCAGCACTTTGGGAGGTCAAAGTGGGTGGATCACGAGGTCAGGAGTTCCAGACCAGTCCGGCCAGTATAGTGAAACCCCGTCTCTACTAAACATACAAAACTTAGGCAGGCGTGGTGGTGGGTGCCTGTAATCCCAGCTACTCTGGAGCCTGAGGCAGGAGAATTGCTTGAACCCAGGAGGCAGAGGTTGCAGTGAGCCGAGATGGTGCCACTGCACTCTAGCCTGGGTGACAGAGCAAGACTCAGTCTCGACAAAAAACAAACAAACAAAAAACAGAACATCTGGCAACTCTGGGTCTCCATTCCCATTTGGCAAAAATCGGTTGGAGCTGAGCAGTGACTGTACCCTTAGGCAGGTGTGCATACCTCAGTCTGTCACAAGCCCCACCCCTCCTTTCTATTACACCCTGCCAACCTCACTTAGTACATGACTACCCGGCCACATCAGTATTAAAGTTTGGGATCCTTCAGCTAGTCTTATGCCCTCTTAGTTACTGAGATCATGTACTAAAACTCATGCAGTAAGTGGAAGATGCTGGGTGAGAACCTTCCTGATCTTGGTAATAGTACCATTACTCCACAGTGGCTCAAGCTAAACACCTAGGAGATTTTCTTCTTTCATCCCTTTATGTCAACCCCTGTCATAGTCTATTTTGTGCCACTATAACAGAATATCACAGACTGGCTAATTTATAAGGAACAACAATTTATTTGGCTTATGGCCCAGGAGGCTGGGAAGTCCAAGATTGAGGGGCTGCATCTGGTAAGGGCCTTCATGCTGACTCATCCCATGGCACAAGGCAGAACAAGAGAGCAGCAGAGGAGTGGGGAGAGGACCACTCCTGGCATTAATGGAATCACCTCTTAAAGGTCCTACCTCTCAACACTGTTGCATTGGGGATTAAGTTTCCAACATATGAACGTTGGGGGTCACATTCAAACCATAGCATCCCCTAAATCCAGCCTAATCCATCGTCAAGCCTTCCTGTGCTACTTTTGACACACATTTTAGGGGCTCCACCTTTTCCCCATCTTGCTGTCACCACCCTGGTCTTCATCACCATAATCTCTTGCCTGAATTGTTCCCTCCAGATTGATATGATGAATCTTTGATCCTCACGGTGGCCTACAAGGTTCTGGGTGATGGGGATTCCACACTAGTCTACCTCTCTGGCCATAACCCACTCTCCCCTTGCTTACCTCACTCAACCATCCTGGGGGCCAGTTCCAGCTTCAGAACCATACATCTGCCGACCCCTCTGTCAGCAATGCTCCTGCTTCAGCCCTGGAATCGTTTTTGTCCTCCAACTATCAAATATCACAAGTGGCCCAGAGACCACCCTGGGTATAGCAGTCCTAGATCTCTTTCTTTTCTTTTCTCTCTTTCTTTCTCTCTTGAGACGGCATCTAGCTCTGCTGTCCAGGCTGGAGTGCAGTGGCGCTATCTCGGCTCACCGTAACCTCTGCCTCCGGGTCCAAGCAATTCTGCCTCAGTCTCCCGAGCAGCTGGGACTACAGGCGTGCACCACCATGCCCAGCTAATTTTTATATTTTTAGTAGAGACGGGGTTTTATTATCTTGGCCAGGCTGGTCTGGAACTCCTGACCTCGTGATCCACCCGCTCCGGCCTCCCAAAGTGCTGGAATTATAGGCGTGAGCCACAGGCAACCGGCCGACATCCTCTTGTTTTTTTCGTTTGTCGTATATAACCTGTCCCCTCCCCCACCCCATGCAAAGTCCAGGAGGACGATAGGCTTTGTCTCGTTCCCTGTTGCATTCTGGCCCTAGGGCCTAGCCCACAGCCTGGGACATTTGCTGACCAGGGGCCCTGGTTTCTCTGAGGTGCCACTTGAGGTCCGGGAGGTCAACTGACTTTCCCGAAGGTGGATGGATTCCAAGGACACTGCACTCTTCGTACTCCCCGAGGGGTGTCTAGACACTCGTGAGACCCAGAATTATTAGTTAACTGGGCTCCTCAGCCCGGTTAGAGCTCAGAGTCTAGAACCAACTTTTCCCGCCTGGAGCGGTGAACCCGGCAGGGCGGCGGGGAGAGGCGTGGGCGAGGGAGTGGGCGCGGGTGGGCGGGGCCGTCCGGGGGCCTCTTTGCCCGAGCCAATGGGGCGCCGCGGCGCGGGGAGGCCGGGCCGCCGGGCGGGGGCGCTCGCGCGCGGTGAGGGGCAGAGGCTGAGCTCCCGGGATCCGGAGCGGATCTACTGGCGGGCGCCGCGCCGAGGCACCACCGGGCGTCGAGTTCCTGGCGGCTCGCACGGTAAGCGGCGCGCCGCCGCAAAGTAGACTTTGTAGGGTTTCTGACAGCCGGGAGACCCCACCCCGAGCGGGGGCTGCTGGTGCGTTCTCGCGTCGGGCGGCGTCCGCTGGAGCTCCGGCTCTGTGTCCGCGGGATGCGGGCGCACGGAGGGGCAGGGAGGGAGGCAGGTAGCCGCACTCCACGGTGTCTCCCCAGGCTGCCGCTGCCGGGGCCCTGGGGCGGTCCCTGGGACAGACAGATCGGCCTGCGGGGGCCGTCTGCCGGGCCCGGGAGCCGGGGGCGCGCAAGACTGTGGATCCTAAGACTGCCTCCACCCAGCGCCCGGCCGGGGGAAGAGCTTGCGGGAAACCAGGAACCGCAGCGGCTGGACCTCTGCTCTGCGCCGGCTCCTAGGACCTGCCTTAGGTCCCCAGACCCCTCATGACCTGTTGCCTTGGGTTTGGGGGGTCAGATTTGTCACGCCATGGCCGATTTCCAGTCAGCCTGGGGGCAGGACGAAATCTCAGAGTGGTTCCCTGGCCAAGCTAGAAGCAGAGAATAGCTCTGGATACAGCACCTCGTATCTATCCAGCACTTACTTGGCTCTTTCTGAGTGCCAGGCACGGTGCCAAGCCCTAGCAGCATGAAGAATGGCCTTGGGGAGCTCCTGGGGCTAAGAGGGACAGTAGGAGGAGCAATTGCAGTGCAGGGTAGTGCGGAAGACTCGAGATGGAGAAGAGGACGGTTAGGAAGCCAGGAAGGCTTCAGAGAGTAGGTGACCATTGACTAGAAGTCGGAGGTTTTGCCTGGCTGAAAAGTGTGTTGGGGGTGGGAGTTGATGGGGAACAGGAATTCCAGGTGGATTTTCTTGTGTAAAGGTAAAGAAACTGAAAAGGTCCAGTGTCCTGACCTAGAACATCAGATAATTCTACAGCAGATAATGGAGTAGGACCGGGTCTTGTTATAGGTAGGAAATAAGTTGTCGACATGGCAGGGAGCTAAAACATGCACAGACCTTAAAGTGCAGACTTAGAATATTTAGAATTTTATCCTGGAATGAAGGAGGGCCATGGAAGATTTCTGATCAGTGATCAGGTCTCTCTGGCAGCTCTGGGGACAACGGATGGAGACTGGAGCATCAGAAAGCTGGTAAGTTGTAGTTACTTTTTGGACCTTGGCTGCAAATACTCTTCCCCGCCTAAGGGCGCCCCCTCTGCCCGGGAGCCCTTCTCCCTGGCTTCTGGACATGGATTCAGGCGAAGAGATACTGTCCGTGTAATGCTTGCTTCTGCAGCCTGCACATCAGTTTGATACCGTTTCTGGAGCCTGTTACCTCGGTCTTGTCATCAGGGGACTCTGAAGGGTGCCTCTGCTCTTCTTTTCTCATCTTCGGGCCCTCTGTGTGCCCTTCTGTTCTCCCTGGGCTCCCCTTTCTGTTTCAGGGAGACCCAGTCTCAGCCATTGGAGGCAAGGCTGTGTGTAGATTGGTGTAGTAGAAAGAACAAGGGCTAGCTGGGAAATCAGACTAGAATGTCACTTTAGCCATAGGCTTTGGGGACATTAGCAACCTTCATGAACCTTCTTTTTCTGATTTAAAAGGAAATCATCATACTCATCTGTCATGGGTCAGGTTCCCTGGAGAAAGACTTGGCGCTTCTGAGATTTGTGTGCAGATAAGGGAAGCAGGATTGGGCAGAGGGAGATGTTGATCTATGGTGTAGTGCAAGAGAGGCCTCAATCCATCCCATGAGACAAAGGGACAAGGCCTTTGAAGCTTAATGTTGATCAGCCAGTGGGTGCAGGCTGACCCTAGGAAGGGAGCTAGGATGTCCCTTCAGCAGGACAGTTCCTGACTAGGGACTCAGCTGGGAGCTGGAGTAACCAACACTCTGGCAGCTGGACATGGGGAAGTCATGAGTGTCTTGGTCTTGGAGGGGGGTTGAGAGTTTCCCCAGGGCATCTGCTACACTACCTCACAAATGAGGTCGTGCTTTGTACTGTGCCTGGTGTGTAGTAGATATCTTAAAAGTATTCATTTCTCTCACCTTTAAATTTCGTGACTGCACGTGAAAATGAGTTTTGGAATTTGAGTTGAGTCAGCTTTTGTGAGGAGCTTTTAATAATCATAGCCACAAAAACTACTGCTTCCCATTTTTGAGTGTCTATTATGTATATACATTCTCTCCTAGTTGTCCAGTAATACTCCAACTTAGGTACTTTTATTCTCATTTTAAAGTAAACCCAGTCTCTTCCAAAACCCAACAGAGTTGATGTTCTTTCGCCACAAAATAATAATTATAATAGTGAGAACAATCACTTACAACTCTGTGATTTGTTACACTTTCCAAAGTGCTTTCATTGGTGGATTGTTTGATTAATCATTCATTCATCCACTAATTAACCAATCAATGTGTGTTGAGTGCCTCTTGAGGGGTATGTGCTGTTGTAGGTGCTGGGGAGAAAGCTCAGTCTGTTAGAGGAGATGGACATTAAATACTTAGATTCATCAAAAGCAAGCGTTGAGGGATGGAACATTGCATTGCATAGCCAGGATGTGATAGAGAATAACAGGCTCTCTGTCCAATTGACTCCTTGTCTTTTAGCTTCAATATAACCTTCTCGGAAAGGCCTTCTCTACTCCCTCCTTTTTATTCTCCCTTCATAATGGTCATTTATCTATTTTATTTACTTTCCTATTGTTGGTCCTCCCCTTTAGACTGCAGACTCCAGGGGATCATACATTGCTTCATCCCAGGAGCCTACCTCAGGGTTTAGCACGTATTTCTTAAATGAGTGACATGAATGAAGGGTGGATGTGCTTAACAGGGTAGTCAGGGAAGGTCTCCCAAAGGAGTACTATTTACACTGAGCTCTGGGGGACGAGAAAGATCCAGCAATGCCAAGATCAAGAGGCAGAGAGAACAGCTTAAATACAAAGACCATGAGGTGGAGGAATGGAGCCCATTGTGGTTGGAGCACATAGTAGGCAAATTGTGTGGAGTGGCCTGAGATGAGTTTGAAGGGGATGAAGTCTCGGAGGCCATGCTGAGCTTAGATTTTTATCTGAAGTGCAATGAATCATTGAAGGATTTTAAACCTGATATAATAGTGTATATTTGTGTGTTGTCTGTTATGCCTCTGGGAGGCAAACTCCTTGAAGAAAGGTGCTTAGTAAATATTGCCTAAATGAATGGATGATCTGGTTTATGTTTTGAAAGGAGCCCATCTCAGCTACCAGGTGAGAAGTGGAATAGAGAGAAGAAAGAATGAGATCTTGTCACAGTTGGAAGCTCAGTGAGAGATATATTGGTGTCTGGGCTAAAGGACAGCAATAGTGTTGGAGAAAAGTAAAAGGATTTGAGCTCTATTTAGGAAGCCAAATGGATAGGATTTGGCTGATACTTTAAATGCAGGGAATATGGGAAGGGGGAGGGGATGAAGGGTGGTGGCCAGCCTTATGGTTTAAGATTCATTGGCTACTGAAAGTCTGGCAGCTCCGTCAGTAAGTGACTGAATAAATAAAATGTAGTATAACATATAATAGAATGTTACTCAGTCATAACAAGGAGTGAAGTACTAATACGTGCTGCAATGTGGATGAACCTTAAAAATACTATGTGAAAGCATGTTTTAAAAGCCAGACACCGGCCGGGCGCTGTGGCTCAAGCCTGTAATCCCAGCACTTTGGGAGGCCGAGACGGGCGGATCACGAGGTCAGGAGATTGAGACCATCCTGGTTAACACGGTGAAACCCCGTCTGTACTAAAAAATACAAAAAACTAGCAGGGCGAGGTGGCGGCGCCTGTAGTCCCAGCTACTCGGGAGGCTGAGGCAGGAGAATGGCGGGAACCCGGGAGGTGGAGCTTGCAGGGAGCCGAGATCCGGCCACTGCACTCCAGCCTGGGTGACAGAGCAAGACTCCGTCTCAAAAAAAAAAAAAAAAAAAAAGCCAGACACCAAAGGTTATATATTGTATGTTTCCCTTTATGTGAAGCATCCAGAATAGGTAAATCCATAGAGACAGAGAACAGATTGGTGTTTGTGCTGGTCTGAGGGGGAAGTGGGACTGGGGCTTGACTGCTTAATGGCTCAGTGGTTTCCTTTTGGAGTGATGAAAATGTTTTGGAACTAGATAGAGGTGACAGTTTGCACATGATCATGAGGATAGTAAATGCCACACATTGTTAGTTTCAAATGGCTAGCTTTGAGTTATGTAAATTTCACCTAGTTAAAAAAAAAAACGGTTGGGTGGATGGGAGGATTATTCACATAACAGAGACTAGGCGAGGAGCAGGTTGTGCTTAGGGGATACAATTCAAATACTCTCTTGGAGATGCCCGTAAAACATCCACATAGAGACAGGCTTTGGCTGTGAGTCTGGAGTCTAGGAGGGGAGTCTGGGCTGGAGATATAAATATGGCAATTGTCAGCACTTAGATGTCAGCCAATAAAATGGATGAGTTTGAGCGTGTGAGAGAGAGAGAGAAGGAGAAAATCAGAGCCTGGATCATTCTTTAATTTGATCTTTATAACTATTCATAGGAGAGTGCTGTTCTCCTCATTTTTAGATAAGGACACTAACCCCTTCTCCCCTGTCCAAACGAACTTGCCCAGAATCAGTTTGTTGCTGTGAGTCTCCAGGCTTCCAATCCTTTGTCTTTCCCATCTCAGTGTGATGCCATTTAGAACTTCGGCAAACACTTTCTCTCACTTCTTTCGGTCATGATTGAGTATTCGCACGTGGCAAGCGCTGTCCAGGTATATGTTAGTGGAGAAAGTAGACATAGCTCTAATCTCATGGGGTTTATTCAGTAAACAAGTAACTGCAGCCCACGACTCCAGGAGACCTTAAGAGCACAGAACAGGGGCATCTATCCCTGGTTTGGTGGTTGGTGGGTGGTTGGGGAAGGCTTTCAAGAGACAGTGATGGTTAAGCTGAATTTGCAATAGAAGCAGAGGGAATGAAAGAAAGAGAATAATCCACCATTGTCTTCATTTCCCCGTTCCTCCCAGGCTCCTGGCATTTTCCAACTCAAGAGTCTACATTTTCTGTAACTCTAGAGGCAATAAGTAAATAAATGGCTTGGTTTGACTTCGAGGGAGAGCTTCAAAAGGGTAGCAGGGTCGGGTCCAAACAGCCTGTCTTTCAAAGCAAGGCTCCATCTCTTGCTCAAGTGACTTATCCTCTCTCTCTCTTTTTTTTTTTTGAAACGGAATCTCGCTCTGTCGCACCCAGGCTGGAGTGCATTGGCGTGATCTTGGCTCACTGCAACCTCCGCCTCCTGGGTTCAAGTGATTCTCCTGCCTCAGCCTCTGGAGTGGCTGGGATTACACCATGCCCGGCTGATTTTTGTATTTTCAGTGGAGACGGGGTTTCACCATGTTAGTCAGGCTGGTCTCGAACTCCTGATCTCAGGTGATACACCCACCTTGGCCTCCCAAAGTGCTGGGATTACAGGAATACTTATCCTCTCTCTCTCTTTTTTTATTTTTTTAAATGGAGTTTCGCTTTTGTTGCCCAAGCTGGAGTACAATGACGTGATCTCGGCTCACCGCAACTTCTGGCTCCCAGGTTCAAGCGATTCTTCTGCCGCAGCCTCCCGAGTAGCTGGGATTACAGGCATGCACCACCATGCCCGGCTAATTTTTTTATATTTTTAGTAGAGATAGGTTTTCTCCATGTTAGTCAGGCTGGTCTCGAACTCCCGACCTCAGGTGATCCGCCTGCCTCGGCCTCCCAAAGTGCTGGGATTATAAGTGTGAGCCACCGCGCCTGGCGACTTATCCGCTCTTAACCCGACTTTGTATACTTGGGATATGGAGCCATTGTTCAGCGCAGGAAATAAATGAGATGATATAGCAAAGTGCTGGACACGTGAAAAATGCTCAGAAAAATGTTATCTTGTTTGGAGAGGAAGACTTTCTGAGTTGATCAGTGGTTGCCACGCTCTCTACACTATTTAAAATACAGCTATCCATGCTCTCTTTGTTGGTTCTGATTTAGATGGCTTGAAATGAAAAATGATGATCTGTATGTTTAAAAAGCACCCTGGATGATTCTGATAAAAGCAAGTTCAGGAAGTGTTGGTTTAGATCAAATCCTTTTTGCTCTGATGAGCATGAAAGGGTTAAGCACCTAGAAGCAAAATTTTGCCTTCTAGGAATTATTAGCCAATGACGGTGCTGACCGATGATGTAATGTCTTTGGCTGGTGCTCCATTGGTTAAGTGTATTGTTTCTCTTGCTTCAGCTGTTCGAGGAGCAGAGCTGGAGCACAAGGGTTAATAATTTTGTGGAAGCAGTTAGGGCTCTCTCTCTCTTTTTCATTCCTCTTCTGCTAGGTGTGAGTATACAGCAGGGCCCTGCAGATTGTTGCCCTTCTCCTTCTAATAAACATCCACACTCTCCTTACACATCCACACTGTCCTCCTTACCTCCTCCCAAGCAGAGCACATGTGTCCGTAGTACTACGGAGGAGGAGAAGGAGGAGGAGGAGGAGAAGGAAGAGGAGGAGAAGGATTCTTTAGAGAAGAGAGCCCTTTCAAAGTTCCACGCTGCAGTCTCTTACTGCAGTCTCTCCTTGCCATCAGGGACGGGCACAGCCCCAGGTCCCTCTGAATGAATTGCTAAACTGCCACCTGCTTCTGAGTATTGTTCCACCTGGCAGAATCCTTAGAACCAGGAGGTGAGCCCAAGGTTTTGGAAGAGGGAGTGGGCCGGGTGGGAAGGAGCCGTGGGGTGCGGGGAGGACTAGCTCCAGACTGAAGGTCAGGTGCAAGCTCAAGCCAGTGGCTGCCACTGGCTAGTGATACAAGCTTGGGCAGGATGGTCTCCCTCTCTGGGTCTGTTTGCTAAAGTGCATGATATGAGGCTTGGATTAGGGCCCTCCTATTCCAAGTTTTAGCAGACACTGTCTAGGGAGTGTGCTCACCAGGAGCTACAAGGAAGCATGTTCTTGGTGTAGCTTTAGCTTTCTATCAGATACTCCCTGAAGGTACATGCTTTCTTTCAGGAATCTGGGCAGGAGGGGAGCTGGTTAGGTTATCTCTCTATCTCTGAAACCAGTTCTAATCTGGTTCCTCCTTATATTGTCTGCACTACCTCCAGAGCACTCCAACTCATTCCAGTGGCCCTTGCAGAATCTGGGCTGAGATTTCTCCAGAAACTCCTGAATGATCTCACGGATTTTGATCATGTCATTTGAGGGGAACCTTTGGGTCCCTGACCCTTGAGTTGTTGGTGTGCCTTAATATATTTGGGCACTTTTCTAGGTGTCCCAGGCTGGGGCTCTTAGGGGGGGGAGAGGAATTCTTTTTGTATTATGGATAACATAATTGTGATTTTTTGTTTGTTTGTTTGTGTTAAATGGGACATGGATTATTGCCTCTGCCTAAAACTTCTCACCTTGTCCTGAAAAGGTCCCAAGGTAGGCGCGTGTGTCTCAAGATGTAAATTGAAATGAGTAGATGTGGGGAAGGGAGAGGGGAGCAGAGCAGCTGGGGAAACCTGCTAGCAAGAAACACTGACCTTCATTTCATAAGTAATTCAAGAAATCCTTGCCTTTGATAGACACACTGCGATGCTGGCTATCTCTTGTGGTCCTCCAAAAATATACGAAATAGAAAATTCTTCTATTTTTATTTTTTCCAAATTGGATTGTAGTTGAGGGGTTCTCAGTTTTGGAGAATGGAGCCTAGAAAGGGTTATCTTTGTGTGTTGTGTGGTCCTTGGTATTTGCCACCCTGTGTTCTAGGCCAGGCTTTGCTGATGTAGGTCCTTGAGCAAGTCACCAAACCTTTCTGAGCCTCAGCTCCCTCACTTGTAAATCGCAGAGGTGGAGAGGAGTTGGGCTTGCTGATTTCTGCAGCCCTTCTAGGTCTGGCCATCTGGGCTTCAGATTGCTATAAGCCTTTGGAATTTGAATATGTTGAAGTGGGCCCAATGGGTACAGAATGTTTGAATAAAGGGATACACAGCATATGTCTTCTAGGTACTGGGTGCTTTACGTGGGTTTTAACTTATTTCACCATCCCAACTGCGCTGGGAGTGGGTAAAATTAACCCCATTCTACAGATGTGAAAATCAAGGCTAAAGGAGGTTGAGTGACTTGTCCAAGATGATCCACTTGCTCAGTGGCAGGGCTGGTATTTAGACCTGTGCAGGTAGATGTACTGAGGGAAGGATCCATGGCAGGATATTGGTGGGGATGGAGCAGGAATCTTTTGTCTGCCTTTGTTTCCTTGCATGCTGTTCTCTGTACTAGAAGTCATGTGCTGGTTTTGAGATAAACTAGCTCAGCCAGGTCACTGTAGCTTATCCACTCACTGTCTGGGACCACAAAAGATTGAAGGACCCTGGGTCTGAAAGGGACCTTACAGTTCTTTGGATCAAGCCCCTCAATTTGTTTTGCTTTGTTTTGTTTTGTTTTGTTTTTGAGACAGAGTCTCTCTCTGTCACCTAGGCTGGAGTGCAGTGGCGTGATCTCGGCTCACTGCAACCTCCACCTCCCAGGCTTAAGAGATTCTCATGTCTCAGCCTCCTGAGTAGCTGGGATTACAGACATGCGCCACCACACCCGGCTAATTTTTTTGTATTTTTAGTAAAGATGGGGTTTCACTATGTTGGCCAGGCTGGTCCTGAACTCCTGACCTCAAGTGATCCACCTGCCTCAGCCTCCCAAAGTGCTGGGGTTACAGGCGTGAGCCACCGTGCCTGGCCAAACCCCTCAATTTGTAGCTGAGAAAATGGAGGTCCACAGAAGTTAGGGGATTTGTTTCACGTCACTTGATGAGTTGACAGATGGGAAGAAACGGACACAAAGACTCCCTGTCTTAAGTGTTTGGAGATGTATTTTTATAATTTTTTTTTAAAGAAAAAACACAGCACTCATTTTTTTGAGACACGTGGGGAGACTGAGTTGCATTTAGTTATTCTCACCTCCAAGCCCCTTTCCAGTGTCAAAAGATTGGAGTAGGCTTATGGAACACCTCCTCTGCTTGGCTCTGTGGCTGGTGTCTGAGACACAGAGGGCGACAGGCAAGCTGAATATGAGACCTGGTCACTTTCCTTGAGCAGGCTCAGGCTGTGTTTCCTGGGGGCTTCTAGCTCACAGGTTAGCAGTCCTTCCCGATGGATGGGCCGAAACCCTGACCCTTTCCTCCTGTGTGCGGCTGGCACCCAATTTGTGCCACTATAAGAGCACTTGCCACATGATGTGTGGTTTTTGTTCTTTGTCTTCCCGACTAAGAGGCATGCTTCCAGAGCACAGCTCCCAAAATACTAGATTTAATTAATTGGTGGAGCTGCCTAATGGGGAGGCGGGTGTCAATAGCTTGGAGGAGAATAAAAACCATCCAGTAGTTATTAAAAAGCACAATGCAGATACTTGACCCTTTTCATGATCACTATAGCATTAAAAAAGTATCAACCAAATAACAGGCTTCAGAAATTCAAATTATTATCATAGGAAAGAGGAGTTATAATTATTCTGCAGGGCTAGAGGGCAAAGCTAGCTGCAGCAGTGGAATTTGGAGAAGAGCAGATAGCAGATAGAGGAAGAAAGTGCTGGTGGTGGAGCTGTCCAGCAGGGGGAGCCCACCTTCCAAGGCCCTGTCCTCATTGAAGCCCTGGCAAGGAGTGGAACTTGGCAATCTGTAACTTCCTTTTTAGATCTAACATTTCTTGATTATCTATCAAGCGGGAGTATATTAGAGGAAGCTGAGGGTACAGCGACACTGTGTCTTACTTATTCTTTAGGCCCTGAACCCATTGTATGGTGTGAAAATCATGTGTAGCTAAAAATACCCTAAAAATATTTTAATTGCCAGAAAGTTGCATTATACATGGTTTTTGTGTATGAAACCCTGCATAGTAATTCCCTTTGCTACCCAGTGTGCAAAACTCTGGCCTACGGCAAAATAAGTAGAAAAAGAAGGTCAAAAAAGAAGTTATCTGCATCTTCATGCTGCTGTGTTTTTAAGGTAACTGTCAAATCTCTAGGGCATGGGGTTCTTAGGAGTGCATACTTGCTTGCAAGGTTTCTGTAATTCAATTTGGGTAAACAACCTCTAATACCTTCAGACATGTTGTTTCAGTCCATTTTGCATTGCTATAAAGGAATGCCTGAGACTGGGTAATTTATAAAGAAAAGAGGTTTATTTGTCTAAAGGTTCTCTACAGGCTGTACAAGCATGGCACCAGCATCTGCTCAGCTTCTGGTGAGGCCTCAGGAAGCTTTAACTCATGGCAGAAGGTGAAGGGGTAACAAGCATGTCACATGGTGAGAGAGCAACAGAGAGAAGAGGACGTGCCAGGCTCCTATTAACAACCAGCTCTTGTGTGAACTAATAGGACAAGAACTGACTCATCACCCAGGGGAGGACACCAAGCCATTCATGAGGGATCCACCCCTATCACCAAAGCACTTCCCACCAGACCCCACCTCCCGTACTGGCGATCACATTTCAAAAATAATTTTGAGGGTATTTTTGGCTACACACGATTTTCACACCATACTATGGGTTTAGAACCTAAAGAATGAATAAGATGCAGTGTTGCCATGTCCTAATGCTATTTGGAGAAGGCAAACATCCAAACTATATCACATGTTAATAGTTTTTTTTTTTAAATGATAATGAAAATTAAATGAGATAATATATGTGGAAACCTCCAGCCCAGGAACTGTTGCTACATGGTAGGTGTTCAATAAAAGTAGGTAATCAGCATCTTGCTTCAGCAGACTGGTCCATGCTGGTCTTTTTAAAAATTTTTTTATTTTTTAATGTTTTTGAGACAGAGTCTCGCTCTGTCGCCCAGGCTGGAGTGCAGTGGCACGATCTCGGCTCACTGCAAGCCCCACCTCCCGGGTTCACGCCATTCTCCTGCCTCAGCCTCCTGAGTAGCTGGGACTACAGGCACCTGCAACCATGCCTGGTAATTTTTTGTATTTTTAGTAGAGACGGGGTTTCACCATGTTAGCCAGGGTGGTCTTGAACTCCTGACCTCATGATCTACCCGGCTTGGCCTCTCAAAGTGCTTGGATTACAGGCATGAGCCACCGCACCCAGTCCATGCTGGTCTTTGAAACATCTTAGAGAAGAAACTGGCCACTAGTGTCCAGGTGTTGGCTAGTGTTTTCTACTTGAGGTTGGGATGTTCTGCCTGCCTCCTCCTGACACTATTCATTCTTATACCCCTGAATGTTGCTTCTAAAGTCCAAAGTGGAAAAAGAATGGAGTTGAAGGCAACACAGACCTGAGTCCTCTCTGTGTTGGTTTTTTTTTTTTTTTGACAGAGACTTGCTCTGTTGCCCAGGCTGGAGTGCAGTGGCATGGTCTCGGCTCACTGCAACCTCCACCTCCCAGGTTCAAGCTATTCTCCTGCCTTAGCCTCCCGAGTAGCTGTGATTACAGGCGTCTGCCACCACTCCCAGCTAATTTTTTGTATTTTTGGTAGAGACAGGGTTTTATCATGTTGGCCAGGCTGGTCTTGAACTCCTGACCTCGTGATCTGCCTGCGTCGGCCTCCCAAAGTGCTGGGATTACAGGCATGAGTCACTGCACCCAGCCTAGGAGTGTGGATTTTATTCTATGTTGGAGGTCTTGAGCAAGGAGGTTACATAGTTTGAATTGTGCTTTTAATTGATTTTATCTTTTAAATTGTCATATAGTAAAATTGACCTTGTTTTGGTGTATTGCTCTGTGGCTTTTAACACATGTATCCAACCACCACCACCACAATGAAGACACAGAACAGTTCCACCATCCAAAATCCTCCCTCCAGCTGTGCTTTTAGTCACAAGCTCTCCATCTCCAACATTTGGCAATGATAACTCTGCTCTCTATCACTATAGTTTGTCTTTTCACAAATGCCCTCTAGGCTGGATGTGGTGGCTCACGCCTGTAATTCCAGGACTTTGGAGGCTGAGGTGGGAGGATTGCTTGAGGCCAGGAGGTGGAGGCTGCGGTGAGCTACAATTGCACCACTGCACTCCAACGTGGGCCACAGAATGAAACCCTGTCTCTAAAAACAGAAAAAAAGAATGAAGAATGTCATATAAATTGAATCACACAGTATGTAACCTTCAGAGACTGGCCTCTGTCCCTCAGCATAATGTCTTCAAGATTCATCTGTGTTGCTGTGTGTCATTCACTCTTCTTGCTGGCTAGTATTCCATTGTAGAGATGTACCATGGATTGTCTATCTATTGCTTGGATTGTTTCAAGGGATTATGGACACTTGGGTTGTTTCTAGTTTTTGTTTGTTTGTTTGGTTTGTTTTTTTGAAACAGTCTCGCTCTCTCGCCCATGCTGGAGTGCAGTGGTGTGATGTTGGCTCACCTCAAGCTCTGCCTCCCGGGTTCATGCCATTCTCCTGCCTCAGTCTCCCTAGTAGCTGGTACTACAGGCGCCAGCTACCATGCCGGGCTAATTTTTTTTTTTTTTGTATTTTTAGTAGAGACAGGGTTTCACCATGTTAGCCAGGATGGTCTCGATCTCCTGACCTCATGATCCGCCCACTTGGGCCTCCCAAAGTGCTAGGATTACAGGCGTGAGCCATGGCGCCTGGTCTTACTTTTTTTTCTTTTGAGATGAAGTTTTACTCTTTTTGCCCAGGCTGGAGTGCAGTGGCGCGATCTCGGCTCACCACAACCTCTGTCTCCTGGGTTCAAGCGTTTCTCCTGTCTCAGTCTCCCAAGTAACTGGGATTACAGGTGCATGCCACCACACCTAGCTGATTTTTGGATTTTTAGTAGAGATGGGGTTTCATCATATTGGTCAGGCTGGTCTCGAATTCCTGACCCCAGGTGATCCGCCCGCCTCAGCCTCCCAAAGTGCTGGGATTACAGGTGTGAGTCATCGCACCCAGTCAGGTTGTTTCTAGTTTTTAAGGATTATGAATAAAGCTGCTATAAACATTTGTATTTAAGTTTTTGTGTGGATGTGAGTTTTTGCTTCTCTAAGGTAGATACGCAAGAGTTGGATTGCTAGGACATATGCTAAGTTTACATTTAACTTTATAGGAAACTTCCAAACTAATTTCTAGAGTAGCCATGTCATTTTTCATTTCCATCAGCAATATATGAAAGTTCCAGTTGCTCTGCATTGGAATCAGTAGTTGGCATTGTTGGTATTTTTTATTTTAGCCATCTTTATAGTTTAGTGGTATCTCAATAGTTTAATTTGCATTTCCCTAACTTGCTAATTATGTTGAATATCTTTACAAGTGTGTATTTACCATGCCTATATTCTCTTTGACAAAGTGTCTGTTCAGGTCTATTACATGTTTTTTGTTTGTTTTTAAATTGCTTTTTTATTGTTGAGTTTTTAGTATTCTATGTATACCAGTACTTTCTTGGATATGTGACTTACAAATATTTGACATGTTTTTAAAGAATCATTCTGAAGTTAAGAAAGCCGTAGTGGGGGAAAGGTGGGAGCTATAGGATCAGTGAGTGGGTCGTTGTGGTAGTTCATGGGGGAGCGATCATGATGGGCTGGACTAAGGTCCTTGGGGTGAAAGAAGTGAGAAGTGGTTAAAAAAAAATTTTTTTTTGAAAGTAGAACCACCTGACCTGGTTGATGAATGAGATGTGGAATATGAGGGAAAATAGAAGGCAAGAATAGTAACACACCTGAAGATGTTGAGAATTTAAATATAAATCAGGCAAGGTTTCTATCCTCAAATGGCTCTCAGTCTGGAGAGAGATTTACTGTAACCAGTTCACCTGGAACACAGCCAGGTGTGCTGTCAGAGGTCATGTGCAAAGTATCAGGGGAGCAGAGGTGAGGGTGAAATTCCTAAGTGTCAGGTTTGCAAGGCTAGATGTCTGGACAGCCGCTCTCAAACTGTAATGTGTTTAAGAATCATCTGGGTCTGGGCACGGTGGCTTATGCCTATAATCCCAGCACTTTGGGAGGCCAAGGCAGGTGGATCACCTGAGGTCGGGAGTTCAAGACCAGCCTGACCAACATGGAGAAACCTCGTCTCTACTAAAAATACAAAAATTAGCTGGGTGTGGTGGCGCATGCCTGTAATCCCAGCTACTCAGGAGGCTGAGGCATGAGAATCGCTTGAACCCGGGAGGCAGAGGTTGCAGTGAGGCAGAGGTTACATTTAACTTTATAAGAAACTTCCAAACTAATTTCTAGAGTAGCCATGTCATTTTGCATTTCCCTCAGCAACGTATGAAAGTTCCAGTTGCTCTGCATTGAAATCAGTAGTTGCCATTGTTGGTATTTTCATGCCATTGCCCTCCAGCCTGGGCAACAAGAGCAAAACTCCATCTCAATTAAAAAAAAAAAAAAAAAAAAATCATCTGGGAAAGTTGTTAAAAATGCAAGTGGCTAGGTCCTGATCCCTCAAGTAGGAGACCTGTGGTTAGCAAACACCAGAAATAATTCTGTGTAGGTGTTTGGTCGAACGCACTATGAGAAACCCTAAGGGGAGCTGGGGAGAGTTCACAGAAAAGATGATGTTTGAAATGGGATTTCAGTGTTTAGTAGGAATTCTGACTTGGAGAAAGTTGGAGAAATGACAACCAGGCAGAGGCACAAGCAGAAGCAAAGGTCTGGAATAAGGTTAGAGAATGGCTAGAGGCTAGAATAAGCTTATGTTGGGTGATGGTGATGATGACTGATCGAAGACCATGTGTCTGTTTAGGGATGGGATGGGAGTCACTTGACCTCCTGTGCTCAATGAGTCTGTGAGTCTAAAGTGATTAAAGCAATTCATCAGCTCCTCAGTTATTAACAGGGGGCCTGCCGTGGTGAAATACACCAGGCAGTCCAAGAGCCAGGTGGACAGAACGTCTGTTATGCCTTCAAAGTCTCACGTGACTAGGCATGTTTGAGGAAAGCTACTGCTACGGTGAACCAGCTGGCTGGAGGTGTTGTGTTGGCAGAAGGTTGGTGGAAGAACGCACTGTACCTAGTACTGCTTTGGGCCTTCCTTGAAGCTCAAAGACTCTACATCTTCTTTTTGTACATCATCCTGCCCACTTTCCGAGCATGCTGCAGCCACATCTCCTGTGGCCTAACTGCTAGGTTGTTGTACCCTCACTGTGTGCAAAGCATAGTTCAATGCACTTTTTTTTTTTTCTGAGACAGTCTCACTCTGTCACCAGGATGGAGTGCAGTGGCACAATCTCGGCTCACTGCAACCTCCGCCTCCCAGGTTCAAGTGATTCTCCTGCCTCAGCCACCTGAGTAGCTGGGACTATAGGCACACACCACCACGCCCAGCTGATTTTTCTATTTTTAGTAGAGATGGTGTTTCACCATGTTGGCCAGGATGGTCTCGATCCCTAGACCCCATGATCCGCCTGCCTTAGCCTCCCAAAGTGCTGGGATTACAGGCATGAGCCACTGTGCCTAGCCCAGTTCAATGCACTTTATGTGGCTTAATTCACTTAATTCTCACCACAAGCTTGTAGATGAGTTAGAATTATTATCCCTGTTTTACAATGAGCAAACAAAGACACAGAAGGATGAATGACTGGCCCAATGTCACAGAGCTAAGAAACAGAATTGCTGGGATATTAACCCAGGTAGTTTTGACTTCATGGCTTGTGCTTTTATTTATTATATTTTATTTTTTTTTGAGATGGAGTTTCACTCTTGTTGCCCAAGCTGGAGTGCAGTGGCGCGATCTCAGCTCACTCCAACCTCTGTCTTCTGGGTTCAAGCGATTCTCTTGCCTTAGCCTCCTCAGTAGCTGGGATGACAGGTGCCTGCGACCACACCCAGCTAATTTTTGTATTTTTAGCAGAGATGGGGTTTTGCCATGTTGGCCAGGCTGGTCTCGAACACCTGACCTCAGGTGATCCGCCCTCCTCGGCCTCCCAAACTGCTGGGATTACAGGCGTGAACCTCTGTGTCCAGCTTTTGCTTGTGTTTTTAAACAGTGTGCTGCACTAACCTTATAGGGACATCGTTAGAGTATGAGAAGCAGGGGAAGTAGTAGCAGTAGCAACAACATACATAAGGTACTTACTGTAGACCAGTCACTGGCTTATGTGTTATTCTTAGAGTTAGTCCCGGTAAGGACTATTTCAATAATACACTTTTATGTTCTAAAGGTTTTTCTTTTTGATGTTAGTCCTTGGGTTGAAACTTTCTATTTTTCTTCCTTCTCGTCTAGTTAGTAACAAAAGGGTATATGGCCTGTGAGACTTGAAAGAGCAGTAGGAAGTATGAGAATATCATGGGAGCAGGAAGGCAGAAGCTCCAGAACAGTCCCAGGGCTTCCACCTGCAGCTCAGGGATCCTTTGGCCAGGACTTCATGGAGCACGACCTTAGCTAATCACAGCACAGTTTAAGGGTGGGAGAGCTGCTCAGTTCTAACCTGACTCCTACTCAAGATTCCTAACCTGACTCTTCTGTTACATAGGATGACTGGCTGCCTTGTGTTGGGTGGCATGGGCTCCAGGATCATTGGATTTTTCCTTCCACTCCTGGCTGCCTCTTTAGTAAAGTAGGGTGCTGCAGCATGCTGGGGACAGGAGCAGGTGCGACCCAGTGTCAACCAGCCTTTGGGGTGGTTGTTCTATGTGAGACTGTTTGCTCTTACGAGAAAGGGCCCTGGATTACTATGTTTTTAGAGTTCTTCAAAATCTGTCTTTCTCTCCACCTTCTCTTGCTTCAAGCAGCTGGTGTACTTTCCTCCAGCAAGATTCTTTCTGATTGACCACGTCCATTGGGCTAAAGTCTGGGAAAACAAATGACGAAATATACGTGTATTGTTTCCTAAGGAAGAATTATCTGACTAAAGGGCTTTGTTTCTTTTTATAAGGTTTAGAGAGAGGTGCTGTAGACAGGTGGGCCTGGCGGCCTTTCCTGCCCCTGACCCCCACACTTTTATTTCCAAGTTCTCAACTGTGTTGGTATCTTAGTCAGTTTGGGCTGTTATAATAACTACCACAGCTTAAACAACAGACAGTTCGGGAGGCCGGGAAGTCTGAGATCAGGGTACCAGACTGGTCAGGTTCTGCTTGAGGGCCCTTTTTCCTAGTTTGCAGATGAGATAGGAAACGAGCTCTGTGTCTTTTCTTATAAATGCATTAACCCCATCATGTGGGCTCTATCCTTGTGATCTAATCGCCTTCCAAAGGCCTCATCTCTAAATGCCATCACCTTAGGGATTGCAGTTTTAACATATGAATTTGGGGGACACACACATTCAGTCCTTAGCAGCTGAATGGTTGAGTTTGCTGCACAGAATTCCTCCAGGTAATGCAGGTGTACAGTATGATCTGGGAGAGAGAGGTTTGAACTTTCCTTTGGCAGAGGGAGAGAGGGAGTACCTGGGAAGCTTCCTGAGCAAGCTAATATCTGAGCTAGGTTTTGAAAGATGCATGGAGCTCATTAATCCAATGGGGTGGGGAGGGATTTTGAAGTGAATAAAAAGGATGGCATTCCAGGAAGCAGACACAGCATGTGCAGAGGCATGATATGCATGACAGGTAAGAGGATAAGTGTCAGGGAGCTACTGTGCAAGGATGCCCTAGTGGGAGATGAAGCTGGCACAAGTTAGAGTTACTAGTGCAGGCCGGGCGCGGTGGCTCATGCCTGTAATCCCAGCACTTTGGGAGGCTGAGACGGGTGGATCACGAGGTCAGGAGATCGAGACTTATCCTGGCTAACAGGGTGAAACCCCGTCTCTACTAAATATACAAAAAAACTTAGCTGAACGTGGTGGCAGGTGCCTGTAGTCCCAGCTACTCGGGAGGCTGAGGCAGCAGAATGGCGTGAACCTGGGAGGCGGAATTTGCAGTGAGCTGAGATAGTGCCACTGCACTCCAGCCTGGCGACAGAGCGAGACTCCATCTGAAAAAACAAAAAAAAAAGAAAAAGAAAGAAAGAGTTCCTAGTGCTACATGGGAGCTTTGACATTGTATTAGTCCACTCTCATGCTGCTAATAAAGTCCTACTTAGGCTGGGCACAGTGACTCACGCCTGTAATCCCAGCCCTTTGGGAGGCCGAGGCAGGCAGATCATGAGGTCAGGAGATTGAGACCATCCTGGCCAACATGGTGAAAACCCATCTCTACTGAAAATACCAAAAGAATTAGCTGGGCATGGTGGTGCGTGCCTGTAGTCCCAGCTACTCGGGAGGCTGAGGCAGGAGGATCGCTTGAACCAGGGAGTTGGAGGTTGCAGTGAGCCGAGATAGTGCCACTGCACTCTAGCCTGGCGACAGAGCAAGACTCTGTCTCAGAAAAAAAAAAAAAAAAAAAAAAGACATACCCAAGCCTGGGTGATTTATAAAGGAAAGAGGTTTAATTGACTCACAGTTCAACATGGCTGGGGAGGCCTCAGGAAATTTACAATCATGGTGGAAGGGGAAGCAAGGCACCTTCTTCACAGGGCAGCAGGAGGGAGAAGTGCAAGCAGGGGAAATGACAGACGCTTATAAAACCATCAGACCTTGTCAGACTCATTCATTATCATGAGAACAGCATGGGGGAAACCACCTCCACGATTCATTTCCGTCCACCTGGTCTCTACCTTGACACATGGGGATTATAGGGGATTACAATTCAAGATGAGATTTAGATGAGGACACACTAAGCATACCAGACATATATCAAGGAGCAACTGTAGTGTTTCAGTAGGGAACAATGTGGTTAAACTTATATTTGAAAAAAAAAATGTGACAGTCAGCGATATGGAAATGGATTTGCAGGAGAACTAATTGGATGCGTGGAGAGCCGTGGGTGCATAGTTTTGCTGTGGTCCGTGAAAGAGATGATGCATGTCTGAGCTAAGGATTGAGAGAAATTAAGGGAGGGTCAAAGCATCCCTTTCATTCGTCCACACTCTCAGAATAAACTCATGTTCTCTGTTATGGGGCTGGATGGAGGTGAATTTGGTAGGATCCCTGTCCTTAAAAAGTGTATAATCAGGCCGAGGTGGGCGGATCACGCGTTAGGCCGGGCAACAGAGCGAGACCCCATCTCAAAAAAAAAAAAAGTGTATAATCTAAAGGCATCTAAGAAACCAGTGATAATACAAGAGATGGAGTCACTCAGTTTTTTTGACTCACAAATATCTTTTGACCATCTACTATGAGCTAACCCTTTCTGGTAGGTGCTGGATGTATGACAGTGAAAAATAAGCAAAAATTCCTGTCTTTGTGGAGGTCACATACAAGTTGGGAGGGCACAGAAGTAATACCCTACAAAAGTAAATATGTAATAAGTTAGATGATAATGGGTATGACAGAGAAAATACAGGGAATGAGAGAGGGGTGTTGAGGGGAGGGCTACCATCTTTAAAAACGTGACATTTCACGCCTGTAATCCCAGCACTTTGGGAGGCCGAGGCCGGTGGATCACGAGGTCAGGAGATCGAGACCATCCTGGCTAACATGGTGAAACCCTGTTTCTACTAAAAATACAAAAAAAAAAAATTAGCCAGGCATGGTGGCAGGCGCCTGTAGTCCCAGCTACTCGGGAGGCTGAGGCAGGAGAATGGCGTGAACCTAGGAGGCGGAGCTTGCAGTGAGCCGAGATCGCGCCACTGCACTCCAGTCTGGGAGACGCAGTGAGACTCCGTCTCCAAAAAAAAAAAACGTGACATTTGAGGCCGGGTGCAGTGGCTTATGCCCATAATCCCAGCACTTTGGGAGGTTGAGGTGGGCAGATCACATGAGGTCAGGAGTTCAAGACCAGCCTGGCCAACATGATGAAACTCTGTCTCTACTAAAAATACAAAAAATTAGCCAGGTGTGGTGGCAGGTGCCTGTAATCCCAGCTACTTGGGAGGCTGAGGCAGGAGAATCGCTTGAACCTGGGAGGTGGAGGTTGCAGTGAGCCAAGATTGCACCACTGCACTCCAACCTGGGTGACACAGCGAAACTCTGCCTAAAAAAAAAAAAAAAAAAAAGTGACATTTGAATAAAGAGTTTAAGGAAGTAAGAGAATGTTATCATAAATATAAAAATATAGAGGCTAAAACACCTCCTGGAGGCATCATGGCATAGTAGCTTTGAGCATGGGTTTTAGGGTTAAGCAGACCTAAATTTGAATGCTAGCTCCACACCATACTGCCCAGTTGACCTTAGACATGCCTTCTCACCCCATTGAGCGTTGATGTCATTATCTATACAATAGGATTGGTGATACCCATCTCCCAGGATTGCCAGGAGCCTGGCACACAGAGTCCTCGCTAAATAGCTCATATTCAGAATGTTGAGGATGAGTCAGGTGGAGGTATCTCAAAGGCTTTATGGAGAAGGGACCCTGGGAGATGAACCCTGGAGACTTTGAAGCAGGAATTCCTGCCCAGGGCTCTCTGCTCTGCTGTTGCAGGTTTTGCAGAACAGAGTGCCAGGGACTTGGAGCAGAGAGGCAGAAGCCCCAGAACAGCCCCAGGGCTTCTACCCGCAGCTCAGTGATCCTTAGGCCAGGGTTTCATAGAGCACTACCTCAGCTAATCATGGCACAGTTTAGGGGTGCGAGAGCTGCTCGGTTCTAACCTGACTCTTACTCAAGATTTCCAACTTGACTCTTCTGTAATATTGGGTGACTGGCTGCCTTGGGTTGGGTGGCAGGGGCTCCAGGATCATTGGATTTCTCCTTCCACTCCTGGCTGCCTCTTTAATAAAGTAGGGTGCAGCAGCACCCTGGGGATGGGGCAGTCATGGGTCCTGATGTCATGCCCAGTTCTGTGGCCCTAGAGGCTTTCTTGAAGGCCCCAGAGCTTGCTTTTCTGCAGTTCTGGGGATTGTGTCCTTAAGCAGGTCCAGACCCTGGGGGAAAGGGTGTAAGAAATGCTCAACTGGAGCTCACAGTGGAGGTTAAGAGAGCGTGGGTGGGCTGGAAGGCAAGTTGGCTTTTCTTCAGCCGCCCAACCAGCCAGTGCTGCAGGAATGACTGTTTTCTGCAGAGCTGGAGGAGGCAGTGCTGCGGCAGTCATCCCCATCCTGGCTGTGAAAAATCCCTTCCTTGCCTGCAAGTGACAGCAGCTAGGGATCTTTTGGTGGAAAGCTGACGCCAGGATGTGAAGACTCTGCTTCCCTCTGCCTGTGGCGCGCCATCAACCTTAGGGATTCTGTGCCTGGCCTAAGGGGGTGTTACTGCTGCTTGGCAAAAGCCCAGCCACTTCCCAGGACTCAGGAAGCAGCTTTTGGTGGGGAGCCTGGGAGGCGGCAGCCCCTGATGAGAAAGGGAGCTCGCAGGGCACTGGATTCCCTGGGTATTCTTTTAATCTAGTTCTTTTTTCTTGTTTTATTTTCTGGATCTTTTTTTTTTTTTTTTTTTTTTTTT
>NC_045452.1:14351856-14361228 GCF_002776525.5 Piliocolobus tephrosceles
CGGCTAGTTTTTTTGTATTTTTTTTAGTAGAGACGGGGTTTCACCGTGTTAGCCAGGATGTTCTCGATCTCCTGACCTCATGGTCCGCCCGTCTCGGCCTCCCAAAGTGCTGGGATTACAGGCTTGAGCCACCGCGCCCGGCCTGGATCTTTTGTTTTTATTCCTTTTTTTTTTTTTTTTTTTTTTTTTACTTCATTCATTCTTACTATTTTATTCATTCACTGCATTTTTCTTCTTTACTAATTTTTATCTTTCTTTCTTTTTCTCTTTCTTCTCCTTTCCTTTCCTGACTTTCATCTACTTATTTGTTAATTCAGGATCAATCCATCTAGCATTTTCTCAGCCTCCTGCTAAGAGCTGGAGGTGCAGGTAACACCTTCCTTTCCCTCTGGAGGAGCTCAGTCGCTGTGGGAATGTGGGGAGGAGAAACAGGCAAGCAGGCAGGACTAGTACTTAAGAGCCTGCTAGTTCTAGACTCTGGAGTCCCACCAGTGGCTTCCTCACTGGGTTACCTTGGGCAAGTTACTGAACCTTTCTGAGCCTCAGATGCTTCAGTATAAAATCAGGATAACAGAAGCTTCTTCATTGGATTGCTAGAAGTACTAGAGAGAGGGCAGGGGAACTGCCTAGTCAAGTGCCTGGCATGTAGCAAGAATGCAACAGACTGTGATTAATATAGTTTGACAAACACTATTAGAAATCAGGATAAAGGAAAATAGAGAAATAAAATACTTTTCTGGGTCTGGTTCTTGCTCTTGAAAATGAGAATCAAGGTAGGCACCTGAGTTCTTCAGGACTGAGCCCCTCAATTTCAAATGAGGAAAGAAGCCCAGTGGTAGGTTATATGGGGAGAAAGGAGCTCAGACTTTGAAGCCAAAACATCTGGGCCCAGTCCTATGGCCGTGGCAAGTGGGCAAGTAACGCCACCTTTCTGAGCCTTGGTTTTCTCCATACGTGAAGCAGGGATAATAATAAAGGATTGACATACATGGGAGAAAAAAAAAAAAACACTTTTTCTGCTATTTGTCTTAGGTGCATTGTCCAGGGACCTGTAAATTAAACTAATGAAAGATTAACAAGAGAAAAACAAACAGAAGTTTATGAGGCGCATATACTTAATTTATTAAGTGCAGCTGTGCATACATGTAGACGCGCTCGGAGTTCAGTAACTCAAAGGGGTGATTAGAACTTGGGCTTGGCTGGGCATGGTGGCTCATGCCTATAATCCCAGAACTTTGGGAGGCCGAGGCGGGTGGATCACCTGAGGTCAGGAGTTCGACACCAGCCTGACCAACATGGAGAAATCCCGTCTCTACTAAAAATACAAAATTAGCTAGGCGTAGTGGTGCATACCTGTAATCCCAGCTACTCAGGAGGCTGAGGCAGGAGAATCAGTTGAACCTGGGAGGCGGAGGTTGTGGTGAGCGAGATCGCAGTGTTGCACTCTAGCCTGGGCAACAAGAGCGAAACTCTGCCTCAAAAAAAAAAAAAAAAAAAAAAAAAAACTTTACAGCAATTGAAAAAAAAAAAAAAAAACATTTTTAGAGAAGGGACAAGACAAAGGAAAAGGATTTTGAATTTCCAGGTCAGCAAATTGTGGAAAATAAATATACGGGGAAAGTGATAGAAGCCAGTAAAGTTCGTTATATAGATGCCCCTGGTACCTTGGGCTGATGAGGGTTTAAAGTTATCAGTGATTAATTTCTATCCTTTCTGCTGGAGGTTTGGGGGATAAGCTTTGCAAATTTCTGTCCTGCTTTTAGGCAAACACAGGGAGGGCAGAGAGCTTTTCTTATATCTGCTTCTTCTCAACTGCCTTCAGCTCAAAATAATCCTTATGCCAAAGTGGTATATTTTGGGATAGCGTATTCTGGTCCCCTGTGACAACTGAAATGAGTGACTGAGGCATAAGTCTCAATCATTGAGGTTTATGAAGGCAGCTTCAGGGCACGTCTGGGAAAAACATAAGCCACAGACACATCTGAGGCTGCTTTTCCGAAGAGGTTTTCCGGAAATTTAGTCTTTATACATTTTCTTAAACAGGAGGAAGGCATGTAGGAAGAGGGGCAGGTAGGCGGTAAGGCAAATGGTTATACTCCCGTGAGACTTTCCTTAGTGCCCTGTAAATCTCCATTTTACATAAGATAAGGTGAATGATGAAGAGAAAAAAGGAGAAAAGGAAGAGTCAGTTATGGATGTCTCTGGGTGGATGGAGAGTGAGTCTTGACTTTGTCCTGGACCTGGGAAGATAAGCTTATCGTCAACATTATTAGCTTATTATAATGTAGAATCAGAGCTAGACTTAGGCTGGTGCTGTGGCTCGTGCCTGTAATCCCAACACTTTGGGAGACAGAAGACAGGAGGATCACTTGAGGCCAGGAGTTCGAGATCAGCCTAGGCAACATATCAAGACCCTTGTCTCTACAATAAAAAATAAAAAAAAATCTGGGCCTGGTAGTACGTGTCTATAGTTCTAGCTATTCAGGATGCTGATGTAGGAGGATCACTTGACTCCAGGAGTATGAGTCTGCAGTCAGCTGTGATCGTGCCATTGCACTCCAGCCTGGGTGACAGAGCAAGACCATGTCTCAAATAAAAATAAAGACCTTGATTTAGATCGTGGACCTAAAGTTGCATTTGGCACGTCCTTGTTTATGGGAGGCCAGCCAAGGTCACTTACGAATGATCTTTGGGGGCAGTCCTTTGCAGATGCCTGAGGCCTTCCACCTTTCCACGAGGACCTGGCTGATGCATGATGTTAGTAACAGCTATTCATTTGGAAGAGGGTGTTGCAATGACTCAGCTTCTGTGCTTAACTGACCCTTTTGCATAAGAAGTTTGCTGGGGGGGGGTCCTGAGATTTTTAATTTTTCCTTCCACCTACAACTCTTAGGATTAATTGGTTTAATATATGAACAAAACTTAAAATAGTACCTAGCACTTAGGAAACATCATATGAATAGCTGCTATTATTATCATTATTATTATTATTATTACTATTATCATCATCATTATTATTGTTACTATCACATAGCAAGTCAGTACTGGTGACCGCCCAGCTTCCTTTAGTGATAATAGGCCCACGCCGCTCCTTTCCTTCAGCAGTAAAGCTGCCTGTGCCTAGCCTACAAATGGGGAACGCGTCCCCATACTTGCCACTGAGCCTGCTGTTGATGGAATTTTCTAAGCCAGTGACCAGATTCAGCTCTCCAAGGTGAAGGGCACTGCAGTGGCTGCCACAGAGTCCTGCCCAGAAGGCATCAGGTATCAAAGAGAACTCTATTGATCTTGGCACCAGGAGAGGAGACACAAGGGCCGGGCAGCAGACTGGGATATCATAGTGGTTGAAGGGCTGCATCTCGAGATAGACTAGATGGATCCAGAGGCAACATTTGCCTCTTACCTGGTGCATGATGTTCTGCAAGTTGCTGAAGCCCCCTGAGCTTCGGTTTCCTCATCTGTAAAATGGGGTTAAAAATAGTTTTTGCTTTATGGGGTTGTGTGGGGAATAATGATATGGTGCTTGTAATTAGCTCAGTGCTTGAGTAAACAGCCACATGATGGTTGTTCTTATTATTTAGTTATTTAGGAGAAAAATGCTCCCCATCTGGAGAGAAGGTGAAGTGAGTGGCTAGAAAGTAGTACACACTGGCTGGGCGCGGTGGCTCATGCCTATAATCCCAGCACTTTGGGGGGCCGAGGTGGGCGGATCACGAGGTCAAGAGTTTAAGACTAACTCTGTCTCAAAAAAGAAAAGAAAAGAAAAGAAAGAAAGAAAGTAGTACACACTGATATCCTGGGAATCTTGTCTTTTAATTGTGATTTTTTTTTTTTTTTTTGGAGACAGAGTCTTGCTTTGTCATCTAGGCTGGAGAGCAGTGGCACAATCTCGACTCACTGCAACCTCCGCCTCCTGGGTTCAAGCGATTCTCTTGCCTCAGCCTCCCGAGTAGCTAGGATTACAAGTGTGCACCATCACACCCGGCTAATTTTTGTGTTTTTAGTAGAGATGGGAGTTTCATTGTGTTGGCCAGGCTGATGTTGAACTCCTGACCTCAGGTGATCCACCTGCCTCAGCTTCCCAAAGTGCTGGGATTACGGGCCTGAACCACCATGCCCGGCTAATTGTGATGGTTTTCGATTGTGATCATTGTACCTTGGAGATCTGTGTTGTGGCTTTGACCTTGCGTCTGCTTGGCTGAGTGACCCTGGGCAAGTCCGTTCCCTCGTCTGCCCCTAGTCTCCCCCTCGGCCAATCAGAGTTGCAGAAGCCGGAGCAGGAGTGCCGCACTGCACAGTTCAGTTATTCCACGGGAATCTTTCTCCCAAAAACTGTGTTTCTGCCAGCCCAGAGCCCATGACCTCCTGGAGACCCAGAGTCCCCCAAGACATTTGCCCCTTGTGAGTTCTGTGTGCAGGCCCTGGGTGAGGCCCCGAGACTAGGGGGCTGAGTGAGAAGGCTCCCAGACCATTCCATGGGGGAGTCTGGCAGGAAATAGAGCCCTTCTTGCTAAACAGAAAATACCATGGGATAACAGAAGAAGTGCATAGTTAAGGGTGAAAGGTGTTGGTGGTTATAATAGAACTCTGAGGAGGTGACATTGGGGTGGGTCCTGAATGACAAGGAGGGAGCAAGGAAAGAACATTCCAGGCAGGGGAACGGCCGGTACAAAGGCCTGTGAGCAGGAAAACCAAGCTCTGTAACATATTTTAAAGAAGTTTATTCTGGGCTGGGTCTGGTGGCTCACGCCTGTAATCTCAGCACTTTGGGAGGCTGAGGTGGGTGGATCACCTGAAGTCAGGAGTTCGAGATCAGCCTGACCAACATGGTGAAAGCTGGCCAACATGGCGAAACCCCGTCTCTGCTAAAAATATAAAAAATTAGCTGGGCATGGTGGCAGGCGCCTGTAGTCCCAGCTACTTGGGAGGCAGAGGTTGCAGTGAGCTGAGGTTGCACCATTGCTTTCCGGCTTGAGCAACAAAAGCGAAACTCCATCTCAAAAAAAAAAAAAAAGTTTATTCTGAGCACACATGGGTGACCATGGCCTAGAGAGTAGTCGAGGGGCCCTGAGAATGTGTGTCCGAGGCCATCAGGTTACAGTTCGGTTTCATACATTTCATGGAAACAGGAACTATAAGTAAAATCATAAATCAATACATGGAAGGTATACATTGGCTCAGCACAAAAAAGCAGGACATCTTGAAGCTGGGGCGGGTGGTGTTGGGGTGCTTACAAGTCGTAGGTAGGTTTTAGGGATTCTTTTTATTTTTTTTGAGACGGAGTCTCGCTCTGTCGCCCGGGCTGGAGAGCAGTGGCCGGATCTCAGCTCACTGCAAGCTCCGCCTCTTGGGTTTACACCATTCTCCTGCCTCAGCCTCCCGAGTAGCTGGGACTACAGGCGCCTGCCACCTCGCCCGGCTAGCTTTTCTTTGTATTTTTTAGTAGAGATGGGGGTTTCACCGTGTTAGCCAGGATGGTCTCGAACTCCTGACCTCGTGATCCGCCCGTCTCGGCCTCCCAAAGTGCTGGGATTACAGGCTTGAGCCACCGCGCCCGGCGGTTTTAGGGATTCTTGAGTTGGCAATTGGTTGAAAGAGTACAGCTTTGTCTAAAGGCTTAAAGGAATGCCTCAGTAAAGATACCAGAGTCAGGTTGGAAAGTAAGCCACCTTACATGGGATGAATTAAAAAAAAAATTAAAAGGATTTTATGGTTTGTAGGGCATGACTTAATGTTTGCCTTGCATGGCCTCAGGTCTTGTTTATAATTTGGTACCTTATTGTCACAAAGACTAACATTTTGTTACTCTAATGATCTTTTTTTTTTTTTTTTTTTTTTTACTTTTTATTTTTGAGATGGAGGCTTGCTCTGTCACCCAGGCTGGAGTGCAGTGGTGCGATCTCAGCTTACTGCAACCTTCGTCTACCAGGTTCAAGCAACTCTCCTGCTTCAGCCTCCCAAGTAGCTGAGATTACAGGCACCCACCACCGTACCCAGCTAATTTTTGTATTTTTAGTAGAGACAGGATTTCACCATGTTGGCCAGGCTGGTCTTGAACTCCTCACCTCATGTGATCCACCAGCCTCACCCTCCCTAAGTGCTGGGATTATAGGTGTGAGCCACCATGCCCAGTATTTTTTTTTTTTTTTTTAAAGATGGAGCCTCGCTCTGTCACCCAGGCTGGAGTATAGAGGTGAGGTCTCAGGTCACTGCAACAACTACCTCTCAGGTTCAAGCAGTTCTCTTGCCTCAGCCTCCTGAGTAGCTGGGACTACAGGCACCCGCCATCACACCCTGCTAATTTTAGTATTTTTAGTAGAGATGGGGTTTCACCATGTTAGCCAGGCTGGCCTCAAACTCCTGACCTCAGGTGATCCATCTGCCTCGAGCCTCCCAAAGTGTTGGAATTACAGGTGTGAACCACCATGCCTGACCAATGATCTCTTTTTCAACATTAATGATGGTCAATTGTGCCTAATCTCCAAAAGGGAGGGCATAGAATGGGGCATGTCTGGCTTGCCTTCCCATCACAGCCAGGAATTCAGTTTTTCAGGTTTTTCTGGGGTCCTCTCGGCCAAGAAAGGATCCAACCAGTTGGTTGGGGGCTTAGGATTTTATTTTTGGTTTACAGACCTGAGAAGGGCATGGGGGACAAGGGTACTGGGGGAATGGAGTTGGCTTATTTGAGAAGAGAAAGGACAGCTCGAATGTGGAAAATGAGAAGGGGAAGAGGGCCCTCAGGCTATGAAGGAAGCTTGAATTACCCAAAAGACAGGGGGACACAGAAGGATTAGAAGGGGGCAGCTGCCTGTGAAGAGTAAACAGGGAGAACCTGTGGGGAGGCGGGAAGCCAGAGGAGAGCTGCCTTTGTCCAGTGGAGAGATGTCGGTGGCTTGGCTCCCAGTGATAAGCATGGAGTTGAAAGGAGATGGATTCTGAGGCTGTTTTAAAGTTAAGGGTTGGTGGTGGTAGGGGTCTGGGAGGTGAGAGGAAGGGAGGAATCCTAGGAGACTCCCACATTTCTAGTTTGAACACTTAGTGGGGTCATTTCCTGAGATGAGGAGGGTGGGAGAGGAGCAGTTTGCAATGGGGGTGGCAGGAACCCAGGAGTTCTGTCTTGGACGTGATGAGTTTCAGACACCTATTCACTTTGCTTTCTCTGCTTTCCAGAGGGAACTCGCCAAATTACTCAATAGGGCAGCACTCAGCCGCCAGAAGTACCGCCCAGCTGGTCATCTGCCCTGCCTTAGGCAGGGGGCCGTGGGCAACTGAAGGTGGTGAGATTGAGTGCTGCCGCGTCCACAGCTGGCGCTCAGCAGGGTGTGTCCTCTGTGTCAGGGTCTCTCTGTCTCTCTGTTTCTCTATATCTCTGTCCCTGTTTGTCTCTATCTCTCTGTGTCTGTCTGTGTATATCTGTCTGTCTGTCTCTGTACCTCTATATATCTTTGTCTCCATCTCTCTGTCTATCTCTGTGTCTCTATGTATCTCTGTCTCTCTGTCTCCGTCACTATGTCTCTGTCTCTCTGTATCTGCTTCTCTCTCTCTCTGGGGGTCTGTTTCTATCTATCTCTACCTCTCTGTGTTTCTCTGTCTCTATCTCAATCTCTGTGTATCTGTTTCTCTGTGGGTCTCTCTGTGTTGATCTCTCTCTCTATTAGTCTCTATATATGTTTCTCTGTCTCTCTGTGTGTCTATTTTTATCTCTCTCTCTCTGTCTCTATCTCTCAGTCTCTATATATTTTTCTCTTTCTCTGTGGGTCTTTTTGTATCTCTCTGCCTTCTCTCTCTGTGTCTCTGTCGCAGTCTCTCTATATCTGTCTCTCCGTGTCTGTCTCAGCCTCTCTCTCTTCTCCATCTCTATGTATCTGGCTCCCCCTCCCCTGTCAGTAGCTTCCTCCAGGTATTTCAGGTGGCTGGTGTTTCCCCTTATTTCAGTGCCTTCCTGTGCACTTCACGCACATTACAGGCCTAAGCAAGGCATCCGGAAGGTCACCTTTGTCTCTAGGAAGGAGGACGCTTATTTGGTATCATATGTTTTCTTCTCCGGCAGAAAGGAGCAGCATGTGGAGTCAGGTCTAGTTCCCAGATCTTGGCAGCGCAGGCATCTCTCATTGACAGGGTGCCTGGCCCTGCCTGCTGCTGCCTCCAACTCAGTGAGTCCAAAGCCAGACCTGGTATCTTTCCCCCAGACCCACAGTGATGTGGGGCACTTCAGGAACACAAATCAGCTCACTTAGGCCTCATTGGTGGGCGAGGAGTAGTCAGGGAAGCCTCCCTAGAGGAGGTGATGAGCTGAGTGAGGATGAGTCAAAAATAGCCAACTGAAGAAAGTGGGAAAACGTAGGGAAGGGTGTGGGAAAACGTAGGGAAGGGTGTGCCAAAAGAGGGAACAGAGACGTGAACCTGCTATATGAGGGTCAGGGCATGGGGAATGGAGCTCTAAGTGCCTCTGTATAACTGCTAAGTTTGAAGCCCAAGAAGTCAGATTCCAGGCTCCTGGGGACCCAAGGCTCGATGATGTAATAGAAAATCCATAGGCCTTGGACTCAGTCAGAGCTGGGTTGGAATCCTAATACCATGGAGGGAAAGTGCTGCTTAGTGGTGAGGACTGTGACGACCAGAGCCAGGGTGCCTGGGTTTGAATTGCAGCTCTGCCACTTACTAGTCGTGTCACTTTGGGCTTCAATGTTCCCATCTGTACAGGAGAGTAATACCAGCACACCGACCTCCTAAGGCTGGAGGGAGGATGGTATGAGTTCAGGAGTCAGAGCAGTGCCTGACAGAGCTGTAATTATTGTATACAAGTTGAGTGACCATAAGTAAGTTATTTATCATCTTTAGGGTTGGGCATGGTGGCTCACACCTGTAATCCCAGCGCTTTGGGAGGTTGAGGTGAGAGGATCGCTTGAAGCCAGGAGTTCCAGACCAGCCTGGGCAACATAGCAAGACCTTGTCTCTGCAAAAATAAAAATAAACATAAAAAATCTTGGAGGTGGTGGCCTGTACTTGTAGTCCTGGCTACTTGGTAGGCTAAGGCAGGAGGATTGCTTAAGCCAAGGAGTTTGAGGTTAGAGTGAGCTGTGATTGTGCCACTGCACTCCAGCTGGGGCAACAAAGTGAGACCCTGTCTCTTAATAAAAATGTCATCTTTGGACCTCAGTGTCCTCATCAGCAAAATGAGGTGATAGTACTTCCTGACTTCCTGACCAGGGTTGTTGTGAGATTTGAGGATCATCTAGGAACTGTCTGAGCAGTGCTTGATTCTTAAAAGGGGCTCAGTTGATGGTAGCAACCCCACCACCACCAGCACTACCATTACCCCATTACCATTATGGTTCTTTTTTTTTTTTTTTTTTTTTTTTTTTTTTTTTG
>NC_045452.1:14361328-14364337 GCF_002776525.5 Piliocolobus tephrosceles
GAGACGGGGTTTCACCGTGTTAGCCAGGATGGTCTCGATCTCCTGACCTCGTGATCCGCCCGTCTCGGCCTCCCAAAGTGCTGGGATTACAGGCTTGAGCCACCGTGCCCGGCCTATCATGGTTCTTATACTTCCTAGTGGGCTCTGCCAGCCCCTCCTTGCTGCTTATTCCCTTTCTCTGCCCAGCAAGCATCATGGATCATCCAGCCTGGAGACTGGAAATTACAGGCTATAAATTTGGGCCGTGGTTGCCCTGGAAAGATGATCTGCCTTTTGCTGGGCAGCAGCAATTCAAATGCTTTGCTGGCTGTGCGGGCAGCTGCATCCTCAGCCTTCCCCTAAGTCACATGAAAGGCCAGCAGCACGGCCTTCTCTGAAGCTGGTGCGTATTAGCATTCCCCACAGATGGCTTCAGGGCTAGGCGCTGAGAAGGAAGGAGCTATGTTAAATCCAGGGAAATGCTGAGGTCGTCCAACTCTCTGCTCCCTCCACTTATGTGGAATTGGATTTCCACTTGTGCTCCTCGCTGATGATGAGACTGGAGCCAGCATGCTGGAGGGGAAAGGGCAGACTCTGGGAACCACAGGCTGGGATTCCTCTCTGCTCTGTCCTTGTCTGTTTCTGATCTGGTATGTGTCCCAGGAAGGCAACATTCTGTAATTAAAACTGGACCCAGGACCCAGACTACCTGGGTTTGAATCTCAGCTCCACCACTGAACTAGACACAGCCTTGGGGAAGACACTTCATCTCCTTGTGCCTCAGCCTTCACGTCTGTTAGATGCAAAGAGTGCTGATAAGCCTTTGTATTCATACATCTCATAAGGTTGTTATGAGGATGAAATGAACCAATGTTCAATAAAACCCGCCTCTCTTTGCTCAGCTCTTCGTCTCTTCATTATGAAATGACATTGTTGAACTGGATCCTGTGAAGATTCTAGTTGAGAATTTTAGGCACAACAATTTGTGAAGTGAGTTCTGCTTTTGCCACTGACCTACTGTTTGATCTTGGATGAGGAACTTAACCCAACCGAAGTTTTCTTTCTTTTTTTCTTTTTCTTTCTTTCTTTTTTTTTTTTTTTTTTTTTGAGACAGAGTCTCACTCTGTCGCCCAGGCTGGAGTGCAGTGGCGCAATCTCGGCTCACTGCAACCTCCTGGGTTCAAGCAATTCTCATGCCTCAGCCTCTGGAGTAGCTGGGATTACAGGCGCCTGCCACCACGCCCGTCCAATTTTTGTATTTTTAGCAGAGACGGGGTTTCACCATGTTGGCCAGGCTGGTCTCGAACTCCTGACCTCAGGTGATCTGCCTGCCTTGGCCTCCCAAAGTTCTGGGATTACAGGCATGAGCCACCGCGCCCTGCCTGAAGTTTTCATTTTATTTGTTTAAAGGAAATGATACCTACATGACAGATTCTGGTTAATATCTGAATTAGAATATATACATCATATATATATGAGTATGTAGATAGATATATATCAGAGTGTTTGGCACTTTATAGGTCCTCAGTAAATGACAGCAATGAATTTGACATTGGAAACACTATAGAGGGAAGTTCTATATTGAGTAAGAAATCACATCAACTCTCAAGTCTGTTTCAGATTCAAATTTAGTTCCCGAAAAAGCAGCTCTGATTTAATGGAGAAATGGAAGATATAGAACCAAGAAGGAGGAAAATAAAGAAGGGAGGCAGGAGGGAAGAAGGAAAGAAAATAAAGAAGGGAAGAAGGAAAGAAAGATGGAGTTCCCAGGAACGAGCCTCCTGTGCAGTGCCCTTTTCTAATGGGATAAAAGCAGAAAAGATGAAGTTTGTGCAGTATACAGTCGCCAGGTTTTCTCAACAAAATCAGGATACCAGTGCTTTCTGGGTTTTTTTTTGTCAGGGATTGAGGGAGCATTTTCAGCCCTGCTTCCGGAAATGGCTAGGGTGTGGGTTCCCATCCGGGTCGATGAGCATGGCAGCCATAGCTCTGGGAACGCTGGATGCTCTCCTAGGAGTTGGGGGTTTGGTCCTCCCAGGAGCAACAGGATCCCAGTCAAGGACTGAGATTCAAGGCAGAGCCTAGACCCTGGGACTCACCGGATTACTGGGAACTGGCTTCATAGAGAGCCCAACTGGTCAAAGAAAAAGGAGGAACCCAGGCTAAGGTCAGCCCTTGGTTCACTCAGATATTTTATTTTTCGGGTAGTATTTTGACCTGAAGATAATGCAACAGCCCAGGGTACCACTGGACACCAGGCTCTGAGTCTGACTGGCAGAAAAGGTGATCTGGAGCACTCCAGGAGCCTTAGTCCTGGTGGTTGATTTTGGAAAAGTGATTTGATCATCAGCCCTTTCAGACAGGGCCACAGAGAGTATCAATCAGAATTTTCCCAGAAAATGGAGAAAACCTCCATTTATTCTGTTATTAACTAAGGGCCTACAAGGGGTTATGGGTTCAAAGCTGAAATACAGATACACCGTCAGCAAGCCTGAGATCTGAACCAATGTTCACTATCAGGAGTTACTATAATAAACAACACAGACCCCCGATGGCATGAATGAAAGGCATTTGTTTTGCTCATGTGCCTTCAGGTTGGCTGGGAGTTGACTCTTCTTGGCTGGGCTCTATATGCAGCCATCTAGCTAGTTCTAAGGTGCAGCTTGAGTCCAGGTCTCCTCTCACTCGCTCCTTGGATCCGTGGGACAGCCAGGACATGCTCTTCTCATGGCAGTGACAGAGGTGCAAGAGGGCAAGTAGAAACATGAGATGTCTCTTTAGTCCATGGTTCAAAACTGGTCACATGACTACCCAAAGTCAGTGGGCAGGAGAGTCACTCAGCTTCTACTGAGAGAACTGAAAACTCATTTGGCAAACTGTGTAGACCTTGGGGGGGCCGATGAAGAATTGTGGCTAATAATTCAAACTGTAAATTGCCCTCCCCAACATAAGCATATTTATTTATTTATAAATCATGAATACTGAGAAAGTATTCATGCAGATACCAGGATGAAATCTTTTTTTTTTTTT
>NC_045452.1:14364737-14399852 GCF_002776525.5 Piliocolobus tephrosceles
CACTGTCACCCGGGCTGGAGTGCAGTGGCGCAATCTCAGCTCACTGCAACCTCCACCTCTCGGGTTCAAGCAAGTCTTCTGCCTCAGCCTCCCGAGTAGCTGGGACTACAGGTGTGTGCAACCATGCCTGGCTAATTTTTGTATTTTTAGTAGAGACGGGGTTTTACCATATTGGCCAGGCTGGTCTCGAGCTCCTGACCTCATGATAAACTGGTCTTAGCCTCCCAAAGTGCTGGGATTACAGGCGTGAGCCACCGCGCCTGGCAGTAGAGACCAGGTTTCACCATGCTGGCCAGGCTGGTCTCAAACTCCTGACCTAGTGATCTGCCTGCCTCGGCCTTCCAAAGTGTTGGGATTACAGGCGTAACCACGCCTGCTGAAATCATTTTTGTCAGACTCAGACAAAATGGGGCCAGGAAGGAGAGGAGACTCACATGTCTGAGATGAGAACTATTTTCAAGGACTTTCTAAAATCACTTTCATGTCCTTCATGCATCTCTTGCTTTGATAAATCACTAGACATTCTTTAGGACTGCAGTAATTCAGATAAGATGTTCTCCGAAGAACACTTGCCCAGTAATGGCATCTCCCCACAATGAACTAACAACAGCCTCTGGAACCAATGAACTGTCTTTCTAAGCAGCTTATGTAAATCTCTCATTGCTATAAAAGCTCCCCTTTATCCTTCTCTCATTGAGTGCACTGGTGGCTTGTCATTTCATGCATTCCGGATTGTAATCTTTGTTGTATTCCAGGGCAAACCCAACATAGCTAGAGAGACTTTTCTCTAGTGTCTTTTTATTTTTAAGATTGACAATACTTTACTAATACATTGTGTCCATAAAATGTCCATGCCAAAAAGAAATTTAAGGGTGAGATCAAAGATTGGAATGAAAGTGCTAAGCATTTTCGCCTGTACTCCAATGTATCATCTTGGAAATCCCTAGGGGACAAGTGTCCCATTTTGGAGATCAAGACCAGCTGCAGTGAATCATTTGGGTCATTTAGCGAGCTTGATCACATGCAGATTCCAGGCTACTACTTTTCCAGCTTGTGGAGTCAGAGCCTCTGGAGATGAAGCCTGGGAATCTGTATTGGTTAGAAAGCTCCCCAGATGATATGGGTGCATGTTAGAGTTTGATACTTATAAATCAAAAAAGCCATCACTCTGTGGTGGAAAGAAGCTCAAGAGTGTCCTCTAAGAACACTGGAATTCCACTCCACCATACCCAACTTGGAGGGTGGTCAGGAAAGCCATTCTGAATGATTGATACAGGAGTTGAGTTCTGAGAAATAACAAGACCTAGTCATGCCACAAAAGAGAAGGAGGCTGTGCCCGGCAGACGTTGCTGCCTGTGGGAAGAGCTGTCATTGAGAGAGCGCCTTCCTTGCTCAGGGAACGTATGGTATGTGTTCACACTCAGGAGAGGATCTAGCCGAGAGGGGCCAGCATTCTAGATGATCACCAAGGCGGACACCTCTCCAGCTTCAGTTTGGAACCAAAAAGTCCAGAAATAATATTGTGAAATAGACTAGAATACATATATGGTTTGATTTTAGAGCAGGTGAGTATTGCTAAAAATCACTGAAATTTATTTTGAAGGGTTCATCTTGAGCAACAATCACAGAGGGGCCCAGGTGACACTTGAGCTCCAGACCTCAGATTATCAAGGGCTTCCATTTGGATTTTGTTTGTGTGTTTGTTTGTTTGAGACAGCATTTCACTGTGACCCAGAGTGTCTAGAATCATGCAGATTGTGCAGAGACACAATCATGACTCACTGTAGCTTCGACCTCCCAGGCTCAAGTGATCCTCCCACCTCAGCCCCCTGAGTTGCTGAGACCACAGGCATGTGTCACCACCCCTGGCAAATGTTTTGATTTTTTTGTAAAGACAGTATATTAGTCCATTCTCATGCTGCTAATGAAGATATACTTGAAACTGTATAATTTATAAAGGAAAGGGGTTTAATGAACTTCCAGTTCCACATGGTTGGGGAGGCCTCACAATAGTGGTGGAAGGTGAAAGAAAAGCAAAGGCACATCTTACATAGTGGCAGGCAAGAAAGTGTGTGCCCTTTTATAAAACCATCATATCTCATGAGACTTATTCACTATCACAAGAACAGCATGGGAAAGACTTGCCCCCATGATTCAGTTACTTCCCACTGGCTCCCTCCCATGACACGTGGGGATTTTTACAATTCAAGGTAAGATTTGGGTGGGGACACAGAGCCAAACCATATCAGGCAGGGTCTCCCTGTGTTTCCTAAGCTGGTCTCGAACTCCTGGACTCAAGCAATCCTCCTGCCTTGGTCTCTCAAAGTGCTGGGATTACAGGTCTCTCAAAGTGCTGGGATTACATTACATGCCTGGCCACTTAGATTTTTGACATGACCTTCAGATGAGGGTCCTGATAAGCTAGAGGCAATCCAGCATGATTGTTAGATAATTCAAAGCATGGGCCCCAGTCCAGGCTAGTGCTGCCTGTAGGGCTCTATAAATTCTGTTTGTAAATAAATCCTGTGAATATTTTTTGGAAAATTTCAGTTATTATTACCTTATAATCTTAGGAAGTTAAATGCTTTAATTTGCTAAATGTAAGTGTTCATTTACATGAAAATTTTTTTTGGACCTTGTTTTGGCATTTCTCTATTTGAATATATTTCAGTTGTGTGACTGGTTGCAAATAAATGGAAGAATCTCATCTCCTCTCTTGACTTCGAGGAGACCCTCTCCCACAAAATTTCCTGACACCCTGGTGTGTTCTCCAACCAGGGGAGGGAGTTGTTTGTGCAGGAGGCTCACTCACCTACAAATCCTGTTTCCAAAGCCCAAATTCTTCTTGTCTGGGGACCCACGGTGTCCCACTCATGAGAACAATGATGCCACCCACAGGAGATCAAGGCCTGTGTGGGTGGATTTGAACTCATCAAAGACAGTGCAATGTTTTCATGTTGATATGGCTGGAAAAGAGCTTTGGGGACAAAAGGGCCAGCAGGTCTGTGTGTGAGAAAGGAGCAGGATGGAGCTGCTTCCTCAGCAGGTGCATGTTGGACCTGCTTTTCAGGAAGTTAAGCATCTCTTAGCTTTGCAGCTGGAGTGACACAGTCTACGGAGTTCTCAGCCTCTCCCTAGACTTCACTGCCTCTGCTCATTAATACATTGATGAAGCCCAGGTTATGTTGTCTCCATGAATTTTTAAATTTTCTGCTTGTGCGGAGGGGATTTTAGCATTTCAGGATTAATTACCCAAATACTGATTCCTAATAGGGAAGGAAAAAATTGTTTTAGCCCTCATCAAGTGGAGAATTTATGAGCCGTGTTGTGTTTACATGGGGGACAGGGGGAATCAGATAGTCCTTTGCATTATTCCAGTTTTTGTTCAACTTATGTTTATGTGTCAGGCACTGTGACAGCTGCTTTCTTTTGTATAACCACAGATTTAATCTTCCCAAACAACAAACGAAGATAGTTTAACTTCATCCTTGTTGTTTTCAACAGGTTTACTTAACAAATATATATTGAACCTCTACTATGTGCTAGGCACTGTTCTAGATGCTTAGAATACATCAGTGGACAAATCAGACAATGGTCTCTCTCCCTGGGGAGCTTACATTCTATGAAAGGGAACAGAAAATGAACAATAAGCAAAAAAATAGGTTACAATATATAGTTTATAGAAGATGGTGCATGCTATGGAAAAAAAGAACAAGTAGGATCCAAAGTACCAGACAGTGGCAGTCAGAGGGGAGGCCTCACCGAGAATGTGACATTTCAGCAGGACCTGAGGGAGAGGTGGGTGGGCCATGCATGTGTCTGCAGAAAGAGAGTTCCAGATGAAGGAACAACCAGTGCAAAGGCAACTTTTGTGCAGGAAGTTCAATCACTGGAATTCATCTTCTTTCTTTGTTATCTAAGAAATGTGCCAGGCCTTGAATATTTCCTATCTAATGTATCATTGTAGGAGAGCCAGGTGTTAGGCTGTGAAACACTATGTCATCAAGATTAAAAAGCAATTGTATTGGGGGGGGGGGGGGGCGGTGATGGAACTCTTCCATATCTTGGTAGTGGTGGTTCCATGAATGTGCTAAAATTCATAGAACTATACACCCCCAAAGTCTGTTTTATTCTATGTTAACTTAAAAAATAAACATTTGGAAAAGCATTTTAGTGCATTTTATTTTGGTCTGCTCAAAGACCTGTGAATTAGGAAGGGCAGGGTATTGGTATCCCCACTTTGCAAATGAAGAACCTGTGGCGTAAATGTCACTGAGCTGCAAGAGGCAGAGGTGAGGCTCAAAGTCAGATCCACGCCAAAGCTCATTCTCATATCAATACTGCACCTGCCATGTTGCCTTCCAAACTAACCACACAGTCAGACTTTCTGGCAATGGGAAACACATTGTCTAAAAATAAATCGGAATAATAATAGCAGCTGACACAGATTGTTTACCATGTGCCAAGCACTGTTCTAGATACTTTGCATATATTAAGTTGCAGGAACTCTATGAGGCATGTACTATTATACCCATTTTGCAGATAAGAAAACTGAGGCACAGAGAGGCTAAGTAACTTTCCCAAGGCTTTGTAGGTGGTAGGTAGCAGAGTTGGGATTGGAACCCAAGCAATCTGGTCCCAGGATCCATAAGCTTAACCTTCAAGCTTACTGCCTCTGTCTACCTGTGTCAAGCACCAGAGTGCTGAGGCCGTTGTGGTCCTTAGCCTGGGTTTGGGAGGGGGCTTGCACTTGAAGAGTCCCTTTTATATAGGATTTGTTTTCAAAGTGGTATAGGTTGGGATTTTTAGGCCTTTTGTATATGACCCAATCTTGCAGAAGAAATTTCTCCCCTTTTGCCTGTCATGGTACCCAAAGTACCATCATTAGAGTCACCTCATTGAATCTTAAAGACTGAGCAAAAAGACTGCTTTCAGGCCTTATACCTTATACCATTGGAAGAATCACTTTAACAGCGTGATTGTATTGAGGTGCTGGTACTCTGGGCTGGGCATCTGGCCTGTCCTCCTCTTCAGATATCCTCTCTTATTCTTAAATACCCCATCTCCTATGTCTTGAGGCTTCTCTGAATTACAGGCTCCAATGACAAGGTCCTGCCAAGAGAACTGATCTTAGGGGTGAGGTATTGAGAAGAAGAAGAAGTGAGGAAGATGGGTTTTGAAAGAGGTACATGATGCAGAAATAAACCTCACCACTTTCTCCATTTTCCTAGGATTGGATCTATGTGAACAAACATGTTTCCATGGTTAACAATTCAACTGAATACTTCTCCTCTGGAGGAATTAAACCTGAAGGTGTTTGGTTAAGTGCTTTGGGGCTTCTATGTGACTGTGGGGCCTCTGTGTTCACAGAGTCTCTAAGCATTAATGACTCTCAGTGATGGCTGAAGTCAGGAATAACAATTCTGCATCCTCTTGATATTGTAAAGATACCACTACTAAAAAACAATGTTTCATTACTATTATTTGTATAATCATTCATTATTTCAAAAGCACTTCTGTGCATTCTTTCATCTGATCTTCCCAACAGCTTCATGTGGATTGGTAAGAATAAGCAATGGGGCTGGGCGTGGTGGCTCATGCCTACAATCCAAGCACTTGAACTCAGGAGTTGAAGACCAGCCTGGAAAACATGGTGAAACCCCTCTTCTACAAAAAATACAAACATTAGCTGGGGGTGGTGGCATGTGCCTGTAGTCCCAGCTATTTGGGAGGCTGTGGTGGTAGGATGCCTTGAGCCCAGGAGCCAGAGGTTGCAGTGAGCCAAGATCGCGCCACTGCACTCCAGCCTAGACCCAGTCTCAAAAACAAAAGGAAAGCAAAAAACAAACAACAACAAGAAAATCAGTTGTAATAAATAAATAACAGTAGTTAGTATGGGTAGTGCCTAACACATCAGGCCTTGCACTGTGTCACATCTGTCATCTCATTCAGTGTTCACATCAATTTGTAAAGTAGCCATTATTTGTTATTCCTGTTTTACAGATGAGGAAACTGAGGCACAGAGGTTGAATAAGCCACTCCAAATTCTCACAGATATTACATGAGTAAGTGGCAGAGCTGGGATTGGAACCAGAGTCTGTCTGCCTTTGAAACCTCTGCTCCCAGCTACAGGTTTCATGGCCTTTCTAGGTATTCAGGCAGTGAAGGAAAAAGGGAACAAGATGCAGTATTCCAGGCAGAGGGGAAAGTATATACAAAGGATATGGACTCTTGTTAGAGCATGACTCATTAGAAGAGTTTCATCTTGCATGGCCAAAGTAGCGAGGAAAACCTTGAAGAAGATGGCAATGATTAAGGTCTTTCTGGATTAGGGTGTGTCCTTTATCCTAGGGATATGTGGAAAGTCATGAGGGGGCTTCCTGTGGTTAGGGTTGTAGTTTGGAAAGCTCTCTTCTCTCTGCTCTGTGGAAAGTTGACTGAATGATTGAGCTTAGAGGGAGGGAGCTGATTAGGAGGCTGTTGTAATAGGCAAGGGGAGAGAGCTTTAGCAGCATGTGAACCAAGTCTATGGTAGGAATGATGGAGAGGAGGGGATGATGCTGAAGATGTTTGTGGAGACAGAGATGACAGGACTTGGAGATTGAGTGGCTGAAACTCACCAGGGTTAAGGCAGGATTAATTAAGGAGGAGCAAAGTGTGAGACTTAGGTTCACAGGGTTCCAGAAATGGGGAACCCAGGTGCATAAACTCATCTGAGGGTGAGCAAGGAAACAAGTTTGGCGTGTCAATGAGGCACCCAGGCAGACATGTCCACTCTCCTGTCCAGGCTGATCAGTGGCTCATCTCAAAGTAGCTCTTGCCACTGTGGGGCAGCTCTCATTCCTCCTGCTTCGATGCAAAACCTGTCCTTATGATTTTCACCTTACTTCTGGCTCTGGCTTCACCACCAAGTATGGAAAGTCTTTCATACTTTCTTTAACCTTTCCCAATGAAGTTTTCCTTCATGTCACAGCCTCCAAGAAGTAAGCTTGCAAAGTTGCCTTATAAAGTCTCTTTTTTTCCTGTCTGGTATGGTCACTCCTGCCCTCTAGTGGCTAGTGCTAGGGCAGCATGGGGCTGGGTACCCAGCAGGCCTACTGGGTTCTATCCCAGCCAGTCTTCCTGCCCGTCTTTTCCTAGACCTTCACCAGAATCCCTCTCATTCGCACCTTGTCTTGCCATCAGATTAAGTTTGGCATTGAAGCGATATCCTGTGTCCTATCCTAATGATTCAAGAGGAAAAGACCTTGAAAATTACATAATCCAGCTCCCTACTTTCACACCTGTGGACCAAAATGACTACAACGGCCTTCTAACCTGTCTGGCTCCTTTCATAGACACATCCTCTAGGTCTGTTTCTACACAGTGGCCAGGTAGACCAGATATCCCTCTTGTCTCTAACCCTCCAATGGCTTACTTTCACAATTGGCTTCAAATCAAAATTGTTTTCAACATGGCCCTTCATGATCCGACCCCTCTCTGCTTTTCTAAACATTCTCTTATAAGAATCTTGTTCTAACTTCCTGATGGAGCTGGCCATCCTTCTGTTCTTCAAATGTGCTTTGCTTTTTCCTACCTTAGTGCCTTTCCTTATACACCTCTCTCTCCCCATCCTTTATGTTTCAGCCTAAAGATCACTCCTGAAAGAAGTAAAATTGTCTCTGTTTGCTGATGACATGATCTTAAATATAGAAAATCCTAAAGAGTCTACAAAAAAACCTGTTAGAACCAATAAACGAATTCAGTGAAGTTGCAGGGTGCGAAATCAACACGCAAAAATCAGTAGCATTTTTTTTACACTAACAACAAACTAACTGCTAAGGAACTTAAGAAATCAATTTCATTCACAATAGCACCAAAAAATGAAATGCTTAGGAGTAAATTTTACCAAGGAGGTGAAAGATCTTCATACTGGAAACTACAAAACATTGGTGAAAGAAATTGTGAGTGACACAAATAAATGGAAAGGTATCCCGTGTTCATGGATTGGAAGAATTATATGTCCGCATTACCCAAAATGATCTGCAGATTCAATGCAATCTCTATCAAAATTCCAATGTTATTTTTCATGGAAATAAAAAAAATCCTAAAATTTGTATAGAACCACAAAAGAATCTGAATAGTCAAAGCAATCTTGAGAAAAAAGAAGAAAGCTGGAGGCACTTGAAATCTATTACAAAGCTATAGTAATCAAAACAACATGGTACTGACAAGGACACAATGACTGATAGAACAGCAAAGAGATCCCAGAAATAAACTCACACACTTAATTGAAATAAACTCAATTGAAATTTGACTAAGGTGACTAAGGTGACAAGAACACACAATGGAGACAAGACAGTCTCTTCATAAGTGATGTTGGGAAAATTAGATATCCATAGGCAGAGTGAAGTTGGACCCTTATCTCACACCATACAAAAAAATCAACTCAAAATGGATTAAAGACTTAAATATAAGACCTGAGACTATAAAACTACTAAAAGAAAACAAAGGGGGAAAGTTCCATGACGTTGGTCTGGGCAGTTATTTCTTGGACATTGTCCAAGTGTTTCCAAAAGCACAGGCAACAAAAGCAAAAATAAACAAATGGAATTGCATCAAACTAAAAGGTTTCTGCACAGCAAAGAAGCAATGAATAAAGATGCAACCCAGAGACTGGGTGAAAACATTTGCAAACTATACATCTGATATCCAAAATATATAAGGAATTCAAACAACTCTATAACAAGAAAACAAATAACCCAGTCAAAAAATGGGCAAGGAAACCAAATAGACATTTCTCAAAAGAAGACATACAAGTGGCTAACAGATATATAAAAAAATGCTCATTATTACTAATCATCAGGGAAAAGCAAATTAAAACCATAATGAGAACTCACCTCACACCTGGTAGAATGGCTATTATCAGAAAGATGTCAGATACAAGTGTTGGAGACAGCGTAAAGAAAAGGGAAAGCTTGTGCACCATGGGTGGGAATGTAAATTTTTTTGTCTTTAGGATAAAATAATAGAATAACATTATTTACTTCCTTTTATCAAAGAAGTTAATTGATACACAACTGGAGACTTGGTTTCAGGCCCAAAGGTAGCAGCAGCAGCATTAATAATGGAAATAATTGAATGGTTATGTGTGTAATGCCTGTCACCAGCAGGCTATTTCAAGTTCAGCAGTAATGACTCCATACATATTATTATTTCTATAACTACATTTAAATCATTACCAGGAACTGCTTGTTTTATAGTGAACCTTGAATATGTGCTGTTAATGTACCAAATTGGGGGAAAAAATAAGGGATTCATTTCAAAAGTTAAAAGAAACAAGTATGTTAGAAATTATTTTGCCTATTAAATGTTTAGTAAATGGCATTCTCTTGTCAGTAAAATGGAGAAATAAGCTAAAAATAATTGGCTAACTCCTATTAATTTAAGTTACAGGATTAAGTGTATTATATTTTCATACAAAATTGGATGCTCATTAATTTATAATCGGTAGTGTAGCTAAATTGCTATCTTTGTATAAAAATAGAGCATAAAGTTGCTGATAAATCTCAGTATGTATGAACAGAAGTTGAAACCTATTTAGTTCAGCAGGGCAGCTCAAGGATTTTTTTACACAACATGTATATCTTCCCATTTTAAGTTAGAATTATTTTACAATATCTGGTATACATAAACAGCTGGCCCTGGTTGTCAGCTACATTAAAGTAGTAGTGATCAATTCGTTTTGTTGGTATCTGAATAATAGCGTTGTTTCATAGCTTTGTATTTCCTAACGAAGTATAAGGCTTCTAGCTCTTTCATTACAAATTCGCCCTGTGCAGTAAGTTCTTTGCTCTTCTCTGGATTCTTCACGTCTTTGTTTTTAAGGAAAATGTTCTTCAAACGCCTTTTAAAATAGTGTGGTCCTTTTGGACAGTCTCGTCCAAGATACAGCAGATTTTTTTTTTTTTTTTTTTTTGAGAGAGCGTCTCGCTCTGTCTCCCAGGCTGGAGTGCAGTGGCGCGGTCTGGGCTCACTGCAACCTCAGCCTCCCGGGTTCACGCCCCTCTCCTGCCTCAGCCTCCCGAGTAGCTGGGGCTACAGGCGCCCGCCACCAGGCCCGGCTAATTTTTTTTGTATTTTTAGTGGAGACAGGGTTTCATTAAGATACAGCAGATTTTTATAAAGATTTAATACTTCTCCTCTGAAAGAGCTGGCCATTTTCATTTATCATGTAAATTATCCACCTTTATGCATAACGTACTTTGCCTCCAGACCCCAGGATCCCGGAAACGGAACAAAACTCCCCGGCGGCGGCACTCACGCACTTTCCGGCACGGCGGACCCCGAGTCGTAAAAGCCTCGACCGTTTCTACGACTCTGTCAGTCAACTGCGAAGCTGGCGTTTTTGAGACGGAGTTACGCTCTTCTTACCCAGGCTGGAGTGCAATGGTGCGATCTCAGCTCACTGCAACCTCCGCCTCCTGGGTTCAAGCGATTCTCCTGCCTCAGCCTCCCAAGTAGCTGGGACTACAGGCACGTGCCACCATGCCTGGCTAATTTTATATTTTTAGTATAGACGGGGTTTCTCCAGGTTGGTCAGGCTGCTCTGGAACTCCGGCCCTCAGGTGATCCCCCCACCTCGGCCTCCTAAAGTGCTGGGATTACAGGCGTGAGCCACCGCGTCTGGCGGGAATGTAAATTAATATGGCCATTATGGAAAATGGTATGGAAGGTCCTCAGAAAACTAAAAATAGAACTACGATGTGATCCAGCCATCCCACTTCCGGGTATGTATTCAAATAAATTGAAATCAATATGTCAGAGATATCTGCACTTCCATATTCATTGCAGCATTATACCCAGTAGCAAAGATACGGAACCAGCCTAGGTGCCCATCATCAGATGAATGGATAAAGTAAATGTGGTATATATACACGCCATGGAATACTATTCAGCTTTAAAAGGAGGGGGAAACTAGGGCCCAGTGGCTTATGCCTGTAATCCCAGCACTTTGGGGTTCAAAGCAGGAGAATTGCTTGAGGCCAGGAGCTGGAGACCAGCCTAGGCAACATAGCACCTCCCCCTCCCCCAATTTTTTTTTTAAAACTAGTTGGGCATCTTAGTACGCAGTTACCCTGGAGGCTGAGGTTGGGAGGGTCACTTAATCCTGGGAGGTTGAGGCTGCAGTGAGCTATGATCACACCACTGCACTGCAGCCTGGGCAACAGAGTGATACCATATCTCAAACACAAAAAAAAAGGAGGGGAAAAATCTGTTACTTGCTACAACATGGGTGAACTTGAAGAACATTATGCTAAGTGAGATAAGCCAGGGACAGAAAGACAAATACCACATGATCTCACTTGTAAGTGGCATCTAAAACCATTAAACTCATAGAAGTTAAGAGTAGAATAGTGGTTGCCTAAGGCTGGAGAGGGGGCTGAATGGGGAAAGGGAACATGTTGGTCAGAGAGTACAAAGTTTCAGTTATGAGAGAGAAGCTCTTGTGATCTTTTGCACAGAATAATGCATTGTAAATAATGCATTGTATATTTCAAAATTGCTAAAAGAGTAGAATTTAAATGTTTTTTTCCACAGAAAATGATAAGTATGTGAGATGATAGATTTGTTGATTAGCTTGATTTAATCATTCCACAATGTAAACATAGCAAAACATCACAGAAATATATATAATTATTGCTTGTCAATTTAAAGTGAAATTTTTAAAAGTAACCTTCTCAGAGAGGTCTTCCCTAACCATCCTCTCTGCAGAAGTCCTGCCCCAAGTGAATTTTGATGACCACACTCTGTGTATTCCTTATGTGCACTTACCCCAAACCATAAATGTTTGTTTGCATGTTCATGATTGGCCTTCCTTTGCCAGCCTGTAAGTTCCACTGGGGCCCATAGTGGGCAGAAGTTACCCGAGAAGACTTTGACTAACATTGGAATAGGTTAAAAGATTACAAGAGGTGATTCTTTTCGAAATCAGGGAATTCCTACCAATGAAAGGTTGACCAGAGTTCCTGAAGAAAGAATTGTTAAATAAATTCTAAGATCCCTTCAACCCTAACATTTTGTTAACTTTTCTGTCTGGTATTTGAAAAATGTAAGAGGCTCAATTCCAGTAATGACTCTGTAGCCTGTGTTGGACTAAACCTCTCTCAGATGATAATGATAAATTATGGACAAAACATTTCAAACGATTTGAGGTTGCTGGAGAAAAACAAAAAAATAGGATGTGGACAGGATTTGACCCTTGAGGGAAGGAAACCACACCCACTTAGTGAAATATACATTTAAGTGGCTCTTCCCAGGCCACCTGGCATGGAGCAGCTGGAACTGAAGTGGACAACTGCAGCTTTGCTGGTTTGACAAATCAGTGGTCAGAGTATAAACTCACAGAGTGGCTGGAAAATGACGACATCGAAAGAGATGCCCTAGGTCCATGCGCCCACTAGGATCAACTGACGCCTCTGTTGAACCTTTGGTGGGTCTGTCTGTCTCTCAGCCCACATCTGCTTTTCATTCCTGCCCACAGTTGTTGAGCGTGGATGGAAGCACTGCCTAACAAACTTCCTGCTTGCAAGTGACCAAGGGAGTGTGAGCTACCTGGGGAACTGGACTTGAAAACCATCTAAGTAATATTTGCAGAGCATTACACCCAACAACTGCAAAATACGTGTTCTTTCCAAGTGCATCTGGAACATTCATCAAGATAGACTGTATTGAACCATAAAATTAATCTTTTTTTTTTTTTTTTTTGAGACAGAGTCTCGCTGTGTCCCCTAGGCTGGAGTGCAGTGGCGCAACGTTGGCTCACTGCAAGCTCTGCTTCCCAGGTTCACACCATTCTCCTGCCTCAGCCTCCCCAGTAACTGGGAATACAGGTGCCCGCCACCATGCCCAGCTAATTTTTTTGTATTTTTAGTAGAGACGGGGCTTCACCATGTTAGCCAGGATGGTCTTGATCTCCTGACTTCGTGATCCGCCCGCTCAGCCTCCCAAAGTGCTAGGATTACAGGCGTGAGCCACCGGACCCGGCAAAATTAATCTTAATGAATGGCAAAGGTTTAAAACCTTATAGACTATGTTCACGAATCACAAATGATTTATATTAAAAGCATTAACACGACAATAATTAAAAAGCACTGAAATTTGAAAATTAAATGCATGTTTTAGTTATACATGGGTCAGAAAATTATAAGGGATATACAGAGTAATGTGAAATGAATGATAATGAAAATTCAACATGTCAGAATTTCTGGGAAGGAAGCACATTGCTTTAAATACTTTTATTGGCGAAAAAAAGGGTTTAAAAATTAATGATCTGTGTTCCCAGCTCAAGACTCTAGAAAACAGAACAGCAAATTAAACTTAAACCAAAAGTAAGGAGAAGAAAGTAAGTAACAAAAAACAGAAATAAGTGAAATAGAAAACAATGGAGAAGTTGAAAAGGCTGCAAGTTGGTGCCCTGAAAGAGTAATACAATTCATAAATTCTTAGCAACATGGATCAGTCAAAAAGAGAGAAAAAGCAAATTACCAATATCAGGAATATCAGGAGGAATCATAAGTTCCTACAGAAAGGATATATTATGAACAACTTTATTGCCAGTAAGTATCACAACCAAGATGAAATGGACAAAATGCTCGAAATCACATATTGTCAAAATTGAGATAAAAAGAAAAACAAAAGATGAATAGCTTTGTAAAGGAGATTCAATTCATCATTAAAAACTTTCCCACAAAGAAAAACCAACCCCAGATGGTTTCACTGTTGAATTCTGCCAATAATTTAAGAAAAAAAACCCACAATATTACACAGACTCTTTCAGAAAATAGAAAAGGAGGGACTATTTCCCAATCTATTTTGTGAGGTTAACATTACACTGATACCAAAACCTAGCAAAGACATTGCCAAAAAATAAAACTACAGACCAATGTTTTTGTCATGAACATAGACACAAAAATAGCAAAATGTTAACAGATTGAATCCACCAATATATGAAAAGGGTAATACACTATGATCAAGTGGGATTTATCCCAGGAATGCAAATTTGGTTTAACATTTAAAAATCAATCAATGTAATTTACCACATTGTTAAGCAAATAAATGGTTTCAAAAACATAGTCCTCTCAATACATTTAGTAAATCACTTGGCAAATTCAACTCCCATTCATGGTAAGAACTCTCATCCAAATAATAATAAAGGGAACTGCCTGAATCTAGTAATTTACCAAAAAACCTACAGTTAACACCACATTAATGGTGAGATACTGAGTGTTTTCCCCCTAAGATTAGGAACAAAGTAAGGTGTGTGTTTTCATGATTTCTGTTCAATATTGGAGGCCCTAGCTGGGACAATCAGATACGGGAAATTAGTAAAAGTCATTTAGATTGGAAAGAAAGAAGTAAAGATATCTCACTTTGTAGTTTGTGACTTTTTTTTTTTTTTTTTTGAGACGGAGTGTTGCTCTGTCACCCAGGCTGGAGTGCTGTGGCCGGATCTCAGCTCACTGCAAGCTCCGCCTCCCGGGTTCACACCATTCTCCTGCCTCAGCCTCCCGGCTAGCTGGGACTACAGGCGCTGCCACCTCGCCCGGCTAGTTTTTTGTAGTTTTTAGTAGAGACGGGGTTTCGCCGTGTTAGCCAGGATGGTCTCGATCTCCTGCCCTCGTGATCCGCCCGTCTCGGCCTCCCAAAGTGCTGGGATTACAGGCTTGAGCCACCGCGCCCGGCCTTATGTGATTATTTAAGTAGAAAGTATTAAGGAATCTATAAACAACTAGTAGCAACAATACTTGAATTTAGCATGTCAGTATATTGAAAATAATATTATACTGGCAGCAAACAAATGGAAAGTGAAACTTAGAAAACAGTGTCATTTTAAAAACGTGCAAAAAACCCCCAAACAAAATAGGAATAAGTTTAGCAAAATGTATGCAAGATCTCTATATTGAAAATCATGAAAAACTTTCTGAAGAGAGTGGTCTACTGTGTTCATAAAGCAGAAAAACCAATATTGTTCAGTGACAATTCTGCTCAGTCTATGCAATCTTGAACAATATTCCAACAGACTTTTTCATAAAAGTTGATTTTAAAATGCGTATGAAAATAAGACCTAAGATACTTAAGACAATCTTGAGACAGAAAATTTAGGTGGGAGGACTCACTTTACCTGATTTTAAAACTTTCTGGAAAGCCATAGCAATCAATAAATATACGAATAGACAGATCAATGGAGTGTATTAAACAGTCCAGAAGTAGACCCACACACGTACAGCCAATCGGTGCCAACAAGGCCACCAAAGCAATTCAGTGGGAGAAAAATACTTTCATTAATGGTGCTGGCAACCTGGATAAATGAACGGGGGTGAAAAGGAACTTCATACTCTACTTCATATCACTCAAAAATCAAGTTTAGATGGATCCCTGACCTCAATAGAAAAGGTAGAACTATAAAGCTTCTATAAGACGTTATAGGATAGTATGACTGTGTTCTTGGGGTAGGCAGATTTTTTTTTCTATCGTTTTTTGAGATGGAGTTTCGCTCATGTTGTCCAGGCTGGAATGCAATGGCGCGACCCTGACTCACTGCAACCTCCACCTCCTGGGTTCAAGCGATTCTCCTGTCTCAGCCTCCCAAGGAGCTGGGATTACAGGCATGCGCCACCACACCTGGCTAATTTTGTATTTTTAGTAGAGATGGGTTTCTCGATGTTGGTCAGTCTGGTCTCAAACTCCCGACCTCAGGTGATCCATCCACTTCAGCCTCCCAAAGTGCTGCAATTACAGGCGTGAGCCCCCACACCCGGCCTGGCAGAGATTTTTAAGAACAGATACAGGAACACCATAAATGAAAAATTTGATAAATTAGGTTTCATAAAAATAAAAGTTTCTGAGCGGGCACAGTGACCTCATGCCTGTAATCCCAGCACTTTGGGAGGCCGAGGTGGGCGGATCAACTGAGGTTGGGAGTTCACAACCAGCCCGACCAACATGGAGAAACCCCATCTCTACTAAAAATACAAAAGCAGCCAGGTCTGGTGGTGCATGCCTGTAATGCCAGCTACTCAGGAGGCTGAGGCAGGAGAATCGCTTGAACCCGGGAGGCAGAGTTTGTGGTGAGCTGAGATCGTGCTGTTGCACTCCAGCCTGGGCAACGAGCAAAACTGCGTCTCAAACAAAAAAATAAAAATAAAAATAAAATTAATAAAAATAAAAGTTTCTGTTTATCAAAACATCTGCAGATATGTATAATATACTTTATATATGTATATATATTTATATTATATACATATATGTATGTGTGTGTTTAGATACATATATATGAAAGAATATGTAAAGTATTCCCAATACCAAAATATAGAAGTATGATCTCACCTATGGTATAATTTTTTTTCTTATTGGGATGCTTTTATCTCAAACAATTCACTTTTTTAAGAGTTGTTTTATTCTGCCATACTTCTGCTCATGAAGGAAATGAAGTAGCAAGCCATAGAATGGTAAAAAATGTTTAAAATGTACGTGTCTGACAAAGGACTTGTATCTAGAATATATAAAGAACTCCTACAAATCAAAAATAAAAAGATAAACAACCTGCCTTTTAGAAATGGGCCAAAGATTTGAATAGATACTCCACAAAAGAAGGTATGTCAGTGGCCAGTAAACCCGTGAAACTTGTTCACTCTCATTAAATATCAGACAAAATAAATTTAAAACACAATAAGGTACTGTGCTACACCCACTAGAATGGGTAAGATGAAAAAGACAACAACCAAATGTGAGAAAGGATGTGGAAGAATGGGAATTCTCAAATGGAGTGTGCAAAATCAAACAACCACTATGGGAAACTTTTTGACAGTTTCTTATTAAGTTAGACATACACTTACCCCATGACTCAACAAATTAACTCCTGGGTATTTTCTCGAAGAAAAGATCTACTCCTCGATCTGTCTATCCATCCATGCATTCATCATCTATCTATCTCCACAAAAAGACTTAAATAAAAATTTCTTACAACAATTTATTCATAATTCCTGAAAACTGGAAACATTTCAAATTTTATTTTTGCTTTTTCTTTCTTTTTCTTCTCTCTCTCTCTCTTTTTTTTTTTTTTTTGAGATAAAGTCTCAGTCTGTCACCCAGGCTGGAGTGCAGTGGCGTAATTTTGGCTCACTGCAACCTCCACCTCCTGGGTACAAGCGATTCTCATGCCTTAGTCTCCCAAGTAGCTGAGCATACAGGCGCACACCACCACACCCACCTTTTTTTTTTTTTCTTTTAATTATTTTTATTTTTAGTAGAGAGGGGGTTTCGCCATGTTGGCCAGGCTGGGCTCAAACTCCTGGCTTCAAGTGATCTGCTGAAGCTTCCCAAAGTTCTGGGATTACAGGTGTGAGCCACCATGCCTGACCTCAAATTTTCATCAACAGGAGAACAGAGTAGCAATTTGTGGTTTATCCACCCATTAGAATGATATTTAGTGATTTTAAAAATAGAATGACTGCTCTACAACATATTGCATCTAAGAACCATTGAGGGAAGCAGTTATTAACAAAAGCATAATATATTTGATTACATTTATATGAAGCTCAAGAACAGGTAAAATTAATAGATGGTGACATGCATCAGAAGAGTTTGCCTATTAGGGGGTGTGGATGGACCACAAGAGGCACAGAAGAACTTTCTGAGGTAATAGAAATATAATAAACATTATACCAGTATATACATTTATCAAAACTCAAAGAAGTATATACCTAAGAACTGTGTATTTCAATCTTAAGTAAATTTTACTACAATAAAAATACTGGCTGGGCACAGTGACTCACGCCTGTGATCGCAGCACTTTGGGAGGCCAAAGCAGGCAGATTACTTGAGGCCGGGAGTTTGAGACCAGCCTGGCCAACATGATGAAACTTCATCTCTACTAAAAATACAATAATTAGCTGGGTGTGGTGGTAGGTGCGTGTAATCCCAGCTACTTGGGAGGCTGAGGCAGGAGAATCTCTCGAATCTGGGAGGTAGAGGTTGCAGTGAACCAAGATCGTGCTGCTGCACTCCAGCATGGGTGACAAAGTGAGACCTGGTTTCAAAAAAAAAAAAAAAAAAAAGTATATAATAATCTTAGCAAAAAATATAAAGTCTAACGGTTTAAATACTCATTGTTATCAGTGGGATGTTTTGATGTAAAATGAACAGTGTGGGTTGTTTTTCACTTATGTTACTCTGTTTAGAAAAGCAATGGATATGTATATTATCTGCTTGTGCTGACATAACAAAATACCATAGGCTGGGTGGGTTAAGCAACAGATACTTATTTCTCACAGTTCTGGAGGCTGGGAAGTCCAAGGTCAGGGTGTCAGCTCTGCCTGGTTCTGGTGAGGGCCCTCTCCTGGTTTGCAGATGGCTGCCTTTTACCTTTGCTTTCACATAGTGCAGGGAAAGCAAGGTCTCTGGCATCCTTTGTTATAAGGGCTGCACTTCCATTGCGTGGGGGCACACCCTAATGACCCCACTAACCATAATTACCTCCCAAAGGGCTCAATTCCAAAGCATCATATTCAGCATTATCTTCAACATATAAGTTTTGTGAGGTGGGGGGCAGGCCAGTCTGTAGTAATAAGCATTCTAAAAAATTTGAAAAATATAAGTAAGTGGAAAGAAAAAGAAAAAAAGGCATGTACTTGCATTACCAAAATATAATCACTGTTAACACTTTGATTTTTTTTATTTCCCAAGTTTTGTTCTTTCAACTTGTACATCTTTGTAGTCATTTGGTTCCTATAATTTTGAATCATTATCTTTTAAACTTATCATTAGAACACAAAATTGTTTCTGTTGCCAAAATCCCTTCTTCAAGACACCTTTAAAAATAGCCACAAATGGTTCATTGAGTAACTGTGCTATAGTTGACTTATTCGTTAAACCGTGGTTGAATGTTGAGATACTTCCCAGTATTTTGCTAGTGTAAATAACCTGTGATTAACATATTTGTGCATGAAGCTTTTTCTGTAACTTAGAATCTTTCTTTGCAATGTAATTCCAGAAAATGGAAATTGTAGGCTAAAAAGCTATCCTCTTAACATGTGTAGCCAAATTCCTTTCCAGAAGGATGTCCTAATTTACATTGCCACCTGCAGTGGGGCAGGAAAGTGCTGTATCTGTTTACTTTTAAGGGGGTGGAGGTCGTTTCCACTTATGTATTTGTTGGCTTATTTCCAGCAGGTAAACAAAGGCAGCTAAAGCTGACTGCTGGTTGTGCAAAATCCCCCTGGCTCTTCTGGCTGAAGTCCTACCACTCCCTGTACCTGGCAGCAGCCTGTCTTCTGGGCCTCACCTACACACGTCCAGGTAGGAGCCAGTCATCTCCATCCATCCACAGCCATGAATTTCCTCCGGCGACGTCTCTCTGACAGCAGCTTCGTGGCCAATCTGCCTAATGGCTATATGACGGACCTGCAACGCCCAGATAGCTCCACCAGCTCACCTGCTTCCCCGGCCATGGAGAGGAGGCACCCCCAGCCCCTGGCTGCCTCCTTCTCCTCTCCAGGATCCAGCCTTTTTAGCTCCCTCTCCAGTGCCATGAAGCAGGCCCCTCAGGCCACCTCAGGACTGATGGAGCCTCCAGGTCCCTCCACGCCCATTGTTCAAAGACCCAGGATCCTGTTGGTGATCGATGATGCCCATACAGACTGGTAAGCAGGAATTTGCAAGTTCTACTGCCTTCTGGGGCAAGAGAGGAGTGAGGATTATCTCATCTCTTGGGGAAATAGAAGGGGAGAGCTATGAGAGGCTCAGGTGCTATCAGAGCCTGGCTGGAGAGAAGGAAACTAACATGAAACTAACATGTACCAAGTGGCTGCTGCATGCTAGGCCCACAGCACCTACTCAGTGCCACTTTCTCTTCTAACGGCTTTATATTTACAGGTCCACAGTCCCTCGCCTGCAAATCCCAAATCTAACACACTCTGGAAACTAGAAAATATTTTGCAATTCTTTTGGTAGCAAAGCCTAATCTGCAGGAATGCGAGGCTGTAATTATACTAAGTGTGTTTGTTCATATGATTTGCTGCAAGCATCTGAATGTGTTTGATATGGAGTATAGTTCAGAGCCTGCTGGAAGTGTTATATAAAATATGGTATATTCACCATATTACCTTCCTAAAAATGGAAAACTTTTAAAATCTGAAATACATCTGGTGGTACTTGCCAGATTAACCTGTCAGCCTCAGCCACCCTCCTTCCATAAAATGAGCTTATTATGAGGATAAAAGAAAGCAATACAAGTCCACAGTCCTCATCCCAAACCCTTGGGATCAGAGTGCCTGAGTGTGCATCTCAGCTCTTCCAGATACTGGCAGTCTGGCTCCAGAGCCTGTCTTCTGAACACCAAAGGTGGGCAGAAATGACCACTGCCAGCCTCTTCTCAGGCAGTGACCCCTATCTGGTAAGTTCCCCAGTGGCAGAGACCTGACACCTGTGTCAAGATCACTGTAGCAGTCATTCACCAGGTAGTTTACTGAGCACTGATTCGGTGCCAGGCATAGCTGAGATGCACGGGTATAGTAGGGAACAGGCTCCTGCTTATGTGGAGCTGCATTTGGAGAATAAGTCTCTATCCCAGTTGTTAGGTACTCAGAGGTGATAAATGTTATCAGTCTAGCTGGAGACATTGAAATTGCAGTTCAGGCTGGGTGCGGTGGCTCATGCCTGTAATCCCAGCATTTTGGGAGGCTGAGGCAGGTGGATCATGAGGTCAGGAGATCAAGACCATCTTGGCTAACATGGTGAAACCCCGTCTCTACTAAAAATACAAAAAATTAGCCAGGCGTGGTGGCGGGCACTTGTAGTCCCAGCTACTGGGGAGGCTGAGGCAGGAGAATGGTGTGAACCTGGGAGGCAGAGCTTGCAGTGAGCCGGGATTGCACCACTGCACTCCAGCCCAGGAGACAGCGAGACTCTGTCTCAAAAAAAAAGAAATTGCAGATCAGGGGGTGAGCCCAAACATGGAGATGGAAGCATTGCATCCAGAGCAGAGGAATACATGGATGAGAACCAGAAATGTCTGACAGTGGACGCATGCATGGCCTTTGGGGATGGAGAACAGGGTTGCATGTGCATGTCTCCAAAGGTGACCACGTAGTAGGTGTATTAGTCTGTTCTCATACTGCCTGAAGAACTGCCTGAGACTGGGTAATTAATAAAGGAAAGAGGTTTAATTGACTCACAGTTCCACATGGCTGGGGAGGCCTCACGAAACTTACAATCATAGTGGAAGGCACCTCTTCACAGGGTGGCAGGAGAGAGAATGAATGAGTGCCAAGCGAAGAGGGAAGCCCCTTTTAAAATGATCAGCTCTTGTGAGAACTCACTCACTGCCATGAGAACATCAACATGGGGGTAACCTCCCTCGGGATTCAAATTACCTCCCTCTGGATCCCTCCTATCACACATGGGGATTATGGGAACTACAATTCAAGATGAAATTTGGGTGGGTACGCAGCCAAACCATATCATTCCACCCCTGGCCCCTCCCAAATCTCACATTTCAAAACACAATCATGCCTTCCTAACAGTTCCCCGAAGTCTTATTCCAGCATTAACCCAAAAGTCCAAGTCCAAAGTCTCACCTGAGACAAGGCAAACCCCTTCCTTGTAGAAGCCTGTAAAATCAAAAGCAAGTTAGTTACTTCCTAGATCCAATGGAGGTATTGGCATTGGGTAAATACATGCATTCCAAATGGGAGAAATTGGCCAAATCAAAGGGGCTACAGGCCCCATGCAAATCTGAAATCTAGTGAGGCAGTAATTAAATCTTAAAGCTCTGAAATAATCTCCTTTAACTCCATGTCTCACATCCAGGTAACTGATCCAATGAGGCAATAATTAAATCCTAAAGCTTTGAAATAATCTCCTTTGACTCCATGTCTCACATCCACGTAATGCTGACACAAGAGGTGGGCTCCCTCTACCTTGGATAGTTCCATCCCTATAGCTTTGCAGGGTACAGCTCCCACTCCCAGCTGCTTTCACAGGCTGGCATTGCGTGTCTTTTCCAGGCTCACAGTGTGAGCTGTCAGTGGATCTACGATTCTTGGGTCTAGAGTACAGTGGCCCTCTTCTCACAGCTCCACTAGGCAGTGCCCCAGTAGGGACTCTGTGTGGGGGCTCCAACCCCACATTTCCCTTCCCCACTGCCCTAGCAGAAGTTCTCCATGAGAGCTCCACCCCTGCAGCAAACTTCTGCCTGGACACTCAAGTGTTTCCATACATCCTCTGAAATCTAGGCAGAGGTTCCCAAACCTGACTACTTGACTTCTATGCATCTGCAGGGCCAGCACCACGTGGAAGCTGCCAAGGCTTGGGGCTTGCACCCTCTGAAGCAACAGCCTCAGCTGTACATTGATCTCTTTTAACTAAGCTGAAGTGGCTGGGACATAGGCACCAAATCTTGAGACTGCACACAGGAGGGGGGGCCCTGGACCTAGCTCATGAAACCATTCTTCCCTCCTTCGCCTCCTGGCATGTGATTGGAGGGGCTGCCTGCAAGGTCTCTGACATGCCCTAGAGATATTTTCTCCATTGTCTTGGTGATAAACATTCGGCTCCTTGTTACTTCTGCAAATTTCTGCAGTGGGCTTGAATTTCTCCCCAGCAAATGGATTTTTTCTTTTCTGTCACATTGTCAGGCTGCAAGTTTTTCAAACTTTTATGCTCTGCTTCCTCTTGAATGTTTTGCTGCTTAGAAATTTCTTCTGCCAGATACCCTAAATCATCTCTTTCAAGTTCAAAGTTCCACAGATCTCTAGGGCAGGGGCAAAATGCTGCCAGTCTCTTTGCATAGCAAGAGCTACCTTTACTCCAGTTCCCAACAAGTTTTTCATCTCCATCTGAGACCACCTCAACCTGGACTTCATTATCCATATCACTATCAGAATTTTGGTCAAAACCATTCAACAAGTCTCTAGGAAAGTTTCAAAGTTTCCCATGTCTTCCTGTCTTCTGAGCCCTCCAAGCCTCTAGAAAGTTCCAAACTTTCCCATATTTTCCTGTCTTCTTCTGAGCCCTCCAAACTGTTCCAGCCTCTACCTGTCATCCAGTTCCAAAGTCAGTTACACATTTTTCGGTATCTTTACAGAAGCATCCCACTCTTTGGGGTACCAATTTGCTTTATTAGTCCATTCTCACACTGCTATAAATAACTACGTGAGAGTGGGTAATTTATAAAGGAAAACAGATTTAATTGACTCACAGTTCCACATGGCTGGGGAGGCCTCAGGAAACTTACAATCATGGCAAAAGCCACCTCTTCACAGGGTGGCAGGAGAGAGAATGAATGAGTGCAAAGTGAAGGGGGAAGCCCCTTATAAAACCATCAGCTCTTGTCAGAACTCACTGCCACGAGAGCAGCAGCATGGGGGTAACTGCCCCCATGATTCAGTTACCTTTCACTGAGTCCCTCCCACAACACATGGAGATTATGGGAACTACAGTTTAAGATGAGATTTGGGTGGGTACCCAGTCAAACTGTATCAGTAGGTACCAAGTAACATGTATTAACTGAATAAATGAATGTATCCCATTCATTAAATGTGCCAGATGCTCTGTTAGTCCAATGTGTATGTATATACGCACATTCACTCCTTGAGACATTAACAGGTTGGGAATGATTAAACCTATGCCTTGCTATTTATAGTTTTGTGTTTTTGTTCTTTTTTTTGAGATGGAGTCTCACTCTGTTGTCCAGGCGGGAGTGCAGTTTCACGATCTCAGCTTACTGCAGCCTCCACCTCCCGGGTTCAAGTGATTCTCCTGCCTCAGCCTCCCGACTAGCTGGGACTACAGGCAGACACCACCACGCCCGGGTAATTTTTTTGTATTTTTAGTAGAGACGAGGTTTCACCATGTTAGCCAGGAGGGTCTTGATCTCCTGACCTCGTGATCCACCCACCTCGGCCTCCCAAAGTGCTGGGATTACATGCGTGAGCCACCACACCTAGTGCTATTTATAGGTTTTAATGCATACTCTAAAAGTCAACATTAAAGTATGTTCAGCAGATTCAGACGTCAGTCTCCACTTTCCTGCTCAGAAATTGCTTCTTCTTAACCGGAGTGGTCATGTGAATCATCCAATCCAGTGTGAATCATCTTAGGTGTTGCTGCTTGCTTAAGGGCATTTATCATGAAACTTTGTCTGTCTCTGCTTATGTGTTTATGTAAAGCATCACTATTAGGCTCTGAGCTTAGGGGTTGATATCTGCCGGGGTGTTGCTTTTAGGCCCTCTGCCCTGAACAATGCCTATCTGCTTGGTAGTCAGAATGCCTGCATGGCCCTTGAAATTTTCTATCTCTCTTGAACCCAACATTTGACCTTGATTTTGAGTGTTCTCTGCTGGCTGTGTTATCCCTGGCTCAGCTGTTTGTCAGGGAAGTTACGTCTTTGCGTGGAGGTTGAGCTTAATAAATGGCAGTACGGTGTAGTGGTTAAGAATACAGACATCAGAGCTAGGCTATCTGAGTCCAAATTCCATCTCTACTCTTAAGTAACTATGTGACCTTTGTAAGTTACTGCACCTAAATGGGAATAATGATAGTACCTATGTCATAGAGTTAATATATGTAAGTGGAGTTAAGATCTGAGTTAGTACAACAGTGCATAGGATGTGCCTGGTAGACAGTAAGTACTGCATAAGTGTGTATTATTATTGCAGACTATTGTGATCCTTCCTGTGCAACATTAATCATCTTAACAGTAGCCCCTTGTAGGCATGCCTGTTTAATTTCTTCATGCCAAATATGCTGGGCAGTCAGGATTAGGATTTATCCCATTGTGCTATTTATTTAACCCATTGGTCTGTTGGTTACTCCTCCCATGGGTCCTAGGTGATAAAGGTGGGTCTTATTAATCTCTGTCCCTCCAGTGTCCATGTGGTGTATAGTAGGGTAGGGAAATAGTGAATGAGGTTGAAATGCAATGAATGGCTTCAGCCGTAACATTTAAATTTTGATTTTGCTGTTCAGTCTCTCTAATCCATAGGAAGGACCAGTGTGTGACTTTTAGGCTGTGTGCACAGGTGGGGACACAGCTTTGGTCAGAGGAATTTTTCCCAATATATTTCAATTATACGTCCTATGCCCACACTTTAATTAGGACTTGACAATCTTAGGTTTATGGTGTTCTTGGCCCTCAGTGGGTGAAAAAGGGGAGAAGAAACTAAGATTCATTAACTCACCTGGCAGTTGGCCCTGCAATTATTAGACGTTTGTGACAGAGACTTCCTACCGCCAACATATCAGCTTCTGCTACAGAACTCCATCCTAGATTCTTCATGAACTTCTTAACCTCTCTGAATCTCAATACCTTCCTAGCTTTCTCCAAATTGATGCTGGCTGCCTTAGAGTCTCAGTCCTGCCCTGAAGAATCCCAGAAAAATGCCTGTCCCCTGCCACCAGGAGCGGCCAGTAGGTGGCGGGGCAGCCCCGCAGTGCCTGGGTGGTTCTGCAGAGCCTCCATGCCTCTGGGTCAGCCCCCTCTCCAGCCCCTCGTGCACTGTGTGGGAGGAAGTGGTTAAAGGGATGAAGCCAGCTCACAGGCCCCCTTCTTTCCCCTTTCAGATGATAATGAGTGGGAGAGGAGCTGCAGTCTGGACAGACAGTGAGCCCATCCCCACCCCAACAGGAACGATGATACTGCCCCTTTTTCTACCCTTGTCATCCCTTCTCAGGAAGACAGACATTTCTCTGTCTTCCCATTCCTGGTCCAGGGCCTTCCAGTAGAATCCGGTTTCGTTGTGGACAGGTGGGGGAGTTGCAGGATACCACTGTCCCCCACCTGATGTGTCCAGCTTGTGGACTCTGAGCCAGCCTTGGTCCACTGAGGACGATCCAAAACCTGGCCAGTGACCTGGAGAAAGACCTTTCATCTTCAGGAGAAATAGAGGGTCACAAAGCCATCTTTGTTGGGAGAACTCATGGCCAGGCATTTAAAGATACTCTCTCCTGTTGGGGGTGTCTGAGGAGACGAGCCTGGCTAGGCTAGCCTGGCTCCGGGTAGGTCTGAACTAAAGGTGATACTCTGGGATGGTGGGGGACCATCAGCAGTTTGTTTGTTTGTTTGTTTTTAAATGAGATGGGGTTTCACTGTGTTGCCTAGGCTAGTCTTGAACTCCTGGGCTGAAGCGATCCTCCCACCTTGGCCTCCCAAAGTGCTGGGATTACAGGTGTGAGCCACCGTGCCTGGCCTGATCTGTCAGTTTTGAGAACCACAAGGGAAAGGAGAATTATAATTAATTGATATCAAACTCAGTTCTCTTCAGCCCTGCTGCCACTCCACTGCTTCTCTTGCCTAGAATTTTCCAGCAGCTTCACTGGTCTGAAGGCTCCCATCTTGAGTTCACCTCCTGGTTACCTTCCATGTGACCACCCAAGGGTCATCTTTCTGAAACACAAATCTGACCAGTTTCACTTTGCTTCTGCCTGCCCCCTCCCCATGCATCTCCTTTTGTTAATATGATCCTATGGAATCATTGCCCTCAAAGTCAAAGTCATAAGCATGCCTGCCCTGCCCTCCCTCTAGTTCTGCCTCCAGCTCTGCTTCCTGTGCTATTACCGTTTGTTTTTGTTTTGTTTTGTGTTTGTTTTTTACAGACAGAGTCTCACTCTGTTGCCTAGGCTGGAGTGCAGTGGTGCAATCTCGGCTCACTACAACCTCTGCCTCCGGGGTTCAAGCTATTCTCATGCCCCAGCCTCCTGGGTATGTGGGATTATAGGCACGGGCCACCACACCCAGCTAATTTTTATATTTTTAATAGAGACGGGGTTTCACCATGTTGGCCAGGTTGATTTCAAACTCCTAACCTCAAGTGATCTGCCTGCCTCGGCCTCCCAGAGTGCTGGGATTATAGATGTGAGCCACGGTGCCTGGCCCTGTGCTGTTTATTCTGCAGGAAGAGTAAACAGCTTGTAGTTCTCAAACACACCTTTTCGCCTTAGTACATTCTGTTCCCTGTTACCTGGAATACCCTTCCCTATCTTGTATACCTGGCTAATTTCCATTCATGTTTGAAATCCTGCTCAGGTGTCCCCTCTTCTGAGAAGTCTTCCCTGACACCCCCCACCCTGAAGTGTTAATATCGACCTCCCTCGAGTAACTTAAAACATACTTCATTGTGCCGTAGGCGCACATACTACACTGTATCTGTATTATTATTATTATTGTTGTTTTTTTTTTTTATTTTTTGAGATGAAGTCTCGCTCTGTTGCCCAGGTTGGAGTGCAGTGGCGTGATCTCTGCCCACTGCAAGCTCTGACTCCCGGGTTCATGCCATCCTCCTGCCTCAGCCTCTGGAGTAGCTGGGACTACATACACCCACCACCACACCCAGCTAATTTTTTGTGTTTTTAGTAGAGATGGGATTTCACTGTGTTAATCAGGATGGTCTTGATCTCCTGACCTTGTGATCCACCTGCCTCGGCCTCCCAAAGTGCTGGGATTACAGGCGTGAGCCGCTGTGCCCAGCCTGTATCTGTATTATAATCGTCTCTTCTGCAAGAACAAGGCCTGTCTCTTACTCTTCTTAATATTCCTGGAGCTCAACACACAGTAACTGTTTAGTTATCATATGTCATTGCCCTACCCTAGTCCAAGCAGGATAACTTGTACTGTACATAATGGAGTCTGAAACTCACCTCACCTTAGGGTTCAGTAACACAGAACACACGGTGGAAGAATTTCTATTTTTATTCACCCCTGTATAAAATCTTGACTCTTTACTTACCAGGATGTCAGAGTCACTGTAAGGCTGCTATTTGAAATTGTTTTTAAAAAGGGGGATGGAGGGACTTTTTTTTTTTTTAAACTATTCTTATAGAACGTACCAGAACCCCAGGTTTGATTTTCAAAATGAAAACCTTTAACATGACCCAAAAAATAAAAAAGACAGGTGGAGCTGGTGTACCTCCCTGCCCTCAGTTTATCCTACGAGGTCTCTGGAGCCTGGATAGAATGGGGAAGAGGGGTGTTGGGGGAGTGGTGGATAGAAGCTGTTCCTCCCCAGCTCACTGCAGTCCTGCCTGGGTGGCCTCTGGAGCCCGGGCTCTCCCATCCTCTTACTCTGCTGGTAGCCTTTTTCTCAGAATATCTGCTATTCCATTTCCACAATGATCTATTGTTATCTTCGCTTTTATTGCCCACCCTTCCCAATGGTTTCTTTTTTCTTTTATTTGTTGGGTAAGAAATAAAAAGGGTGTCCTTGGTTTGAAACCCTCTGAAACCCTCCCCAGCTACCATCCATCTGGTGGAGGAATATCAGACTATACCTTCCTACTAAACAAGGATTAATGATACACATTGGTAAGCACCTTGTGCATTTCTAGATATTCCAAGAGTTATTACGCTGTATGGTCATCACCTGTGTGCCCTTCACCACTACCTGCCCACCCACTTGTACATGGTGTCTGTATTTGCCCATGCCTAGAACAGGGCAGATAATAGGTATGTAGGAAATGCCTGTTGACTGAATGAGGAATTTGGGAGGTGATGTGTTATTGGCAATGACAAGGTTGGGGGTGTGACAATGAAACTGAGGAATGACATTGGTGGCATTCTTAAAATTCTCTTTTTCCCTCTCACCTTGACTCAGTGTAGCCGAAAATCACGTTGGCTGTTGCGGGAGCGTTTACACTGTGGAAATTGGCAAATGCTAGAAAGCAGGGCTTTTTGTTCCCTCATCCAGAGAATTGGTTGTTAAGCATTTGCCAATGAGCAGGAGTTGACTGTCGGCTCATTTAAAGGTGAGGGGGGCAGAGCGTAGAGAAACCATGCACCTGCTCAAGGAGACAGAAGGGGGGCTGAGCTGGAACTTGAACTGGGCTAACTTCGTGAAAGGAATTTCTGATGGTGCCGCTCTCCTGCTGACCACTGCTACTGCTTCAGTGTGTGGCACGAGATAGATGCTGAAGAGTGTTGGTCAAATGACTGAACAAGCACATGAATGACAGAGCTCTTTGAGGATGGGGTCATGTATGCATCATCATCTTTTGGCAAGCATCTGTGCATTTCCCCTGACCAGGGGTTCAATGGCTTTCACAGATTCTCTAATTTAGCCCTCCCAATAACTGTATGGGGCCCTAATACTATTCTCATTGTATACGTAAGGAAGACTGAGGCTCTGAGTCCAAAATCAAAGCAAATGCTAGTAACATCTGGGATCTGGCTCAGGCCCATCCAAAGGACCAGCCTGGGCACCACAGTTGTTATGCCACTCCCTGATCTCTCCCACCTGAAGCTCAGCCCCTCCTGTACTGCTCCTGAGGACATTGGCCTTGGGGAGCAGGACCCTGGGGCCTCACACCCCAGCACACACCCAACATCTGAGAGCAGTGTTAGGCAATGGGTGGCAGCACTCCATGTTACAGTGCAAAGCCAAGCACAGGATTCCGGTGACCTCACCCTCAGAGGAAGGCGCCCCACCTCTAGCCAGGCGGCCCCGCCCTGCCGGAGCCCTCCGGGAGGCCAGAGCATTAAGGGTGTCCAGGGAAAAGGGAATTCCTTTAGCCATACACATACTTACGAGTTCAGGTTTGCAAATTGGACCTTCTACAGAAATTGTCCTTGGATGTGCATAGAAGATTTTCCTCTTTTTAAAGCACCAAGGGATCTCAGGCATGATCTTTTCTGTTCTTTCCCCTTTGTTTAGATAGTAAAGATGTGATTTCCTAACACACATCAGACATATTCCTGAGAGTTAAATGGGAAAGAAGATAATACTCAAGAGAACTCTAGGCAGGTGGTAGCGTGGGCTTGAAGTCCCAGCTCTGCCACTCACTATCTCTGTGATCTTGGCCAAGATACTGTACCTTTCGGCACCTCAGTTTCTTTGTCTGTAAAGTGGGATCACAATGCCATCATCTTCCCTATACCACTAACTTCACAGGGATGTTATGAGTGTCCAGTGAGAATGCCGAGTTCCTCTCCTCCACTGCCGTTTTTCAATGTAGGTGTGAGTGACTTTGTTTGGTCCTACCCATATTGGACCAACTCCGACTCAAGGTTAGAGTTTATGCCTTTCCTATGCAACCACTGACTCTCAGAGCCTAGCACAGTACCTGGCTAGGATAGATGGATGGGAGGCTGGGATAGATGGATGATTTAAGGAATGAATGGATACTCTTGCCAAAGGCTGTTACTGTTATTAAGGGAAAGTTCAGGATTGAAGATGCCCTGGAAGAGAGCCTTAGAAAATATTCACTTGCCCTGGAGTTCAAGAAGAGTACCTGATACTTGCATGTTATTTACAAGGCTTCCCCTCCTCCTTCTGGTGCAGCTGGTAACTCAGAGGCCAGCATTTCCTTTAGGGAAAAAAAAAAAAAGGCCAGGCACGGTGGCTCATGCCTGTAATCTCAGCACTTTGGGAGGCTAAGGCAGACAGATCACAAGGTCAGGAGATCGAGACTATCCTGGCCAACATGATGAAACCCTGTCTCTACTAAAAAACAAAAATTAACTGAGCGTGGTGGTGCATGCCTGCAATCCCAGCTACTCAGGAGGCTGAGGCAGGAGAATCGCTTGAACCAGGGAGTCGGAGGCTGCAGTGAGCCAAGATAGTGCCACTGTACTCCATCCTGGTGGCAGAGGGAGACTCCATCTCAGAAAAAAAAAGTTTCAGGCTGCTTTGACCGAAGGCATGAGGACTGCAGGGCATCTTGGCTTGTCCCTGTAGGGACTGCATTGGGCTTGATCAGCCCTGTGATGATCAGGACATTCTGCATCCACCTGTGCCACCTGGAGGAAGGATAGGGGGGTGAACTCAGCTGGCACCACCAGCAGTGGCTTAGGGGTAGGGTTGTCAAATTTAGCAAATAAAAATACAAGATACTTCCATCCTGGCTAACACTGTGAAACCCCGTCTCTACTAAAAAATACAAAAAAACTAGCCGGGCGAGGTGGCGGGCGCCTGTAGTCCCAGCTACTCCGGAGGCGTAAGCCCGGGAGGCGGAGCTTGCAGTGAGCTGAGATCCGGCCACTGCACTCCAGCCCGGGCGACAGAGCAAGACTCCGTCTCAAAAAAAAAAAAAAAAAAAATACAAGATACCCAGTTAATACTTAGATAGACAATGAATGAGTCTAAGTATATCCCATGCAATATTTGGGATAGACTTATACTACAAAATGATATACTGTTCATTGGAAATTTGGATTGGATGGAAAATTTGGATGTCCTGGATTTTATCTGGCCTCTCTGAGGGCAGCAACAAGAGACACTGCTGGCTCTGCTACCATGGGGTCAGTGAGAGGTTGGCCTTAGAGCTGCTTTGTTTTCTGGCTGGAAGAGCCAAACCAGATCCCCCTATTGACCCCATTCTCAGAGAGTAGCTTTCCTTGCCTGTGACGAGGACTGTCTGTCACCAGCAAGGAGGGAGGGAGCAAAGCTGAAGGGACAGTCCAGAGCCAGACGGTCTGGGTACTGTGGGCTCTGGTCCCTGTTTTCCTTCTCAGTTATGTGACCTTGGGCAAATCCAACCTCCGAACCTCACATTCCTCAGCAGGAAGGCAGGGTCATGGAATATCTTCCTGGAAGGGTAACTGGAAAGATTAGAGATAATGACATGGGTGGAGCTGGTACACGGCTTAGGCTGTCCTAAGAGGCCCTGAAATGGTAACTGTTATTAACAATTAATTGCAATTACTAATTGCTTGTGAATATAATCATTGTGGAAGCCAGGGGGAAGGAAGCCACTTGGCCTGCCTCTCAGCTCAGCTGGATGTGCTGGAGGGCCGTCTTCCAGAAGCCCTAGAGGAGGGTGTCAAGATCCTGGCAGGCTGGTAGTCCCTTCGCTGTGAGGATGAGGTGCCGACTCCAAGTCAGTCCCCTCCTCCTAGAGTTGGTTGAGAGGCTTAGAGTGGAGACACACAACTCTCTGTTGAAGACACTTGGCTCTGAGGAACAAAATCCTTGTGCCTTTCTCCACCGCTTCCCCTACCCCTAAGGCTCTCCTTGAACAAGGGCAGGCCCTGCCTGTTTGCATGGGGAAATGAAGGAGTTTCTGGGATGGCTGGAGGGGCTGGGGGTGGAGATAAGAAGGGCCTAATGAAGGGAGTTTTGTCACTTTCTGCTTGCTTCATTCCATGACTCAAACACACCACCCAGCACCACCTGGAGGGGCTCTGAACTTCATTCCTCTCCCTCTGGGCACCCACGCTGCACCCCCCGCCCCTCCCTACCCCCTCGCCGTCCTGGCCCTGGTGTCTGGGTGAGGGAGGGGTCCTGGGCATTCCTCAGCAGCCTACCCCGTCGCCTGGAGACGGCTCCGTTTTCCCAGGCCCGGCCCCTTTTATCAGGGAGACAATGTGCACACAGTGAGGGCCTTGTGCGGCACCCAAGCCCCGAGCCCTTTGACTTGAGGAATTTTTCAAGTGCTGACCCCTCTCCGTGAGGTCTACACACCGTCCAATCCAGCGGCCTGGTGCCTCTGCTGCTTCCTACCCAGCTCTTTTGGGGAGGAGGGGGGAACATTGAAGAGTTGTTACCCCCGTCCTAGTGGAGTCTTGGGGGAGAGCTTCACCCTCGGAAACAGGAGCTAGAAAATCTGGAGGAAATGTCTTTGAGCAGAAGAGAGTGTGGGGAGAAATCTGATGGGTGCTGTTTCTTCCTAAATTTCTCCCTTCTTGGCTGCCTTTCTAAAGAACTCTGCAGATGCTGTGGGGTCTTGAGGCTGGTACTGAGGGATCACCTTCTTCTCTGGCCTCTGTTTCTCCTATGTTAAACAGTGAGGATGGACCAAGAGCATGGCCCCCAAAAGACTTTCCATCACAATGACATTCAGATTCCCAGGCACCATCTACACCCTCTGTGTTGGATACAGTTCTTTGCACGAAAAAGAAATAGACTTTGGGCCAGGCATGGCGGCTCATGCCTGTAATCCCAACACTTTGGGAGGCCGAGGCGGGTGAATCACAAAGTCAGGAGTTCGAGACCAGCCTAGCCAACATGGCGAAACCCCATCTCTACTAAAAATACACAAATTAGCAGGGCGTGGTGACGGGACCCTGTAGTCTCAGCTACTTGAGAGACTGAGGCGGGAGAATCACTTGAACCCAGGAGGTGGAGGTTGCAGTGAGCCGAGACCGCACCACTGCACTCCAGCCTGGGCAACAGAGCAAGACTCTGTCTCAAAACAAAACAAAACAAAACAAACAAACAAACAAAAGAGATTTATTGAAAATGTATGGGGAAGCTCTCAGAAGCAAAGGAAAACAGGGAGACCTGAGTGTCAGAAAGATGGGGCTGTTGAGTCCCTGAATCCCTGGGCCCCTCCACAGATGTAGGTGGCAGGAACAGTCTTGGGATAAATCAGCTCCTGCTTGCTTTCATCCTTGTTTCTCTCTGTTCAAAAATCAAATTCCTGGAGAAGAACAAGCTCAGCTTGTTCCACTCCTTGCTCTGCGGGCACTTTGGGACAGTCGCACCAGGACTGCACAAAAAGAAGGCTTGCTTCCATCAATGCGAATGCAAATAGAGCTACTGTTACCAGAAGAAGGCAGAATGGATACAGGACAGGCCACACTGAGATGTCCCCCTGCAATGATGGAATCAGAATATCTAGATTGGAGCTCAGGAGATGAACTTTCTTTTTTTTTTTTTTCCCCTAGATGGAGTCTCGCTCTGTCACCCAGGCTGGAGTGCAGTGGAGTGATGTCACCTCACTGCAACCACCGCCTCCCAGGTTCAAACAATTCTCCTGTCTCAGCCTCCCCAGTAGCTGGGACTACAGATGCCCACCACCACACCTGGCTAATTTTTGTATTTTTAGTAGAGGTGGGGTTCCACTGTATTGGTCAGGCTGGTCTTGAACTCCTGACCTCAGGTGATCCAACCGCCTTGGCCTCCCAAAGTGCTGGGATTACAGGCGTGAGCTACCATGCCTGGCTAAGATGAATTTTTTAAATGATGTAAAGCCAAGTTTAGAAACCCCCCAGCTAGAGGACTTGTTTCGTGAGACTCCCACCTGGTAGAACTGGAACCAATGGGGGAAAACAAAGAGGGAGACATATTTCAGCTCAATATACAGAAAATTCATCTAATTGGCCAAGTCATCCGGAGACTGAGTGGGCTGCCTGGTGAGGCAATGAGCTCCCCATCACGTGCAGGTGTTCAGACACAGCTTGGCTACCCATTTGGGAAAAATAATGGGGCTTAGACCATGAAGGGGCCAGGCTGCAAGCCTTTAAAAAGGAAGCTCAGACCTGAAACCTTTTGTTTTCTCTCTGATGTCTTCTCTAGTCACTTCTCATGCCCTTGCCTTGGGCAGACTCTGAGGAGTTTCAACATTTCACTTGTGAGTCGTGTTTTATCCTCCACAACCTGGCTTTCTGGCCCAGGCCCCCCAAGTGACCTTCTTTCCAAAGAGTCCCTCGGATGCACGAGTCTTCTTGAGCAATAGCTACTCCTGGGGTGGAGTTGATTTCTGCCTGAGTTACAGCCTTGCCCTGGGGGAGGCAGGGCTCTGGGCAGATGCCAGCCTCATTACAGAACGTCTAGGAAGCCCTGGGGCCTGTGGAGGCCTGCCTGGGACGTGCATCTTCGACAGGAGAGAAGCCATCTGTGACGGCAGGAGAAGGGATGGTGCTTCATTTCCATTTTCCTGACTTCCTGCCCTGGGTTTGCAGGAGGGACAGGAGTGCGGGTTTCCTGAAGATTTGCGCTGAGCTAATTGCCATCTTCAGAATAGGCTTAGCGAAATTAGGGGTTGCCTGTGCAGCTGCTCAGAGGGGACAAATCAGTCCGTGAGTGAAGGGGCAGGTGGTAGGAAAAAGCACAGGCATAGAGAAATATTTCCCTGCTATAAGAAAAATAGCAGCATAGGCTGTATGACAGATGATATCTGCCACTTGGCTTCGGCTGCAGAGAGATGACAGGGAGCACTTGGAACTGTGTTGGGCATGAGAACTGATGCCGCCTCTGAGACAGCAGCTGCAGGCCATGCAGCCAGTTTTTGCCATATGGGAATAAGGGCCTGGTGTTGTCGAGTTACTGATTTTCAAGAAAAGTCAGAAATCTGAATTTTTATATGAATGTTCTATTATTATTATTATTATTATTATTATTATTATTATTATTATTATTATTA
>NC_045452.1:14399862-14636608 GCF_002776525.5 Piliocolobus tephrosceles
TATTATTATTATTATTATTATTATTATTATTATTATTATTATTATTACTGTTATTGAAATGGAGTCTCACTCTCTTACCCACGCTGGAGTGCAGTGGTGCAAGCTTGGCTCACTGCAACCTCCACCTCTCGAGTTCAAGCTATTCTCCTGCCTCAGCCTCCTGAGTACCTGGGACTACAGGCACACGCCACCACGCCCAGCTAGTATTTTTTTGTATTTTTCTTTAGTAGAGACAAGGTTTCACTGTGTTGGCCAGGATGGTCTCAATCCCTTGACCTTGTGATCTGCCTTCCTTGGCCTTCCAAAGTGCTGGGATTACAGGCGTGAGCCACTGCGCCTGGCCAAGTTTTTTTGTATTTTTAGTAGAGATGGGATTTCACTACGTTGGCTAGGCTGGTCTCGAACTCCCAACCTCAAGTGATCTGCCCATCTCAGCCTCCCAAAGTACTGGGATTACAGGCGTGAGTCACCTTGCCAGCGAATGTTCTATTTTAAAAGTAAAAGTATACAATTTAAGTGCAACAAGACTGTGGATTCAATAAGGTCTAGTAGTTGGCAACTTCTGATAAAGAAGACAGGTGTCAGAGTAACTATTTGGTCTAGTTCCTCTTCTGGGACTATCTCCTGGCTAAACAGTAAAATCCAGGATGGCAAGGGGGCTGTTTTGTTCAGTGCAATTTCAAGGGCCTATCTAGGACAGTGCTGAGAATATAGTATATCCTAGATGGATGGATATGTGGATGGATGGGCGAATGTGTGGATGGATGGGTGGATGGGTGGGTAGGTGGGTGGGTGGGTAGGTGGGTGGGTGGATGGATGGATGAATGGATGAATATGTGGGTGGGTAGGTGGGTGGGTGGGTGGATGGATGGATGGATGGATGGATGGATGGATGGTTGGATGGATTCATAGATTCATGGATAGATAGTTGGGTGGATGAATGGATAATAAATGCTCTTAGCCTCTCTTTTGGTGCTCTGCACTTTTCACCTCGACAGGCTCCACATTCCCTTGCCAAACAAGACACACAATATCCCCATGATCCCCTTATCCTCCTTAAGCCATCAAAAACGCCTTTTCTGGAGTGATCAGATGTTAGTCACTTGCACTTTGGTATGAATTACTTTTTAGTATATTACTTTTCCTGTAGGGATTTCCTCAGTTGGGCCCTTAGTAGATGCTCAGTAAGTGTTTGCTGAAGGCATGATGTAGCCTTCCAAACGTTAACCCTTTCTGTGGTACGAAGACTGTGAACTTGCAGACATCTGTAGGAATGAGGGTCACATAGTGCTGTGTCTTTAGAGAGGAGAGGGGTAGAGACTGGGAGATGACATTCTAGCCTGTCCTCTGCAGTCACAGGGAGTGGGTGTTTGATGACTTTTTTTTTTTTTTTTTGAAGATGGAGTCTCACTCTGTCGCCCAGGCTGGAGTGCAATGGCTTGATCTTGGCTCACTGCAACCTCCACCTCCCAGGTTCATGTGTTTTTCCTGCCTCGGCCTCCCAGGTAGCTGGGATTACAGGCTCATGCCACCATGCCTGGCTAATTTTTGTATTTTTAGTAGACATGGGGCTTCACCATGTTGGCCAGGCTAGTCTTGAACTCCTGACCTCAGGTGATCCACCCACCTCGGCCTCCCAAAGTGCTGGGATTACAGGCGTGAGCCACCTTGCCTGGCCCTGATGACTTTATTTACCCTAAAGGCCTATGCTGGAGAGGAAGGGGGCTCCCAGGGATTAGAAAGGGAAGGTCTCTATCATGCTCGACACCAAGCAGTGTTTCATTTAGAGCAAGGCAGATGCTGCCATCTTCTTCCTCTTTGAGAGAGAAAATGTCCTGTCATGTTCTCAGGGACATACCCAGCTGGTTTCGACCCTCCACCCATCATGTTGACGCACAGGAGGGAGAGAGGTGAACATTAGTTAAACACCTGCCATGTGTCAGGGGTATCATTCATGGGGTCCTTACAGCAGATGTAGTAATGTTCTTATTTTTACAGATAAGGAAACCAAGGTTCAGGAAGGTTGACACTGGCCTGAGGCAGCACTAAGAAATAAATAGCTGAACGGGACCTGGGCTTTTCTCCAAGGCTCGTTGTGCTCATGCACTTCCTTACCTGGGGAGATCAAGTTCTACCCCTGCAGCCCACCGGGGAGCAGCTCACTTGCTAGCACATTCTTGGCAGGTTACAGAGGCCCTTAAATCTGTGTCTTCATATAATCCTGTTGACAACCCTGTGAATAGATCTTCTTATCCCCATCTACAGAAGAGGAAGCAGAAGCTGGTCCAAAATCAGGCAGCAGGTGCCAGAGCTGCCCACTTAAACCCAGGTCTTCTGCTCTGTGCCTGTTGTGCATTAAAGGACATACCCAGGAACATTCATGTCTCTCTCGGGTGCCCCCAGAGTGTACCTACCTCCTTTGTCCTTGCCCGTGTGCTTTCAGCAGACACATACATCCAGATCCTGCTGCACTCACCTTTGCAGCCCTGGCAAAGACTAGGTACCAAACATTGGATGGATGGATGCACCGTGACCTCAGGAAAGTGACCCCTGACCTTCAGGCTGAGTTGGCTGCTTTTTCTGTGAGTTGAGGGTAATATTTGTGTGAATGCCCTGTGTGGTCATTTTCTATTTTTGTGTCTGTCCCTGCCATTAGGTAGTAAGCCCCCTGAGGCCAAGAGCTAGCTATGTTGTCTTTGCACTTGTTTCCTTAAAGCCTGCAGACTCTAGCACATAGTAGGTTGTCTATCTGTGTATGTTCAGTGTCTTCGAAAGAAACCTTTTCTACCAACTGAAGTGCAATTTTCTCTACACCCCACATCTTGTCCTCAATTACATTGGTTGTGCATTTTATTCATAGTACTCTTCTCTTTATCTATTTATTTTTTAATTATTATTATTTGACACAGAGTCTCGCTCTGTTGCCAGACTGGAGTGCAGTGGCGAGATCTTGGTTCACTGCAACCTCTGCCTCCTGGGTTCAAGTGATTCTCCTGCCTTAGCCTCCCAAGTAGCTGGGATTACAGGCATGCACCACCACGCCCTGCTAATTTGTGTGTTTTTAGTAGAGATAGGGTTTCACCATATTGGCCAGGATGGTCTCGATCTCTTGACCTCGTGATCCGCCCACCTTGGCCTCCCAAAGTTTTGGGATTACAGACATGAGCCACTGCTCCCAGCCTCAGTGTCTTTCAAAGAAGCCTTTTCTACCAACTAAAGTCCAATCTCCCCTGCACCCCACGTCTTATTCTCAATTCCATTGATTTTGCTTTTTATTCATAGTACTCATTCTTTTTATCTGTTTATTTATTTATTTACTTTTGTCTTTTCAATGAGCATGTAAGCTCTCCAAGAACAAGGACTACATCTGCCACTGTATCTGCTGTATCTACTGCCATGTCTGGGATGGTGCCTAGTCTACCTAAGGCTGAATAAGTAGTGATTGAATGAGGGAGTGAATAAATGATGTAAATTGTGATCAGATCCTACCCACAAAAGTCTCCTTCTCTATTGTTCTCAGAGGCGAAAGGTGGCGATCATTTGTCACATCCTCTGACCCTGTTATGTCTCAGTCTTTTGCCTCCGCAGATTCCCATACAGGTGTAGGGAGTCTCATCACTATTAGAGCATTCCTTCCCTTCCTGATTCACTGGACCTTGCTAATTGCATGGAGGACCGAGAGGCTGCACCATCGTTTGGGGTGGGGGAGTCCCTCTATCTGTCAATGGGAAGGTGCCAGGAGGGTGAGCTGTTCTCAAGAGAAAATAATGGAGCTAGAATCATCAGATCTTGGGTCCCTCTGTGTTCCAAGGTCTTTCTTCTGCCACATCTCTGCCCATCCAGCCTGCCACGTGACTCTCCTGCTAACTGGCAAAGCCTGAATGTTTTGCCTTCAACCATTTTCTGCACGGCCCATAGGCTGTCTCCCCTGCTTCTGCCTGGGCCACAAATCAGCAACCGACGTGTTGCATCAGAAACATGAAAATCTCTTTCTCTATCTCCATCCCACCCCCAGTGGGGGTGACCTGCGGAGAGACAGCTGTCCCTGGGACAGGACATTCCTGACCTCTCCTTCCTTGGAGGGTCCATCACCAAGCCCTGCCTGCGTTAACTCTACATACAGGATCAATTCATTGGGAGAAGAAGTCCTGTTTGAACACAGATCCTGTTTGTATAAATTCCCCTTCTTCTGCCCCTGCTGCAGCCACAAAAGAGCCCCGTACCCATTCCTCATCAATCTGTCTTGTACGCACTTCCCGCCTCCCCCAACTAGGGATTTCCCAACCCAGGCAGCACCAGTTTTATAATATTCTTCTTCCTGGGGCCTCAGATGTGGCAGTAAAATATGAGACCACCCACAGAGACAGCATCCTCATGGAATCCAGAGCTCCCCCACCTTCTTCCCCAGGCTAAGGACTTGATTGATTGGCTGAGGTATTCAGGGAGCCCGTTATGAGATTGAACATATTAGGGTGTGGGGAGGAGGCAGCTGTGAGAGACAGAGCCCTTAGGCACAGCGGGTCCATCCATTTTGCCTGAGGTCAGACAGCCAGTCAATTACAGAGGCAGCAACCCCAGCCCCCAAAGGCATCTAGAATTCCAGACCATCCCTACCCTTCCCTCTGCCAGACAGAGCCGTTCAGAGGCGGCTCAAGCCTGAATGAGCCCCCGGCAAGGAGGCAGCAGTCTGTGTGGCCCATCAGGAGACAGACTTCTGACTTGCAGCCAGGCGGGGGATGGACTCCCTGACCCTCAGCTTCAGCCCCAGTCCGTCTGCCAGGCCCTGCAGTAAACATTCCAGAGATGGGCAAAACAAATGTTTCTCCTGGGAAGGTGAGGTCCCATTAAGACCACAGCTGCTTGGGTGGTATTGGTGTAGTGCAAAGTGCTTCGGGTTCCAGATTAGAATCAAATCGAGGAATGCCAGTTGCGCAGGTTGGCCTGGTCCATGCCCCCACATCGCAGTGGCTGTAGATCTGTAAATGTATTACAATGGTGTGCCAGTAGATGGCAGTCAAGTATCTCCAGGAAAGGCCGGCCTACAGACTATCTCCTTACCCGGTCAGGGAACATTTGTTAAGCTTGTGTCCTGTGCCCTAGTTCATCGTGCTGGATACTGGAGACACAGTGAGCATGGAGACTCCGTTTCTGGTTTCCAGGAGCTCACAGACTAGATGTTTGGGGGCAGAGGGCAGATAAGTGATGTATAATAACAACATGGAGTGGTAAGGGCTGGAATGGTCGTAAGTGCAGCGTGCTGTAGGAACCAAGGGAGGACGGTCAGCCCAGCCAGGGAAGGGGGTGCTGTCAGGGAAAACTCAACAGAGTAGATATCACTCATGGGATCTTGGAACATGAGAAAGAGACAGTCAAGGAAGCGCCAAGCAGAGGTGATGGCCTGTGCAGAGGCTCAGAGGCATGACAGCACAGGGAGTATTTAGAGAAGCACAGGAAGTTGGATGCGACCATGAAATAGACAGCAAACCAGAGGGGAAGCAGATCCCCAGTCAGCAGGGTCCAGATCATGAAGGACGCCAGGGCTCTGGACTGGATCCAAAAAATCTGAAAGACCACTTAGTGTCTCCAGGAAAGGCTGGAAATTCTTCCCTCTAGGATTTGGGTACCCAGATCACTCGTGTGACTTTGAGCAGAGACTTCTCCATCTGGAACATGTGGGGAGTGATCCCTATCCTAGACCCCTCAGGGTTGGCATGAGGGTCAAATAGGAGGAAGGATGTGAAGGGGCTGGCTGTCCTTATAGACCAAGGCCACCTCTTTGTCCCCATCACCAGCCATCACTCTTTGCACCTATGAAACAGATCAAGGTGAGTCATAATTCTGCTTTGTAACCCCCAAGAGGGTCAGATTGCTTTATTTGTGGGCCCCCACCATGCAGCATCCACTAGGTACAGGGTAAACACTCGATAGCTCTTTGCTCTTGTGGATTGTTTCAGGCCGTGGGCTATACACTTTGGAGCTTACTATATGCCAGGGACTATTCTCAGTGCTTTGTATGTCTTGTTTCATTTAATCCTCCTGACAACCCTGAGAGGTGGCTACTGCTATTATCCTCATTTCCTAGGTGTGGAAACTAAGGCATTCAGAGGTTGGTTTACCCAAACTTGTACAAGCGAGTGGAGGAGTAGGGGTCCTATCCAGGCTGTCTGCCCTGAAGCCATTGCACTTTACTGCCTTGTTGCGTAGAGGATTATGTGAGTTTCTCACCACACCCTTCCCTGGTAGTTACTATCACCACTTGACAAATGAGGAAACTGAGACCCAGAGGGCTAAGTGTCTTGTCTTAGAACACATGGTGGGTGAGTAGTAGAGCTAAGATTTTGCCCAAGCCTGTGTAATTGCAAATCCATGTTTTTTTGTTTTTTTCCCCCAGTATGCTGGTGATTGTAATCATAGGTTACCATTCCCAGTCCCAGGCCCACCAAATACTTCTTTTAAATTTGGAGCTTGGATTTAAAAGCTAATGACTTGTTTAAATCCACAAAGGACACCTACCTTGGATCCTGCTCTGGTCTTTATTAGCCACACCTCTCTTGACAGGCAGAGGAGTTAGGACTGAGGGGATATTCCCACCAAGACCCTGCAAATTGCACTCTTAAGCCATGCCCTGGGTACCCAAACTCTAGAATTCCCTCCTCAAAAGGACCTTAACCCAACTTCAGGGCCTATATAGGCCAATTTCTTGGTCCATCTTCTAAGAGGTGGCCAAAGGGCAACCATTTGTGGAAGGGAAGGGAGTAGATGAAGCTTGGCCACGTGGTCTGGGTCAGCCACATACCCGCACCAGGAGTCTCAGTGGTGCAGGACAGAGGAGAGTGGGTGGGGAATTAAGGAGGATCTTGGGTGAGGTCTGAGAACCAAGAGCTGGCAATCCTCATGCTGCCATGTGCTGGGTAGAGCGCAAAGAATTCTCAGAAGTCTACATTCTGAGTCTTTAAGGTTATTATGAAGTTGTATCTGCCAAGGAAGGGAGACAGACGTCTTTTTTTTCTTTTTCTTTTTCTTTTCTTTCTTTTTTTTTTTTTTTAAGACGGAGTTTTACTCTTGTCACCCAGGTTGGAATATAATGGCACAATCTTGGCTCACTGCAACCTCAGCCTCCTGGGTTCAAGCGATTCTCCTGCCTCAGCCTCCCGAGTAGCTGGAATTGCAGGCACCCACCACCACGCCTGGCTAATTTTTTGTATTTTTAGTAAAGATGGTGTTTCACTATGTTGGCCAGGCTGGACTCAAACTCCTGGCCTCATGATCCACCTGCCTCAGTCTCCCAAAGTGCTAGGATTACAGGCATGAGCCACCATGCCTGGTGGACAGATGTCTTTTATTTAAATGTTTGCTGGCTTGATTTTGTCAATTTTAAATATTAGACGTATGACACACAGGTTTCCATTTGTCGCTTTGCCCCAGGCGCTGCAAATACTAGACGTGGGCCTGTCCTTGTGTCTGGAATTTGCCGATACCACCTTTAAGGAGTCATGCTAAAATTCACAAACTATATGAAAAGATTCTCTTTGCATGAGGCTGTCCACACAGGTATTTATTTGAAGACCATTGCTGAGAGAAAAAAAAAAATCAAAATCTTGCTTTCAAGTCACACTAATAGTTCCTTTCCTACTAAAGTACTGCCTAGTTGACATCTAAGCCCATCAGGATGTAAGAAAAAGTGTTGCTAATATCAGAGCTGTCAGTCAGTCTTGGGAAGAGATTAACTCTACTGGCATCAGCTAAGAGTAGGCAGAGAGACTTTGGAGGCAGACAGACCGAAGCTATTAGTAAATTCGCAAAAAGGATTCTTTCACAAATGGAAGGCTGAAAAAAATGGGTGATGACATCCATCTTCCAAGGAAAAGAATAGGAGACTAAGAAGGTTGTTTAATGCTTAAAAAATTATTCATTAGAAATCAATCTTGTGGCTGCACCCAGCTGATGGGAGAGTTGGGATGCACATTTTTATGTACCAATCTGTAAACTCTCTTACTGTGGAAAAAGGGGAGAGTGAGTATTAGGAAACAAAGAGCTGTCTCTGTCCCAAAGAAGTTTATGGAAATGCTTAACACAATGCCCAGTTCACAGCAAGTCACTGAGAACTATTAGTGTCATCATACCAATAATCAAAAAGAGAAAGTGGGAACTTTTGTTACTTTTTGTGAGATGATATCCAAACCCATAAAGACCCCAATTTTCACTGCTATTTTTCAGAGTTGAGCAAAAGCACAGATACGGAATTAGAAGTCCTGGGTTCAGATCCCTTAGGCAAAGTATTTAGTCTCTCTGGGTTTCAGTTTCTTCATCTGTAAGTTGGAAATAATGATATCTACTTCGTGGTGGTGGTTGTGAGCACTAACGAGAAAGGATGTACGTTAAACTCTATAGCAGAGTTTCTGGCACCAGAGTTGATACTCAACAAGTGTTTTTTCATCAGTCACTTCACTCATGTATTCATCTAACAAATATTAATCAAGTACCTGCTATGTGTTAAGCACTCTAGTAGGTGTTAGGAAGAAAATGATGAATATGATAGGTTGTTTCTGACCTCAAGGAGCTGCATTATAGTTTAGTGGTACACAGGCATTAAACCCAGCTACGAATTATAATTAATTGTCATTGTAATAAATAGTATGAAAACAATATGAAGAGACTCTCAGTAGAGAGATGAATCATAGGTCAGGATTAGGGTGCTTATGGAGAAAAATGACCAGGTAAATGAATTTGAGAAATAATTAAAATGTAGAATCAGTGAGTACAGGGATGATGTCTAAGCAATGGGTAGATAGGGATATCATGTACTGATGACGGAGAAGACGGAGGCAGGGGTGTAGAAGAAAGTCCATGGAAGGAAGGAGGGAAGGAAGGAAGAAAGGAAGGAAGGAAGGAAGGAAGGAAGGAAGGAAGGAAGGAAGGAAAGAAGGAAGGAAGGAAGGAAGGAAGGAAAGAAGGAAAGAAGGATAGATGGACGAATGGACAGACGTATGAATGGATGGATGGCAGATGGACAAAGGAATGAATGAGGACTGCTTTATTAGACAAATAGAAAAATAGAGAAATGGGTGAGAGTGGATAGATCAATAATAAGTCTTTGGTGGAGTATATGGGGTATATAGGTAAAACTCAATAAAACAATACTGCATTATTTATGTAGGATTCTCTTTTTCGGATAGTTAGAAGATTTGGATATGGATAATGGGCATCACTAAAACGTTGATTTTTGTTAAGAGTTAAAATGCCATAACATTTTTAATGTTAAAAGAACACAAAAATATATACTTGAGAATGAAACTGGATTGAACAAAACTGTATTTTCTAAAGACTTTAAATTACACACTTTCTAGCAATCATCATTCTTTTATACATTCAACATATTTCTGAAGACTAAATTGGAGGGTTGGAGGATGCCAAGGTAAACCATTTGTGGTTTTGCCTTCAAAGGGTAGGGGACACAGGATTAACATATATGTGAAGATAACACGATGAGAATCATGAATTTAAGATAAATATGGATAAAACACTATAAACATCCTTTCATTCTTTTAAAATCAATACACAATAATTTGCATATTTATGGGGTACATATTGGTATTGTGATACATGTAATGTATAATGATTAGATTAGGATAGTTAGCATAGCCGTCATTTCAAACCTTTTTATGTGGGATCCTTTTTCTTATTTAATCCTCAAAGTAACCCTTAGAAATATGTAGCACAATTTTTATTACTATTATTATTGTTTGAGACTGAGTTTCGCTCTTGTTGCCCAGCTGGAGTGCAGTGGCGTGATCTCAGCTCACCGCAACCTCTGCCTCCTGGGTTCAAGTGATTCTCCTGCCTCAGCCTCCATAGTAGCTGGAATTACAGGCATGCACCACCATGCCTGGCTAATTTTGTATTTTTAGTAGAGATGGGGTTTCTCCATATTGGTCAGGCTGGTCTCGAACTCCTGACCTCAGGTGATCCACCTGCCTCGGCCTCCCAAAGTGCTGGGATTACAGGTGTGAGCCACAGCGCCTGGCCTGTAGCACAATTATTAATATCATTCTTTTACAGACGCTAAAACTGCGATGCAGGGAGGTCAAGTGACATGACAGAACCAGGACTTGAGCCTCCAATCTTCTCATCCACCCTCTCCCCTCTACCACGCACCACCTATAAAGAATGAGAAAATTGGCCAGGCGCGGTGGCTCATGCCTGTAATCTCTGCAGTTTGGGAGGCCGAAGTAGGTGGATTGCCTGAGGTCAGGAGTTCGAGACCAGCCTGACTGACATGGTGAAACCTCATCTCTACTAAAAATACAAAAACTAGCTGAGTGCGATGGCGGGCACCTGTAATCCCAGCTACTCGGGAGGCTGAGGCAGGAGATTTGCTTGAACCTGGGAGGTGGAAGTTGCAGTGAGCCAAGACTGGGCCATTGTACTCTAGCCCAGGCAACAAGAGTGAAACTCCATCTCAAAAAAAAAAAAAAAAAAAAAAAAGACTGAGAAAATCAGCAGTGAAGGTGGGAGGAGACAGTAGGATGGCCGAGGATGTGTCATATGCACCTCTGGGGTGAGGCCTGTGGGAGAAGGGAGAAAAGAGTAAAACAGCTTGCATCCTTACTCAGCTGATTTCTTCCCCTTTACAGGTCAAAGTATTTCCATGGGAAGAAGGTGAATGGAGAGATTGAGATCCGAGTGGAGCAGGTAGGTAGGAGCTCGTCGTTAGCAGTGTTGTCTGACCTTTTCTGCAGCTGGGACTGTTCTTACACACAATCTTGGTCCCCATCTTATGTGCTCATAATGAGCTAAGATTACCAGAAAAGTCCAAGCTTATACCTGGGAGTCTCATTAAATTTCAGAATTATTTGGGCCAGTGGTTTTCAACCTTTCATGTTTTAGCAGAGACCCTTTCTTCAAGGGAAATGTCAAATAGGAACTCATTCTACAAAAGAGAGACACGTAGAGCTGCTTTGATGGAAATGGGCAGGTGGAGCCCAACGTCTGTCTGTTCCATACTGCTCCTTTTGGCCCCTGGAGCATCTCCTTGCAGCTACCTGGGCTAGAGAGCATGGTTTAGGAACATAATGAAGTGCCTTGAATCCTGCCTCTCTCATTTTCTAGATTTTGGGCAGGTGACTTAATCTCTGTCTGCCTCAATTTCCTTGTATCATTATGGGGATTAAATTATTTAAAACCTCAGAAGGGATCAGAATCGCAAATACTATCTCTTGCTATTGCTATTAATATCAATATCCAGGTCCCTCATTTTATGTGGAAAGAAACATGGATTTGTTTAGGGCTGTGTAGGGAGGCAGTGGCAGAATCAGGAATAGAAGGTGTGGTTCCTGGCTCCAGATCAAAGCTTTCTCCTATTCGTTCAGCGAGGAGCTCCTCTCTGTCAAACACTGTGCTCAGCCTTAGGAGAGCACATTTGAGCATGGGCTCTGGAGCCATACTCCAGATTTGAATCCCAACACCACCCGCTACTAACCTTGTGACTTACGCTCTCTCCAGCTCAGTTTCTTCATCTGTCCATCTGGGGCAATAATAGCATCAGCCTGTATTCATAGGTGCTGTGAGGATCAAACGAGTTAGTCCGTGAAAAGTGCTCAGAACAGTACCTGGCACATACTGGGCACTTAGTAAATGTTACCCATTTATCATCAGCATCATTATTCGTTATCCTCCTCCTACTCCTCCTCCTCATCAAAGGCACACAGTAACTAACATAGACAAGGTCCTTGCTGTAAAAATGATTTCAAAATACAATTTTTAAAATAGGGGAGTATGACTGTTCTTCTCCCTGCACTTTTTGAGCTTAGTGTGTCAGAGAAACAGAAAGGTCTCCTAAGCATCAAACTGAGTTGGTTTAATATTAAAACACCTACACTTTGAATTTCAGTTTGATTCTGTGGCTTTCAAGTCAACCCAATGTCTCCTGGTTTTCCTTCCATGGCAGAGAGCAGGTTATTTTTGTTCATTTTGCAAATATTTGTCAAGAGTCTACTATGCTAGCTAGCTAATATGTGGAAAACGTGTATATAGAAGAAGAAGCCCAGTCTCCAAATGCCTGTGGTCTAGGAGGAGAGGTTAGCTAAGTCTTTTCTTTTTCTTTTTCTTTTTTGGGATGGAGTCTCACTCTGTTGCCCAGGCTGGAGTGCAGTGGCGTGAACTACAACCTCTGCCTCCCGAGTTCAAGCGATTCTTCTGCCTCAGCCTCCTGAGTAGCTGGGACTACAGGCATGTGCCACCATGCCTGGCTGATTTTTTTTTTTTTTTTTTCTGTATTTTTAGTACAGATGGAGTTTCACCATGTTGGTCAGGCTAGTCTCGAGCTCCTGACTTCAAATGATCTGCCTGCCTTGGCCTCCCAAAGTTCTGGGATTACAGGCATGAGCCACTGCACGTGGCCTACAGAACAATAACATTGATGATGGTAGCAAACTTTTATTGACCGTTTACTATTTGCTAGATACCATATTAAGTGTTTTCCATGCAATAACTCATTCAATCCACACAATTTGCCTGTTGATGAGGAAACTTGGGCTCAGAGAGCTTAATAAATTCCCCAGGCAGGTCACAAAGCTAGTAAGAATGCAGTGAAGCTGGGGTTTGAACTTACAGGTAGAAACCAGGGATGAGAGGTCCAAATTTGGCGCTCGCAGCAGCAGAGGTCACAGTCAACTGAAAGACTCAGATGTGGCCTCGAGGAGGGAGTGGTGTTTGAAACAGATCAAAGGATGGATAGGATGTCAACAAGTGGAGATGGTGGCATGAAGAGTGTGTGAATGGAGGAGGCAGTGTGAGCAAAGATAAGGAGACCAGAAGTACAGGGTATGGAGTGACAGGGAGTGCGGTGTGGTTCTCCAAAACAGGACACATCATCTTCCCCTGCACCCACCCTACTCCTCCCTAATTCTCTCTCTCAGTGAAGAGTGTGACCATCTACCTTCCACCTTTACCGGAAACCTGCTCCAGCTCCCGAATGTGTCCCTCTTCCTGTACCACTGCACCCATTCAATGACTGGATCCTGCTGACTCCACCTCTGATATTTCCTAGTCCCTGCACTTCTCCCTTCATCCCCATCACCTAGATCCTTGGCTGGACCACCCTCAACTCTTGTCCAATCTTCCTCATCAACAGCCTCACAACTTCATGTTTTCCAGCCATCTCCAATGTATATTCTTCATACCAAAGCTAGAGTGATCTTCCTCAAAAAGCAGATTAGATCCTTCGAAGTGTTAGCTTTAAAATCCTTTCCTCAAAGACTCCTTCTCAGAGCCTTTTCCAGATTTGTATCAGGTAACCTGGTTATTCCCTTTTATAGCTCTTCAACTTTTCCTTCCTGGCCCTTATCCGAGTTTTTAGCCATACATTTTGAGTGGGATGATTTGCCTGAGGGTAGAGACCATGACTGTCTGGATCTCACCCTAAGTAGCACTGGGCCTGGCACAAAAGAGAATTGAAGGAATTATTTGCAGAATGAATAACTGATAAGATTCTACAGATTCCAGGCTGCTTGTCAGTTTCCAAGGGCGATAAGTCACCACTCACCGCTTCTTTTTTTTTTTTTTTTTTTTTGACAGTCTCAGCCTGTCGCCAGGCTGGAGTGCAGTGGCACAGTCTCGGCTCACTGCAACCTCTGCCTCCCGAGTTCAAGCTATTCTCTTGCCTCAGCCTCCCAAGTAGCTGGGACTACAAGCATCCCCCACCACACCCAGATAATTTTTGTATTTTTGGTAGAGATGGGGTTTCACCATGTTGACCAGGGTGGTCTCAGTCTCTTGACCTCGTGATCCGCCAGCCTCGGCCTCCCAAAGTGCTGGGATTACAGGCCACCGTGCCCGGCCACCACTTGTTAATCTTCCCTCAAAACTCTGGGTTTTCCATAAACCATCTGGTAAATACTTGGTTGCCAGCTGAGCTCACCCTGCCTCATCCCATTTGTAGAAATCCCAGGGGCATGTTTTAATTTTCCCCTTTTATCTCAGCAATGCCATTGGCCCAACTTGTAGGTACAAAATCTATGAGCAGGACCATCAGGGAATTGCCCTAAGAATAACTCACCCCGGGGCTCTGGGGCCCCTCGGCCAGTTTATGAGGTCTACAATCACACTGAAAAACTTTGGCTAGAGTCATTTTGATTTCCAGCCATGCCCCTCTGTGAAAGCCAAAAGGTGAATTAGCCAGGAAACCAATTAGCAGGTCATCTGGGCATTTTTCCCCAGAAGACATACCTTTCCAAATCCATCTTGGAATCAGAATCACTTGTCTTTGCCCATCTGTATCAATGGGCGGGACACATAAGCAACCCCCCCAGGAATCTCACATGCATCCTTTAGCACTTGGGAAAAGTCTCAGGACGGAAAGCCACTGTTTAGTCTGAGCTGGCCTCACATTTTGGGATCCTGTCTCCCAACCAAGGGCCAAATTAACCAGATAATTGCACTGTCTGGGTTTTGCTGGACAGAGCGAATGAGTTAGTTGTGGTTGGCCTAGAGGAAGCCTCCACCCATTCTCTCCATCCTCTTCCCCCACCCCCTTCCGAGTCTAAAAACTGCTTGCCTCAACTTTTACAGAGCCAGGAATCAAGAAACCCTGGGGAGGCCCATGGGGGAGATAGCATCATTTTGCATTCTGTTACCCAGAATGCCCTACTGGCTCTGCAGGGTCCTCACAGCAGTATCCTAGCAGAGTCTGAGAGGATCAGGCCAGGATGGTTGGCATGTCAGACTCTCCTCTGTTTATATTTGAGGTAAAGAGTCTTTTTCTCCACAGGCACAAGTCACCCCTCTGTGGGACCAAGCAATGAGGTTGATGAATGGATTAATATTAAGTAGACTCACAGTTCTGGGACATCAGTGGGCTAGGACTTGCTAGGGTAGAGCCTCAGTCTCTAAATTTTAAGAGAAGACTGTAATCACCACCGCTAGTCTTTCCTCTGTGTTAATGGAGGTACCAAGGCAGAAAGAACACTAATGCCTTGCTCTAGCAGGCGGAGAAAAAGGCAAGAGAAGGGTTTATACCTGCCCTTGAGCAACTCCCAGCCCAATGAAGGAAGCCAGATGACCCATGGATTTACATATGAATACTAGTTGCTCCTTTGAGTACTGTCCTTGTGTAATATTGGGTTGGGTTGGGGTTAGGAAGCTGTCCAGGGGAGGCTGCTGTTGGGAGACTGTTCATCTTCTGCCCTTTATATATTTAACATCAATGTTTTCTGAATGGAAAGGTGAGATATTCCCCTTAAAATATTTTAAACACTGCAGACCCCGTATTTATATTTTTTTATATGCACTTCAGCCTTCAACCCACACTTCTTTCTGGGACAACATTTCTTAGAATGGACCTTAGCTGTAGATACTGACCATAAAGACCTATATTTCAAGAAACAGTTGTCAACAAGATAGAGAAGTGGAGGTTGGATGTTAATTCAGTTTGGTGGTTTGGTAACAGGTTGAACATCATCCTCGTTAGGAAATGATTACTTGATAGAAATAAATACACCTTGGGAGAAATCTAATGGCTTGCCAAAAGGCTTTGTACTTGGCTTTGTTCTCCTTCTTACTAGTGACTTATGAAATTATATATGCTAATGACTTTAACTAGACGGGAGAGAGAATATGCAGGATTAAATTTGATGTGATCAAATTGAATAGGAATACAATACAAAGTTGAGTAGGTGGTGGCAATTCCTGCAGCCTCAGTGAGAGTGCAGGTTCGGCTGGTTACAGTAGCTCACGCTTGTAATCCCGGCACTTTGGGAGGCCCAGGCAGGACTGCTTGAGCCCAGGAGTTCATGACCAGCCTAGGCAACATTGCGAGACTCTGTCTCTACAAAACTAAAAAAAGATGACTGATGACCTCAAGCTGAGGTTCAAAAACTCAGCTGTGAAGGAGCAAGATTAGGGATTTTTTTTTTTTTTTTTTTTTTTTTTGATACGGAGTCTCACTCTGTCGCCAGGCTGGAGTGCAGTGGTACGATCTCGGCTCACTGCCACCTCTGCCTCCTGGGTTCAAGTGATTCTCATGCCTCAGCCTCCTGAGCAGCTGGGATTTCAGGCACATGCCACCAGGCCCAGCTAATGTTTGTATTTTTAGTAAAGACAGGGTTTCACCATGTTGGCCAGGATGTCTCAATCTCCTGACCTTATGATTCTCCCACCTTAGCCTCCCAAAGTGATGGGATTACAGGCATAAGCCACCGCACCCAGCCAGGGAGACCTATCTTATTAACATCACATGAGAAAAACCAAAAAGACCTAATATTTGAGTTGAGCACAGCTTAATATGTGCGGGAGGAAATGTGGTATAGGGGTTAAGATCATGGCTCCAGAGTAAGATAGACTGAAGATGAAATCTCAGTTCAGTCGTATTTTAGCTGTGTTTGCTTTTTACCTAAAACATCTCTAAATCAGTTTCCTCACCTAAAAATGATGATAATAAATTTATTCCCCAGAGTTATTGTGTGAAAAAATGAGTTAATGTAATATGCTGAGCATTTGTTTCCGGCACATGTATTAGGTGCTCGATAAACTACAGCTGAGATTTTGCTACTCCCCAAAAACCTGATACCACTTCAGGCTGCACTATCAAAGCACAGCAGTGAGAATGCAGGAAGGTGGTAGTTCATACACTCCCTCTTACATGCACACACACACACACACACACACACGATGCTTGTGAGACACTCTAATAAGAGATCCAGTTGTGTGTCACACTGGAAGGAGGTTGCAGCAACCTGGAATGCCTTCTGAAAAGAGATTGGAGTAAGAGAAACTAAGGCCAATAAGGAAAGAGGATTTGTTTAAGGAACTGGAGATGTTTAGTCCGGAGGCAGAAAGGTCTCTGATAGGTCCGTTACTCTTTACAAATATCTACCTTTTGAACAAGTATGGTTGATAAAGTGAGTTACCATTTGTTGAGTCCTTATGAGATAAAGCTAAATGCATTTTATGGTTGAAGTAGGCACCTCCATCTTTTAGAAACTGAGACTCAGAGAGAGTAAGTGGCTTGCCCAAGGTTGCCCAACTAATAGGTGGCATGGGTCTGTTTTTGAACCCAGCCAGTATGACTTCAGGGTCCTCTTCTTATCCACTATGTATATTGTTTTCTTCCAGTGTTGTAAATATCAAGAACAATAACCAAAAGTATTGATTAAAGCACTTGATATGCATAATCTTATTTCAACCTCACAATGCCTCTTTAAGATGGGTACTTTGAGTTGGGTGCAGTGGCTCATGCCTGTAATCCCAGCACTTTGGGAGACTGAGGCAGGTGGATTGCCTGAGAGCCAACGTGGCGAAACTCTATTTCTACTAAAAATACAAAAATTAGCCAGGCATGGTGGCGCACGCCTGTAATCCCAGCTACTTGGGAGGCTGAGGCAGGAGAATTGCTTGAACCCGAGAGGCAGAGGTTGCAGTGAGCCAAGATCATACCATTGCACTCCAGCCTGGGCGCGGCAAGAGCAAAACTCTATCTGAAACAAACAAACAAGCAAACAAACAAACAAACAAACAAAAGATGGGTACTTTTTCCCCTTCCGCAGATGAAGAAGCTGGGGCTCAGAGATGTTAAACAAGCAGAAGAAATGGGTGATAGAGGAGGAATCTGAACCCAGGTTTCTGTGCTGAGCACCACCCTCTATTGTTTCACTGGGGTTCGAATTCAGTCTATTGGTGCAATCCTACAGGAAGATCGATTTCAACTTGGTCTACACAGAAACTGTTAAGTAGTGCTGACTAATGAGGAATGGGCCATGCCCCTTTGGTCGGTAAGGCGTCTCCTGTGCTGGAAATGCTGTGGCAGAAACTGGGTGGCTAACTGGGGGAATATTTCACAGGAAATTAATGTGCTTAGTAGGAGATAACCTTTGTTAATCTTTTTTCTTTTTTGGGGGGGGGGAAGTAGTATATTCAAATAGTTAAAAACTGAAAAGCTCCACAATGGTATGTGGTGAAAAGTCTGCCTCCCACTCTGCCTGCACCAATCTAGTTCTCTTCCATGTACTTAACTGTTATCACTAGTTTCTTGGGCAGCTTTCCAGAGAAGTTTTAAATGCAATGAGCAAATATATATACATGCTTTTCACAAAGGGTAGTTGGTCAGAAAAACATTGACCATGCTATGTATTTCAGAGGGAATTTGATAAGGAGGATTGATTACAAATGGATCGAAGGGGAAATCATTTTACCCAGAGGCACAACAGTCCTACATTCACTGTTTATCACTGTCACTGTTGTCACTGAGGAATCAGGAGCCTGTACTCGTTTTGTTGTTGTCGTTATTTTGTTTTGTTTAGTTTTTGAGACAGGGTCCCCCTCTTTCACCCAGGCTGTAGTGCAATGGTGTAATCACGGTTCACTGACACCTTGAACTCCTGGGCTCAAGTGATCCTCCCACTCTGACTTCCCACGTAGCTTGGACCACAGGTGTGCACCACCATGCCCAGCTTTTTTTTTTTTTTTTCTGTTTTTTAGTTTTTGTAGTGATAAGGAATCGCGATGTTGCCTAGGCTGGTCATGAACTCCTGGGCTCAAGCAATCCTCCTGCCTGGGCCTCCCAAAGTGCTGGGATTACAGGTGTGAGCTACTGCACTTGGCCAAACCTGTGCTTTCACTGAGGCTGCAGGAATTGCCACCACCTGTTGAAACTGCTGTAGCTGTTGGTGAAGCTTCTGTAACCCACCTGAAGCAGAATTGTTGCTGCCTTCTTTGTACCTTCAATTCCTGCATGAATGCCTCCCATTGGTAGAAATGAGCTGAAATTATGTGGCTAAAGGATCTGGGGAATGCAGATTTTAGGCTTTCAGCTCCCATAGTGCAGGAGAGACTATAGAAGGATGAGTGGCAATAGACAGTGACTGGCACAGTCCACCCCTTTGGCTGCTCGACATCTACACATACCTTTCTACTTATCCACACTCCTCTGCACCCTCATTGTTCACTTAATATTTCTTGGAGTTTATTACATGAGAGTATATGCAGACCTGCCTCATTCTTGTTAATGATGGCCTGGGGTCTGTCATGTGGATACACCATAATTTGTTTTCCGTAATTTTACTATTATAGACAATGCTAAACTTGTGTCATTTCAAACATTTATTAATCAATCTGTAGGATTCACTTCTAGAAATAGGATAACTTGTTCCAAAAACATTGCAGGTGGTGGATGCTGTAATGCACATTGAGGAATGAAGGACTTTTCTTCCAGCTGCTGGAATTGCTACCAGAAGGTAGCCTTCCTCTGTCATTCCTCCTTGAAAGTGCCTCAGGTGAGGAGAGCTGCCTCTCCCAAGGTCACATCTCTTTCCTGGTGGCAGTTACATCCAATGACTGGCTGTCAACGGCTATAATAAATCCCTGTCCCCGTCACCCCAGTTTGGGATAACTCTGAAGGGCTATCCAGCTTCAGAGCTTCTTGCAGAGTTGCCGGAGACCTCTGCTGAGACAGCTGTGTGGCCCAAATTCTCACAGTCCTGCATCCTTTCTTTTCTTCCCCTTTCCAGTGATGGAGATCCCAGAGAATTCCCTAATAAACCTCCCCCAAGGCTAATATCCATCCCAGGGTCTGCTTTCCAGAGAACCCAACCTGAGAGAACACATTTATAATTTGGATAGATATTGCAAAATTACTCTCCATAGAGGTCATACAGAATTCATCCGTAAGACTCTTCTGGTCTTGATTTCTGGGACTATACATGACCCGTGAGTTCTGGAGTCCATCCTGCACAGAATGCTCTCCTGGTTACAGCCCAGGCGTGGATGCTGAACTCTGAAGTGCTCCATAATTTGATCTTCCTATTTGACCTCCTTGTGTTTGAAATTCACCAGAGCTTGGTGTTTCTCTGCAGGACTGAGTCGGACAGAACTCTACCCGCTCTGATCCACTAAGCCTTGTTTTGTTAACACAATCCTGCAAGATTTATTTGTTTGGCTTGGCTTACCCTGACCTCAGACGTTCTGTTTTGTATTATTTTTAAAAGCGTGCAGGTCTCCATGGAGGCCTTTTTCTTTTTAAATCTAAGAACCAGCTGGGGGGATAAAAAAAAGCAGGTGGAATACTAGGGCCCATTAGCTGAAACATAACTCATTAGAGGAGCGAGTATTTCCCTTCTTAACCATGGCATTGATTATTGTAGGTTTATCAGCTTCCTGGGTCTACCTTTAGGCTCATCAACTTAAGAAGTCTAGGGAAAGTGGAGAAACAATAACATTGATGATGGTAGCAAACTTTATTGAACATTTACTATTTGCTGGGTGCCACATTAAATGTTTTCCATGCAGTAACTCATTCAATCCACATGGTATGCCTGTTGCTGAGGAAACTGGGGCCCAGAGCTTAAGTAAATTGCCCAGGCATGTGACACAGCTAGTAAGAATGCAGTGAAGCAGGGATTTGAACCCAGGTCTAGCTGACTCCAAGGTCCTGGTTCTTAACCAGAGTACATCTGTCAGAATATATGCTGGTCATGAACTTGTCTTTACAAAGCTTTTTGCCTTTCCCCTCTCAGCTTGAGTACATATCCCACAGTATCTTCCTGTCTCACCCTAGTCTTTTGATCTACTGGGTAAATTACAAATTCATATGAGATGTTTTCCCAGCAAAACAGTCCTCTTTTCTTGACTAACCCCAACGGTTCTTATTCATCATTTCATGTTTCTGGCTTATTCTTGCATGGTTTCTCTGTTAACAATTCTATTTCTTTTCATTGTTTTCCCCCAAGGGTTGATGTTCATTATTGTGTTTAAACGTAGCTCTCCATCTTTATCTTTTTTTTTTTTTTTTTTTTTTTTTGAGACCGGGTTTTCTTTTTTTTCCCCGGGCTGGAGTGCGGTGGTTGTTTTTTTTTTTTTTTTTTTTTTTTTTTTTAATAGAGACAGGGTCTTTCTATGTTGCCCAGGCTGGTCTTGAATTCTTGGGCTCAAGTGATCCTCCTGCCTTGGCCTCCCAAAGTGTTGGTATTACAGGTGTGAGCCAACACGCCCAGCTAAGCTCTATGTTTTTAGACTATCTGGATAGTATAATAGCTTGGACTCTCAAGCCAGATCAACTAGGTTTGAATCCTGCCTCCACCACTTCCTGAGTAACCTTGAAGAGATAATTTAACTACCCCATGCCTCAGTTTCCTCATATAAAATAATAATAAGTGCTCATATGGTTGTTGTGAGACTGAAATAGGTTACTGTAAGACTGCATGAAGCACTTGAAGCAGAGCCTAGCATATAGAAAGTGCTTAATAAATATTATAACTGTTTTTATGATCAGCTTCACATCATTGAACATATTTGCCTGAGTAATTTCTAGGCTTCAGTCTCTTGAAGCATTCAGAAATGGAAAGGATATAATCCATGCACTAAAGAAGTTTGCAGTGCAGTTTTTGGGATAAAAAATCATAAAAAGCTCATGTTTCTGTGTGTGTTGATTATTTACACATATGTTCAACCGTAGTTCCCACTGATACACAACATTCATTTCTGGATGGCACCCATCATCCATTTCTAACTTCTTGATAGTAGATAGCACAGACTCTGGACCTGAAGAAAAAATGCAATGAATGTTTGTTGAGTGATTGTGTGAGTGAGTTGAAGGTGTAACATAGTCATAGAAGGATAGAACCAGGGAGTGTCCTAGGAGACTGTCAAATCCTGCTCCCTTGTTTAACAGCTAAAAGGTTCAGAAAGTGGAAGTGACTTAGCACACACGTGAAATTATTGTTGGAGTCTAAAATGTGGAGAGCACTAGCTTTCATCTCCCGGGTGACTGCTTTTCCTACTACAGTTCTCCCCCTGCCCATGCCATCTTTTGTTTTTCCCTTTTAAGAAGCCATTAGTCCCTTCTGATGGTTTTAATAGCAAGCAAAAAAATAGCAAAAACAAATGAGGTTTATATTTTTCACATTTACCTGTGAGAAGCCTTCTTCTTGGGAGGAACCTAGGATAGAGTGCTGAACCATAGCTGATAGCCAAAGGAGAGCTCCAAGCAGTGAGTGCTTGGGAATGCCAAGACCAAGGCTGAATGAGCCCCACTGATTCTAAACACAACAAGGACAGCGTTGCCCGTTGCATGACCCTTTAGACTCTTCTCTTCTTTTCTGCTGGAGGAGAGTACCACATCCTGGTTTGGTAGCACCATTTAGCACCTGCACTGGAGATGAGAAGGAAGGAGGGATGGGAGTCAAAGGGAGTTCATCCTCTTGCACTAGGAAACCCAGCTCAGAATTCCTTAGCCGTTAGCTGCTGTGTTTGGAAATTCACATTTCCTTACTGCCACACCATTTCATCAGCATCAGCATGGCCCCCTGTTAGTACCATTGACAAATGAGACTCTGGTAGAAATTAAGTGGACAATCTGAAAGAGAACTCAGTAAGCCCTTTCACTTCTTGAAGGATGTATAACAAACAAAACAAACAGAGCTTGTCTTATCTGAACCTGTTCCTTCATTCAAGAAACAGTCACTGAGCACCTGCTCTGTACTTTGTCCTAATGACAGAGCCCTCCACACTCAAAGAGTTCTTTATCTGGTGGGAAGATAGACATTGAAGGCAGTGGCCATAATGTGTTGCGATGAGGGCTGTTGTAGAGATTTATCTAACCTTGGGATGTTCTCAGGAAAGACCTCACAGAGAAGCTGATGTCCAGCAGGGTTTGGGGACAAGAATTAGGTGAGGGTGAGTGGGCAGATGTGCACACTGGGCCTTCTAGCTAAAGAGCATGATTCAAGTCTCAGCTTGTCACATACAGGGCAAATGACCAGGGTATGCCCTGCATGAGAAAGGAGGTGGGAGACGAAGCTGACAAAGAAGGTGGAGGGCAATCTATTCAGGGTGGGCTATTAGTACAAGGCATGCAAGTAAGAATTGTGTCCTAGAGGCAGGATGTACGTACTAGACTTCTTAAGCCATGGAGTGCTGCAACCGTGATTTCATTTTAGAATGCACAGGCTGACAGTGGTCTTAGAAGATTGGCTGGATAGGAATGGTGGCTTGAGACTGGAGGCAGAAAAACTCAGCTCTGGATTTGGTGCAAAAGATACCTTATCCTTGAATATGATCTTGGGTAGGAGGCACATTTAAGGGACTTCATAAGTGTTAAGTGAATGCATGTACATCCTCTCCACTGTGTTCCTTAGCCACTTGAGCCATTCTCATACCTGCAATTCGTATTTGAAACTAGAAGAGAAGAGATGACCTATTTTTCTCAAGACTGAGAGGATGGAGTCAAACCCACATGATGTGTTTGAGCTGGCATGTCTTGAAAGTGAGCCATTGCCAACCTCTTCTTGTTCACCATCTTAGTCCAGCCACTTGGAGTAACCCATTTCACACTGCACATTTCAACTTGCTCCCAATCTGCCTAATCCCCAGCCTTGTGATTCCTTCATCTGTTGATGATCTCCCTCCCCATGCACTACTGCCCCTGGTTACACCACTTCTCCAGCATGGCCTTCAGCTTTTGTGTGGCTAGTCTACATTTTCTGCCAACTCTGCTGTTGTCTCTACCATTTGGGGTCTGGCCCACTCCCTGATGAGAGGAGCCCCCACTGGGCTCACCCTGGCCCTGCCAGCAGCCTCTGCCTGGATGTGCTTACACAGTGGATTTGAGCCTTTGCATTTCAGTGGGAATCAAGGGTTATTAATTAACCTAGGGTGGAACCTATTATGAAACATCCCAGAAAACTGGAATGAACCGAAGGGACTTCTGAACTCACAGCAGGGAAAAATGCCTTTTAATTGACTTGGATGACTTCACCACAAAAATCTGTCTGGCTGTTATGCTAAACTGGAAACTAATCTATTAGATTGTCTAAGGAGTCTCCTAGCCCACTCCAAGCAGAGTCTCCTGAGAAGGGGAGTGGGCCGACATATCAACAGGACTTATACATTGAAATGGCTTCCTTTGGATCATACACAGTCAGGGTGCATATTTCCGGTGTTAGAGAATGAGTTTATGTGCCCTACAATGTCAGAGAGAGAGAATTAGGGAGGAGTAGGGTGGGCGCAGGGGAAGATGATGTGTCCTGTTTTGGAGAACCTACAATGTCTATCTTTAATATCCCATAGGATTTTAGTAGTTCTAAGACACCATTTACTTTACAATAGAATTCAACCTAAACTGGACCTGTCTTGGTCCAGTCTTGGCCCTCTCATCTCAGGAAGTTTTAGAGGATGACATGAGAGAGTTTCCACTGGTGGTGCATGAGGCAGCTGACACTGTACAGCCTGGGCTCTGAAGGGATTAATGATCATAGCTAGTGTCTAATCACATGCTTACTAAGTGTCAGGCACATGCTGAGCATTTCATATGGATTAGTGTGTTTAATCCTCATCATGACTCTATCATGAGCAGGTACTGTAAGTTCCCCCATTCTCCAGATGAGGAACCTGAGGCTCACCCAAGGCCACACAGCATACAAGTGGCAGAGCTGGAATTCAGAGTCAGTTTAACTGCAGAGTCTGTGTTTATGGTTCTTTTTATTTTATTTTATTATTTTTTGAGACAGAGTTTCACTCTGTCACCCAGGCTGGAGTGCAGTAGTACAGTCATGGCTCACTGCAGCCTCAACCTCCTGGGCTCAAGTCATCCTCTCACCTCAGCCTCCTGAGTAGCTGGGATGACAGGTGCGCACCACAACACCTGGCAAAATTTTTAAAATACTTTGTAGAGACAGGGTCTCACTATATTGCCCAGACTGGTCTCAAACTCCTCTGCTCAAGCGATCCCCACAGCTTGGCCTCCCAAAGTGCTGACATTACAGGTGTGAGGTACCGTGCCCGGCCTGTTTATGGTTCTTAACGTTTATGCTGGCTTATCTGGGAAGGTGTATCCTGAAGAAAGAAAATCCAGGGAAGGCTTGGTGACTTTCCTCTCATGCACAAAGTTCTGACTTGTGCATTAGACTTGTTTTGCACGTCTCAAGCTCTGCACACAAGGGTCTCCGTAAGCTCGCCCCTGTCTGCCTTTCCCCATTCATCTCCTCCTGTGCTCTACTTTCAGTCTCACCAAACTGCTGTGGTTCACCATCACCCACCCACGGTAATACCGTCTTGGAGTCACATCTCCATGCCTTTGCTTATGCAAGTCTCTCCTCCTGGGACATTAGATTTTGCCATAGATTCTTCAGCATTAGCTCCAGCATGATGTCTGCGTTGCTTCATCTGCCCACCGGCTCCATCCAGGCAGGGTGAGGTGCCTCTTCCCTATACTCCCCCAGCACCTCATACCTGTGTCTACCATCACACTTCCCAGATGACTCTGAGATTACTAATTCACCTGCCCTTGCTCCCTCTAGACTCTGGGCTCATTGTGAATAGGGACGGTATCTTTATTCATTCTACAAATATTTATTGGCTGCCTATATGCTCGGTGCTCAGGTTACAATGGTGATTAAAAACAGATGGAATCTCTACCTGATGGAACTTAACATCTAATGGCAGGGGACAGAAATTAATCATATTATCTGTCTATCTCTCTCTCTTACACACACCATAATTACAAACTGTTAGGAGCTGTGAAAGTAGGGTACACAGTGCTGTGGTGGAATGTGATGGGGAGGCTGGTAAGGCACTTACTCAAGTACATAATGGGTATCCAAGGACCCAGATACCTAATCTGTGTTCAGTATATATTTCTCAAACTTATCCAAAGTAGGGAAAAATGAAAGAAGCTAAGGAGAAAAGCTTTAGTCTACTACAAGAACCCAAAGATCCCTTTGCATGGTAAACAACACAAACAAAGCACTAGCCCTGCAGGAATCATGCAGATAAGTCATTGATACATTACAGTACAGCGCAGGTAAAGCAAGATTTGACATTAACATTTACACAATGTGCAAGCCACCCTCTAAGCAGTTTATCTGTATACATTTAATTTTCATCACCACCCCACAGAGTACTGATGGAACTGAGACTCAGAGAGGTTAAGTGTCCTGCCCGAGGCATCACAGCTAGGAGATGGCAGAGCTGAGATGTGGACCCAGATGCTCCAGAGTCCACACCACTGACCCTTGCGCTGACCACCTTTCTATCTCATCTGTTGAATGGGGACTGTTCGAGGTGCAGTTCCTTGCTTGGATCATGCTGCCTTTGTCTCCCCCTTGCCAAGTCTGACTTTAGACGTCTGAAGGGGAAGAACTTGGCAATGATAAAACGTCAGCCCCAGACAGGAAATGGAGCTAAGTTCTATCATGGGGCATCAAGGGTTGTACTTGGGGAGTTCTGAGTACATGGTCAAGAAGGAGAAGAAACTGTTAGTTCAGTGACGTGCTTTTCATTGCCCTAATGCGTTTAACTTTTCAACATATTTTGTCCTTCAGCAACTCCTGAGGTGTAAGGCTCATTATTATTCAGACAAGGAAATGGAGGCTTGGCGAGGTTAAATAGGTCATTGCTTAGTTAGTGGCAGAATTGTGATCATAACCTGTGTCTACTTGTTTTCCCCTGACTCACCTGTTGCCCAGCCAGACCTGAAAAATGACTGCTTCTTACAGCCTAAAGCAGTTTTTCAGATCCATGTTCTCAGGGACCACAGACAGTCTCTCTGGGTCTTCTGACCTTTCTTAAGCCATGTTGCTGGAACCTTCCTTTCTTCCCTAAGCAACAGCCCTGAGGTTCATCTCGTGAGCTAATGGGTGAGTTCTTGGCCTGTTTAAACGGAACTGAACTGGTGCCCTCCCCACCCAGCTCACCTCAGGGCCTGCCTTCTTTCCAGACAGGGAGGAGACGGGAAGGCTCTCCCCCTCTAGTGCTGCCAGGAAAAGCAAGGGAAAGGAGAGGGGCCTGAACCTCCCCTTGCTGGGCCAGCCAAGTGCCAGAAACCCCAAACTTTGCATTCATTGGACAGAACCAGATTTTGATTACTCATCCTAATTTGCTTATTCTTGTACAATTGCTTTGGTCTCTCACTGGCTCCCTTAGCTCTCCACGGTGCAGGCTCCTCAATGTCTATGGGATGAAGGCCAAAGTCTTTAGGCAGCACTAGGGCCCTTCCTAACCTGGCACCAGCCTCGTTTTCTCACCACCTCTCTTTTCCTCTCTCTGCTTAGTGGTCCCCATGAGAGATATTGGAGGATGCAAATAATTAATTTATAAGGTTTCTTGTTTATAGTGGCTTTCCCTCAAGTTCTATATGTTGGTGTCCAAAAATGTTATTTCTATATAATGAATATCTATGCATCTGACCATTTATTCAGTCACCCATTCATCCATCCATCCATCCATCCATCCACTCATGCTTTCTACATCTCTCTAGAACCTAACTCTCTGTCCAGGCTTTTGTTTTGTGGTCTCTAATCAGTTCAGAATTAGGTTTTCCTTCCCCTAAACACCTTCATTAAACTTAGTATTTTGGGCCAGGCACAGTGGCTCATGCCTTTAATCCCAGCACTTTGGGAGGCTGAGGTAGGCAGATCACATGAGGCCTGGAGTTTGAGACCAGCCTGGTCAACATGGTGAAACCCTGTCTCTACTGAAAATACAAAACAAAATTAGCCAGGCATGGTGGCACATGCCTGTAATCCCAGCTACTTGGAGACTGAGGCATGAGAATGGCTTGAACCCAAGAGGCAGAAATTGCAGTGAGCCAAGATTGCATCACTGCTCTCCAGCCTGGGTGATGGAGTGAGACTGTGTCTCAAAAATAAAAAATAAAAAATAGTATTTTATAGTATCAGTGATAGAGACAATAATAATATCTTAAGCAATTTCTCCTTCTCTCTGTATAAATGTATATACACAGATTTGTATATGTGTATATACATTTATACTTATATAGAGAGAAATTGCTTAAGAGTCATTATTATCTATATTGATAGATAAATATTTATATAAAGGGAGAGAGAGATAGGTAGATAAGTATGTAGGTAAGATAGCTAGCTAGCTAGCTAGCTAGATAGATAGATAGATGCCAGATACTCTGCCAAGATTTTACTATCTATAACCCAATTTTCTGCTTACAGTGACCTTGTGAGTTATCTGTTACTATTACAGACAAAGAAACTAAGGTTCCGAGAGGCCCAGCAACGCAGCTTAGAATTGGCAGAGCCAGGATTTGAACTCTTGTCCATCTGACTCCCAGGCTGCCCATGCTCTAAAAAAACACTGTGTCCTCCTCACTCCCACAGCTAACTCGCCTCCTCATTCCTGGAATATCATCCACTTTCTCCATCATGCTGCTTCCACGTGGCTTTGGGTTTCTTTTCAGTCTTAACCTTAACTGTGCTCTGCGTGTATTTAATGGGAAATTACGTTAAGATTCTAAAAGTAGGCCAGGCATAGTGGCTCACGCCTGTAATCCCAGCACTTTGGAAGGCCAAGGCAGGCGGATCACAAGGTCAAGAGATTGAGACCATCCTGGCCAACATGGTGAAACCCCATCTCTATTAAAAATACAAAAATTAGCCAGGTGTGGTGGCGGGCGCCAGTAGTCCCTGCTACTCAGGAGACTGAGGCAGGAGAATTGCTTGAACCCAGGAGGCAGAGGTTGCAGTGAGCTGAGATCGCACCACTGCACTCCAGCTTGGCGACAGAGCAAGACTCTGTCTAAAAAAAAAAAAAAAATCGAAAAAAGGATTCTAAAAGTAAAGTAAACAGGCTCCTTCTCACTGACTTCTCTATAGTATTTAATTTGTGTGGAGGAACATTTTTTGCTGCCTCAGTAGGAACAAGCCATATTTTGAGACACTTTGATTTGATAGACAGAGCTGTGCCCAGGATCAGATGGACAAGGGCTTGAATCGTGGCTTTGCCTCTTGTTACCTGGGGGACTTCAAGGAAGTGGTTCAAGGTTCCAAGCTAATGTTTTTCTGTTCACAGAATGCAGCTAGTAACCGCAACGCTACTATGTCCAGCACACGTTGAGAATTTGGTCTGTTTTAGTTAACACTAAGGGAAGTTTGGATGTAAGTTGACTCGTTTGTAAAAGGAGGAACTGGGAAATATACAGAGCATGTGCAACCCCCAGCCCTCTGCTGCTCAATGAAGGCAATGCCTTCCAGCCCAGCTGAGGGGCAGCCTCATTATCTTTCTCTGCACAGCAGCCAGAGCTGGCAGCAAGACCAAACCCACTGGATGACCTGAAAAGAACTTGCAGTTCTCACATTCTGTGGGATTGCTACCGGGCTACTTAAACAGGATGGTAAATTATGGATAAGGTGGTTGGATCATGAGATGAGCTCAGTTGGTAAATATGTGATGGGGGTGAAACCAAAACCCACTGACAACACAACTCTACTTTTTCTAGCCTAAAGTGTCCACTAAAACAACTATTTTCCAACCATACTCCTTACAACCCTAGTGTACCACAGAGGTAGGTGGGGTTGAGAACTGTTGGGCATCCTTGGAAGGAGAGAGAGAGAGATGCTAGAAAGAGGAAGATACGCTTAGCCTAACCTGTCTCCTCTTCTGTATTAGTAGCTAACAACCAGGGGTGATTTTTGCCCCACTCCCCCCAACAGGAGACATTTGGCAATGCCTGGAGACATGTTTGGTTGTCACAACAGGGGAGATCTCCTGACACCTGTGGGTAGAGGCCAGGGATGCTGCTAAACATCCTACAATACACAAAACAGCCTCCCGCAACAAAGAATTATCTAGCTCAAAATGTCAATAGTGCCAAGGTTGAGAAGCCCTCTTCTAGACTGAACAACCCAAAAACACACCTTTGTGCAAGAAGCCCTTGGGTACCCTAAAGACAGTTTACGGTGGTGTGGGCTTCATTCTGGAGAAACTTCACCTTCACTGTCTCCTGCAGTTCCTGTTAGCAGCCTCAGGATAGCGACAGGGTCAGGACCTTATGCCCTATTTTTACAGGTAGAGCCACTGAGGCAGAAGGGCCTGTGATTTCCCCAAGATCCCAGAGCTAGGAAGTTCCAGAAATGCAATGGAAACCCAGGTCCATCTGACCCCACACTCAGCACTGTTTGTGACATGATCCACACTGGTCAGTGTGTCCCAGGCTTTGTACCCGGCAACCCAGCAGAGGTCTGACACCTGTCAAAAGTCCTGAGGGACATGGGGCAAGCTGGTTAGAGCCTGTTGTCTTACACATACCCAGGATTTGTTTTAGTTGAGCATGCAAGACGCGCAGTCAGATGCATGACTGTCGTGAAGGAAGGAACTCTTACACTCATAGTCCCCTAGAAGGAGGAGGCGCAGCACCCCATGCCACATGCAGGCGGGGGGCACAGGGGAGCACTGAGGTTGTTCATAGACAGAGGGAACGTTGGGGAGATGTGGGCAAGAGCTTTTATTGTGGATTTGTGGGGAGGAGTGAGCAAGGCAGAGGAAACAGGTTTAGGATTGGTGAGTTTGAATTATTTCAGCCGGGCTTGGAGAGTAGGGGCTGTCCCTGGTTGTCTGGTGCCTGTCCCTGGGGTGATCAGGGCAGGTGGGCAGTACCCTGCAGTGTGAGAGCCCCATAGATAGAGGAGGTTGAGCCTGCATTTGTTGGTTTGCATTCAGAGGGCGTGCTCCAGGCAAGCTCTTTGGTATCTCCAAGACTTGGCTAACCTAGGAAGGGCAGTCCCTCCAGGGCCAGCAAGGCCCAGGGGTCAAAGCATCAGAATGCAGACAATGAAAGACATAGTTACGATACCTGTCTAACTCCAAAGCCTCAGCACACTGCTGCTTTCTAACAGTTTTTCAAAATAGAATGCTTTTGTTTCCAATTAAATTTTATATAAAACCCAATATTTAAGCAGATTAAAAAATTAAAATTACTGCTCTGTTTGATGCATAGCTGGAAGGTCCTGAACCCTTCAAGCCTCAAAAAAATGTATCTGAAGTCAGGCATGGTGGCTCACGCCTGTAATCTCAGCACTTTGGAAGACCGAGGCAGAAGAATCACTTGAGCCCAGGAGTTCAGGACCAGCTTGGGCAACAACATAGTGAGATCCTGTCTTTACAAAAAATTTAAAAAATTAGCCAGGCATTGTGGCACACGCCTGTAATCCCAGCTACTGGGGAGGCCGAGGTGGGAGGATTGCTTGAGCCAAAGCAGGCCGAGCCAGCAGGGATCCGTGATCACATCATTGCACTCCAGTCTGAGCAACAGAGTCTCAAGGAAAAAAAAAAAAAAAAAAAAAAGTGTCTGAGGCCCCTCCTTAGGCCGCCTCTTGAGAAGTAATTTTTTTTTTTTTTTTTTTTCCTGAGACAGTGTCTCACTCTGTCACCCAGGGTTTGGAGTACAGTGGCATGATCTTGGCTCACTGCAACCTCTGTCTCCTGAGTTCAAGTGATTCTCCTGCCTCAGCCTCCCAAGTAGCTGAGATTACAGGTGTGCACCACCACACCTGTATTAGTCCATTTTCACACTGCTGATAAAGACATACCAAGACTGCGCAATTTACAAAAGAAAGAAGTTTAACTGGACTTACAGTTCCACATGGCTGGGGAAGCCTCACAATCACGATGGAAAGCAAGCAGGAGCAAGTGCCATCTTACATGGATGGCAGCAAGCAAAGACAGAATGCGGAAGATGTAAAAGCAGAAACACCTGATAAAACAATAAGATCTCATGAGACTTACTACCATGAGAATAGTGTGGGGGAAACTGCCCCCATGATTCAATTATCTCCCACTGGGAATTATGGGAGTGCAATTCTAGATGAGATTTGGGTGGCGACACAGCCAACGCATATCAACACCCTACTATTTTTTGTATTTTTAGTAGAGACGGTTTCACCATGTTGGCCAGGCTGGTTTTGAACTCCTGACCCCAAGTGATCCACCCGCCTCAGCCTCTCAAAGTGCTGGGATTACAGGGGTGAGCAACCGTGCCCCTCCGAGAAGTAATTCCCTCACTGGGGTTCTATCGTCCTGCTGCTCCCTTTGCCTCGGACTCTGCCGCATATTGGGAGGAGCCTAGTGAAACAGTCAAAAGCAGGGGCCTTGGATTCAGACTCGTGTTTGCATGCTTGGTCTGTCACCTCCCTGCTATGTATTCTCATAAAACATACTAATCTCATCATGCCTCAGTGCCCCTTTCTAAAGTGGGGATAATAAGGCCTATCTCACCAGGTTGCTGTCAGGATCCATTACTACATGCAAAGCCCGTAGACCAGTGCCTGGCACATAGTAAGTGCTAAAAAAAAAAAAAAAATGAAAACATAAATAAACTATGATAGATTTTAATTCTAATATAAATATAGTATGTAATATTATAATTATTATATTGTCACTGGAACTACGAATAGTATTCATACAGCTACTATATCTAGTGCTATTACTACTAGTATCACCATTTTTGTATCTACCTGTCCAAATACTCCAAACACTACTTCTCCTACTAATGTACTGGCTGGGATAACTATTGGCATCACCACCCTTGGGCATTGCTACCACTCAAGTGTGAAGATGCAGAAAGCAACATGAGTAATCAGTGGGAGGCCACTCCGGACACACTTATCCTGTTTTGCTTGTATCCTGTTTGCACTTCCCTTGCTCTGGGTCTAGGGGGAGTCATTTATGAAGTCCCTAAGATGTGTGGAGCTGCCGTTGATGAGGTCGTGGAAGTGATGCTACGTTTACGAGGTGTTTTCTCTGAGCCTACAGGGATGGAAATGATCCATTACAGCTATTTGTGGACACTGGACATGTGAATGTCATTGTGAGTTGAGCATGTTGTTGTCTCAAAAGTGCAGAGGGCCTGTGTGCTCCTCAGAATGTGGACAGAGAGACGTCCTTGCCTTTGCTTCTTGATGCAGAATGCATTGGCCACAGGTGGGTTCTTTTCCCTGACACTGTCCCTTGCAATCCCCATTTTGGAGATTAGGTTCAGGTTAACTCAAAGTTCTATCTGGGTTATGCTGGGTTGGTAGCCCCTTAGGAAGAAAATGAGCATCTGAGAAGAAGAGGAATTCAGCCTTTAGAAACATGAGTCTCTATTGAGGGAAAAGGGATGAGGGAAACAACCCATTTGCAAGGAGCGAAGTGGTACTTGGGCTCCCTCCTTTCCTGAGCCCAGCCTTAACTTGGAGCTATTTCACAGCAGGCTTTTGAAAGAGTGACCAGTTCATACCAAGCTGCCTTAAATGCTTGGAGCAAAAGCCCATGGGGATTTGCAAATCAGCCTCGGGAAGAGAAATTAGCTGTGTCTTGCTCCAAAGCTTGCTCCAAAATAAACACATAAGCTGTGCCGGCGGGGAGAGCACGGGGCTTTTTCTTCTTCATTTTAAAAACTCCATGTGTGCATTATTTTAAATAGGCGCCAGCACATGAGGCCCTTTTAACAAGATTGAAAACAGATGGGGCCTTAGGCTGTTCAGTAGCTCTCAGAAACTCACATGAGAAGTGCTAAGCCATCCCGCATCCCAGCGATGTTCGTTTTCTCGTGGAAGCACAAGTCCGGCCAGGCCTCTCATTCCCAGAGAGCCCGAGTCTGCTTCCTGCATCAGGTGTGTCAGCCAGGGGAAGGAAATATCTCCTTTCACTGAATTTACACGTGTTTGCGTTTACTTAACCCTTGGGCAGCTTGGGAGAAAAGAGGATTGTGCTAGTCTTGGAGCCCTCGTGCTTCTGGAGTTAGAAGCATTGGGCTTAACTTCCTTATTGTAAATCAGCTTATGCCCCTCTGTGGGTAGAAAAACATCTCCCCAGAGGTGCCAGTCTCACTCCAAGCCATAGCCAAAGTCCTTCCCACTACCTAAGGGCCCTTCCTGATTAGCCTGCCCTGACCTTGTTCCTGACCCTATTTTCCTGGCTTACTCTGATCCATCCACACGGGCTGTCTTGCTCTTCCTTAAACTCAGACAACGGAAAATAACAAGTGTTGGTGAGAAGGTAGAGAGATTGGAACCTTTGTGCACTGACGTGGGAATGTAGAATGAGGCAGCCACTGTGGAGAATGGTATGGCAGTTCCTCCAAAAATTAAACGTAGAATTACTGTACAATCCAGCAATTCTACTTCTGGGAATTTACCCAGAAGAATTGAAAGCAGGGACTTGAATAGATATTTGCACACCCATGTTCACAACAGCATGGTTCATAATAGCCAAACGGTGGAAACAACCCAGATGTCCATCAGCAGGTGAATGGGTGTACAAAATGTGGTATGTCCAATTATTCAGCCCCCAAAAAGGAATTCTGGCATATGCTACAACATAGATGAGCCTTGAAAACATGATATTACATGATAGAAGCCAGACAGAAAAGGACAAATATTGTGTAATTCCAGTAGTCTGAAGTACCTAGAGTAGTCAAATCTATTGAGACACAGTAGGATAGAAGTTAGTAGGGGTGGCTGGGTGAGGTGGCTCACACCTGTAATCCCAGCACTTTGGGAGGCCGAGGCACATGGATTATTTGAGGTCAGAGTTCGAGACCAGCCTGACCAACATGATGAAACTCTGTCTCTACTAAAAATACAAAAATTAGTTGGGTGTGGTGGTAGGCACCTTTAATCCCAGCTACTTGGGAGGCTGAGGCAGGAGAATCACTTGAACCTGGGAGGTGGAGGTTGCGTTGAGCTGAGATCATGCCATTGCACTCCAGCCTGGGTGACAGAGCAAGACTCTGTCTCCAAAAATAAAAATAAAAAAGGTTAGTAGGGGCTGGGGAGGGGACGGGGAGTTCTGTATAACATTTGTGTGTGTGTGTGTGTATGTGTATATATATATATATATATATATATAAGTTTATTAAGTAGTATTAACTCACACGACCATAAGTTCATGCAATAGGCCATCTGCAATCTGAAGAGCAAGGAAGCCAGTCTGAGTCCCAAAGCTGAAGAACTCGGAGTCACATGTTAGAGGGCAGGAAGCATCCAGCATGGAGAAAAAGATCTAGGCTGAGAGGCTAGGCCACTCTAGTCTTTCACGTTTTTCTGCCTGCTTTATATTCACTGGCAGCTGATTAGATGGTGCCCACCCAGATTAAGGGTGGGTCTGGCCGGGCACGGTGGCTCAAGCCTGTAATCCCAGCACTTTGGGAGGCCGAGACGGGCGGATCACGAGGTCAGGAGATCAAGACCACCCTGGCTAACATGGTGAAACCCCGTCTCTACTAAAAACACAAAAAACTAGCCGGGCGAGGTGGCGGGTGCCTGTAGTCCCAGCTACTCGGGAGGCTGAGGCAGGAGAATGGTGTAAACCCGGGAGGCGGAGCTTGCAGAGAGCTGAGATCTGGCCACTGCACTCCAGTCCGGGTGACAGAGTGAGACTCCACCTCAAAAAAAAAAAAAAAAAAAAGGTGGGTCTGCCTTCCCCAGCCCAGTGACTCAAATGTTATTCTCCTTTGGCAATACCGTCACAGACACACCCAGGATCAATACTTTGCATCCTTCAGTCCCATCAAGTTGACACTCAGTATTAACCATCACAAGTGGTAATGAAAAAGTTCTGGAGATGGTTAGCGGTGGTGGTTGCACAATACCGTGAATGTACTTAATGCCACTAAAAATACACTTAAAAAAGGATTAAAATGGTAAATTTTATGTTGTATATAATTTACCACAATGAAAAAAATAAAAACCTTAAATATCAAGTGAGCACATCCTCCATCAAGGCCTTTACCTGGCCCCCTGGTCCCCCAGGCGTCCTCATGGCTCATGCCCTCACTGTATTCAGGTGCTTTGCCCAAATGTCACCTCCTCAGAAATGCTTGCCCCTCATCCCCCATCTGAAATGGCACTTCCATGCACACTTCTCCTTCACTCTCTATCACTTTATCTGTCTCATTTTTCTTTGCAGCATTTAGCATCCTGAGTGCTGAACCCGCTGGCCTTTCGAAGTATCTGGTGCTCAGCTGGAGCTGCGATAGGAACAGCAGGGTCTCTGCGTTTGGGGTTCAAAGGTGGCTGTATTCCTGGAGGTCCCAGTAGTAGGAAGTGCTAGGTCCTCACCTGGGGGTGCAGGGCTGTCCCCTGAATGTGCAGATTGGATCAAATGGAGGGTAAATGAGATACAGGGAGATAGCAGTTCTAAAACAAGAAGGCGAGGTCTGCACTATGGGTAGCAATGAGAATAGAAAAGGAAGTCTGAGTGCCTTTTTTCCTTCCTACAATCCTGAGAAAGATTTTGGACCTTTAAAATAAAAAAAAAGAAACGGAAAAGGCATTTGAATTTCTTAGAGCTTTGATGAACAAGATGTTCCTCTCATCACATTATAACTTTGAATTTTCCATTTGGGAAAAAAAAAAAATTTACAGAAATATAATCGTACCAGCCCCGCTTCAGCTCCTTCAATATGTCCCCTCGCTATGGTCTGCAGAATTAGAGTCCACAGTGCCCAGCTTCAGCAGCGTCTTCTCACCCCAAACAGCCTTTCTTCCCAGGACTGCTTTCCTCTTGTGGTTTCTCACTCATCTGTGGGACTACTGAGTGTTAGCCCCCAACGATGGACTGTGCTTCCACATCTCCATCTTAAAGCACCCAGAACCCATCCATCAGGAGAGCCAGAGGGCTGTGAGGAGACTTTTCACACACTTTGCTGAGCATTCGGCAGAATGGTGTCTAAGCATGTGGAGCCCAGCTCGCAGCAATGAGACGTAAATGTCAAGGAAACATTAACCACTGCTCTTTTCTTTGTAGCTGAGCTGTGGTCTTAAAATCTCTGAACATTTGCCCTATCCACTGCAGGTAGCAAAAATTCATTGCAGTTAGCAAAATTTGTTTCTAGGTCTCTTGACCTTCTAAAAGCTCTGGAGGTGGGGAGAGATGAAGCTGTGGTGGTCTCACCATCCTATTCCCCTTAAAGACCCTTCTTTCTCCCCTTCGATGAACATCTTTCCTATCCTAGGGACATTATTAAAGGCTCTCCCCAGCCTTGAAGTCTCCCCCGGCGTTGGGCAAAGGGCAGTGGTGTTTTACTTTGATTTTCAGGTGCGGTTGTTTTTTTGGGGGCAGGGGGTACAACTCTCTCGGGAATGCCAAGCAGGAAGGGGCGACTATCAGGACAGAATTAGGGCATACCTGATCCTCTGGCTTCCAGTCACCAGAACCCCACCTCGATCTCTAACAAATGTACATCTAGGCTTTTGGAAGCAAAACTTTGCGGTTAAGAAATTCCTTAAAAATCAGAACAATAAATCTAACTGGTGATTTTTCCCAAACTTGACTCCCTGACGTCTTATATTGCCAAGTGTGATGATGTTGAGGAAGAAAGAGGGAGGGGGATGAGGAGAAGAATCATCTCCATCATTATCTTCATTGACAGTAGTGGAGGTGATGATGTTGGTGATAAGGATGGTAAAGATGCCAACATCTTCCCATCTCGTGCAGAATGAAATCCTAAACCCTTGCTGTGATCCAGTCCATCATCCCCTCTCAGATCTCATCCTCTTTCCTCACCCCCTTACTAGCCCTGTTCCAGCCACACCAACTTTCTTGCTGTTCCTTGAATTCTGCACACATACTCCAGCCTCAGGGTCTTCGCACCTGCTGGTCTCTCTGCCTGGAAAGCTCCCTCCCCCGCCCCTTATTAATAGGTTTTGCTCCCTAACTTTGCTTGTATCACTGATCAAATTTCACCTTCTCCTGACCCCTTTATTTAACACAAAACTCAACTCCTGGCACTCTATCTTCTTGCCAGGATTTCTCTTTCCTCTCCCAATGTATTATTTATGTTTACTGTTAGTGGTCTGCACTAGAATATAAGGTGAGGATCGGAAATTTTGTCTGTAACTTTCACTGCTGTGTCACCAGCCCCTAGCCTTGGCAGAGCAGCTGCTCAATAAGAACGTGTTAAATGAATAAATGGATACAAACAGAATCAGACTGACCTGAGTTCAAGTCCTTGCTCTCTGGCGCAATAACTTTGTGATCTTAGCCAAGTTATTTGCACACTGTCTGCTCTCCAGTTTTCTCACAACTATGAGGAGGCTAATACCTACACGTCTATCAATGTTGTTGTGATAATCAAATTAATTAATATAACCTTGATGGCTAACATTCATTACACATTTATTTTCACCTAGGCACCTTGCTAGGAGCTTTCAAGTAGATTAATTCATTTAATGCTCACAACTGCCCTATGAAGACACCATAGCCTCTTTTTACAGATGAGAGACTAAGGCATAAGAAGGCTAACTTGCCCAAAATTGTACAGCAAGGCAGGGGTGGAGATCAGATTCAAACTCATTTGGTCTGATTCCGGAAAACATTATGTTACACTAAACATTTTGTAAACTGCGAAACACTGCTGTTTATTTTTAAATTCTATCTATTTATGTATTTGAGATAAGGTTTTGCTCTGTTCCTTGGGCTGCAGTGCGATGGTGCAGTCATGACTCACTGTAGCCTTGAACTTGTGGGCTCAAGTGATCCTTCCGCCTCAAGTCCTAAGTAACTAGGGTGATAGGCATGCACCACCACACCTGGCTGATTTTTAAATTTTTTGTAGAGACAGGGTCTCACTATGTTTGTCTAGGCTGGTCTCGAACTCCTGGGCTCAAGCAATCCTCCTGCCTCAGCCTCCCAAAGTGCTGAAGTTACATGTGTGAGCCACTGAGCCCAGTCTGATTTTTCAAATATAATGTGGCAAACCCGTCCTAACCTTGAATATTCGAATACATGAACATTTAGGAATATAGGTTTTTATTATTTTATTTTTTCTGTGTTTTTATATTTACTTGTACATTTTTAATGTGTTTATCCCTCCCCACCCTGCCTGTCCACACACATGCACACATTATTCACATGCATGTGCACACACACTCAATATTCACACACACCACACACAGGCATGCTATGATTTTTCTGGGGGGCCAGGCCTTCACTGAGATGCCGGGTGCTTCTACTGAGCAAGATTTCCTCGTCCGGAATGGGCCGCTAGGTGAGTGGGCAGACTCTCAGAGCCTTTTTTGTCTGCAAGGTGAGTCTGAACTGGTGGGAAAGAGCTCAGCCCTGAGATGCAAGCCAAGGAAGTCACTGATTCCCCCCCAAGCCCAGCAAGCTAAAAATACAGCCTGTGCCGGGAAGTGGACAGGAAGCAGTTCTTGCCGACTGCAGGCCTCGGGCCACCTGCCAAGTGTCTGCCATCAGTGGAGCAGTCAGAAGAGGCCGAGTGGAGGAGGAGCGGGGGCCCATGGGCTTCGCTGACAGATGCTGCAAACTGGTGTGCACAAGACCGGGAAGGTGAAAGGCAAGGGCGACTGTAGGCCACAAGCCGAGCCCGAGCTGACCCAACTCTGCGCACTCCAACGGGACTCACCTCAAATAACTGGCATGCACTTGATGTCACCTCCTGCCCACCAGAAAATCACACTTGCGAAGCACGTCGGCCTGGGTATGCGTCCCAGCTGACATAATTACCAGAGTGGAACTTGGGGCACAGTCTCTGTGCTTCCTTAAGTCTTATCTTTGACATCTGCAAAATGGGCATTGGTTCATTGAGTGGTATTGACGGAGCACTGGCTGCTGTATGCCAGGCACTGTTTTAGGTGCTGAGATAGAGTGGTAAACGAAGCAGACAAATTCTCTGCCGCACAGAGCTTCTACTCAAGTGAGAGAGGTAGACCATTGAAGAGTTAATTGAGATGGACATAAATCTTTATGTCACATAGGAATGAGTGCTTTGGGGAAGAATAAGCAAAGAAATTGACTGTGGAGCCCAGCAGGGTGCTTTGCAGGGAGGGTGCGGCTTGGGGCACCACTGAGAAGGACTGTGAATGGCCTGAGGAAGGTGGCCATGCTGCCGGCTCAAGGAAGCCCTTTGGTGATGGGGACAGGAGGCTGGAGCTTGCTTGATTGTTTGACAGTGTGGCAATGGCTGAGCGAGTCGGAACTGGGGGGATGGTGGGAGGCATCAGAGTAAATCATGTGGGACCTTGTAAGTCATGTAGGGTTTGGGTTTCCTTTGTATTATCACTGCTATTGTTTATCCTTTTTGAATGAGTGTCTTTGGCTATGAAAGAATTTAGGAAGTGAGGAGGATCGTAATACATGCAGACTCCTGATGTTTTGTAAAGGAATTTAATGATACAGTTTCATTCCCAAGAGTAAACATATCAATCTGCTAGGAATTAGGGTAGAATTTTGATGATAATTTGCCAGAGGGCTCAGGAATGCCCTAATCCCTGATAATCACCAGCGCCACCCCCGCTATACCCCTCATTCCAGGTTCCTAAGGTGGCTGACAACCAAAGGAGGAACAGCAAATCACTGTTGAAATTTACAGTCCAGCATTAGCTGCCCTAGATTTGCTACCCCTAGTTCCAGGTTCTCTGCTAAGTCTGAGCTGAATCCCTCAGTTTAGGCTTTAGAACTAAGTAGTGCAGCCTCTTACCCTCCCTTGAAGCCAAACCTCATCTGTGGATGTTACTAACTAGATATGTGGCTGTTCTTACTCAATAGTCACATGGCCTCACAATGACAACTGTGAAAAAATAGCAGGACATCCGGGCCTCCTGGGAATCGGAAGAAGCTCCCGGGAATCAGAGTTTACAGCTGCCAACTGATAGGTTGGAAGACAGAGTTGCAGAGAGAAAGATGAATGCTTAAAGATAGCATCTTTCAGGACTTACCAAGCAGGAAAGAGGAAGTTAACACAATGACCACCCAAATCAGCAGACACGTAGCTACAGAGAGGCAGAATGTGGAGGCCAGGATCACCCCTGGCCATGACCCTGCCTACTAGCAAATGTGGCATTGTGGTGTCCTGCCCAGTAGACTAACTGCTTCTCTTTATGAGATGCAGTAAGAAAGCTTATGGAATAGAGCACAGGGTCTGAAGCTGTTCTGGCATTAGGAGAATGCTGAGAGTACTGACTTTTTCCTGTGAACTTCGTGTCTGTCTGTCTCTGTCTCCTCTCTGTCTCTTTTTCTCTCTCTGTTTCTCCTGCAGAATATGCGAGTGCCCAAGGCCATGGGCAGGGGAACACGCCTAAGCGTTGAGTTTAAGGGTACAGTCTGGACCAGATACTTCTTCACCAACTGACAGGAATTCCCAGTATCTTATCAGTCACCCTGGGATTCCAGACAAATCTATCTGCCAGCATCTTGCCTTTCTCAGGAACTCTGGACAACATCTCTTTGTGTCAAAATCCTCCCTCAGTCAGGCTTCAAGGTCAAAGCTGATAGCTGCTACCTTCACATTCCCACACATTCTTGGTTTCTTGTATACATTCCAGTCAGTCATCCACTTCCACGTCTCAATTTCCGGTTCTTTCTTCTTGACCTGTTGGCCTAATAACATGCTTCAACTTAGTATTATGATGCTGATTACAATCACCATTTTCCATGCTGTCATCAACATGATTATCATTGCAAATGCAATTATTAGTAACTAGACATGAATACCCCATGCTTTCAGTAATATTATCTGCTTGGCATTACATAGTTGTCAGGTGTCAGTGCCGGCGAAAATGCAGCCAAAGACCCTACAGGAAATTGAATGCATTCCACCTCTATTCCTGTGTGCAGGCATGCATGCATGTGTGTGTGTCGGTGTGTGTGTGTGTTCCTGAAACTGGACACGAGTTTAATTACAAACAGGTGCTTATAGGTTAAGCATCCCAAGTCCAAAAATCCAAAATCCAGAATGCTGCAAAATCCAAAACTTTATTATTATTATTATTATTATCATTTTTTTTTGACATTGAGTCTCAGTCTGTCTCCCAGGCTGGAGTGCAGTGATGCAGTTCTAGCTCACTGCAGCCTTGAACTCAAAGCTCAAGCATCCTCCTGCCTGAGCTCCCGCTCCGGTAACTGAGTCTACAGGTGCATACCACCATCCCTGGCTAATTTTTTTTTTTTTTTAAAGATATAAGGGTCTTACCTTGTTGCCCAGGTTGGTCTTAACTCCTGGCTTCAAGTGCTTCTCCCACATTGGCCTCCCAAAATACTGGGATTAAATCAGTGTGAGCCACTGCGCCCGGCCAAAATCCAACATTTTTAGTGATATGATGCTCAAAGGAAATACTCACTGGAGCATTTCAGATTTTGGATTTTGGGATTAGAGAGGCTCAACTGGTAAGTATATATACTGCAAATATTTCAAAATCTGAAAAAAAAATCCGAAATGCAAAACACTTTTGGTCCCAAGCATTTCAGATAAGGAATACTCAACCTGTATCTCCTTCTGACCTAGGAGAATGTCTTTTTTTTTTTTTTTTTTTTTTTTTTTTGAGACAGAGTCTTGCTCTGCCACCCAGGCTGGAGTGCAGTGGCCGGATCTCAGCTCACTGCAAGCTCCACCTCCCGGGTTCACGCCATTCTCCTGTCTCAGCCTCCCGAGTAGCTGGGACTACAGGCGCCCGCCTCGTCGCCCGGCTAGTTTTTTTGTATTTTCTATTAGAGACGGGGTTTCACCGTATTAGCCAGGATGGTCTCGATCTCCTGACCTCGTGATCCGCCCGTCTCGGCCTCCCAAAGTGCTGGGATTACAGGCTTGAGCCACCGCGCCCGGCCTAGATTCCCCTTTCTTATTTTATTTTTTCAGAGAATAAATATTCATTCATTCAAATAAATTAAATTCATTCAAATAAATGAATAATTAAATTCATTCAAATAAATAAATTCATTCAAATGAATGAATAAATTATTCATTCATTCAAATAAATATCGACATTCAGAGAATGTCGAAGGGATTTTCTTAATGGATGATTCCAATTATATCTAGCACCTATAATGGAACCTGGAACTTCGAACGCGCTGCATAATATTTGTTGTTAGGAATTGAGTTACTCCCCTCCTCTGCAGCCCCTAGTGTTTCCTAGTAGCCGCCTATAGTGTCTCTGCCCTAGTCCCTGGAACCCGTGAAAATGTTACTCAAAAGGAACTTAGCAGATGTGATTATAGTTAGGGACCTTAAGACAGGAGAGGATTCTGCAGTATCCAACTAGATCCCGTCAAACCACACAAGTCCTTTAAAGCAGAGAACTTTCTCATACTGGAGATGGAGATGTGGCAGACAATAAGTCAGTAAAAATTTGAAAAGTGAAAAGGACTCAGTGTGCCATTACTAGTTTGAAGATGGGAGGACAACGTCATAAGGAAAACATACAGCCCTAAGCAGCTGGGAGTCTCTCCCAGGAAACGAAGACCTCAACCTATAATTGCAGATAACTGACTTCTGCCTGTAACCTGGAGGAATCTGGAAGCGGCTTCCTCCCAGAGCCTTGCAATGAGAGTCCAGCTGGTCAACACCTTGATTTGGGCCATGTGCAACACAGAACAGAGAAACCGACCAAGCTAACCTAGACTTCTGACCTACATAGCAGTGAGATAATAAGTTTGTGTTGTTTGAAGGCATTACATTTGTGATAATTTTTATGGCAGCAATAGAAGACTAATATGCTGTAGAATGATATTCACATTCCTTCACAGGACACTCAAAATCTTCATGAACTGGTCTCTCAGCAACCTTTGCCTCCTATTGTGTACTTCTAGATACTCCATGTCCCAGCTACAAATGACACCTCGCCATTCCTTTGGCCCCACAGCCCTGTGTTCTCACCTGTGCTTTTGTTCCTGGAAACTTAGGTAGAGCCTTTCCCCTGCTCTCGGCCTGAAAACATCCTCCTTGCTGTCACAGTCTGGAGGCCCCGGCAATGCGGTTTCAGAAGGCAAGTTACTTAATGTGGAGGGTATCCATTCATCCGTAAAATATAAAAACTTTTGGTGATAAGTATTTTTGAATACTTACTATGTGCCAGGAGCTGGGTATAAAACAATGAACAGCTTTCTTATAAAAAGTATTCCTACTTGGCTGGCATTTCTTTCTTATTAAGTATGCTATGATAATAGGTGATTTCTTTGATGACAGTTAGGGGACATTGGTTAAGAAAAAGACAGACATATAACAATTAAATAGACCAGGGACAGCATTGACTCAATTAATTATAGCTCTTTAATTTAAAGATGAAGAGAGTTAAGAGTAGAGAGAAAGTGAGGGGTTTGCCTAAGGCCATACACCAGGTCAGTGTCAAATTCAAGATTTAGATCTCTGATCTCCAGACTTCAAGGCCAATGCCTTTTCCACTGTTTATTCATTCCTCCAAGTACATGTTTAAAGAGTTATACACAAACAGAAAAGCTCAGATAGTCCAGTATGTTCAGTTATCATTGAGATCAGTGTTGAAAACCTCTCACAACTAGTTTAACAAGAGTAGCAAAATACCAAGAGCTCTGTCTGTGCCTATATATAGCCCTCATCTAGAGACCAAAGAATTGAAACCATTTGTCCTTAATGATGTATAACATGGCTATTTCCCCCCCTAAAACAATCAGAATTACATGCAGCCATCTTCATTTTCTAAAGCAATATATTGTGGTATGGGGTCTTTTTTTCTGTAAAAAATAAGGAAAAGAAATTTTAAAAAATGCACTGGCTAGCAACAGATGTGCAAAAAATAATGCAAATGAGAGAGTGGGCTCAACCTTTCAACAATGTGGAAAAGAAGTTAAAATGTTAAAGAATGTTTAAAACTGTGCTGAGATGCGAACATTCATTATAAAGCAAAGAGAAACCTTTAGAGGCGTGTGAACATGTCAATAGTGAGATGCCATAAATGCCAGTCCTCAGTATAGGTGATGATCTAAAAGAATAGATGTGCTTTCTCCTCCATTTATTACCCTCTCAACCAGCAGACCATACTAACAAGCTGTAAAGAATTGTTGTTGTTGTTTTTTTTTAATTAATAAAACCTTTTTTTAACCTTTAAGAGAAGTGGGGATTTCCTTCAGGAGGTCTTTGAGAGGTCTGGCTGCAGTGGTGGGTTGGTTGCAAAGTAAAGAATAGAACACATTCTGTCTAGTCAGTCATATTACTGGGGAAACATCCAATCAGTTTATTCAGGACAGAGCCTTTGAGGTCATCTGATTGACCAGTGTTTATGTGTGTTTTGCAGTGAGCGAATAAGAAGACTATTTTTCTGATCAGGAGGTTAAGGGGACAGAGAGGGTGGTCATCCTACCTTGCCTTTGCTCCTGTCATCCCTGGGGCTTGTTTGAGTCACTTCTGTCTTAGAATATTGTACTATCTGATGTCAAGACTCACTGTAAAGCTACATTAAGTGTGACAACTTGAAACAGGATAGACAAATCGATAAATAGAATAAAATAGAGGATTTAGAAATGGACTGCCACCTGTGAAGTGACTTGGTGGTTGGCAAAGGCACCGATGCAGTTCTATTGAGAAAGAGTGCTCATTTCAATAAATGGTACCAAAGTATATGAATAGCCATACAAAAAAAATTGAGCCTTGAGTCCTACTTCACGTAGTATATATTTAAAATTCTAGATGTATTATAGACCTAAATGTGAAATATTCAACAGAGAAGCTTCTAGCAGGAAACATTGAGAGTGCCTTCATGACCTTGGGGTGGGCAAACATTTTTAAAGCTAAAGACAATAAATATACTAACTGTAAAAATAAATCAAATTGTACTTCATATATACATATATGTGTGTATAAATATATTCTTCATTAAAAAAATAAGAAAGTTAAGAGACAAGCCACAGAATGGAAGAAGAAATTTCTAAATGAATATATCCAGAAAACAGCTCCTATCTTGAATATATTTTAAGATACCTTTACAAATTAATAAGATAAATGCAAACAGGAATACAAATATGAACAAAAACTTGAATAGGCACTTCACCAAATGAAATTACCTAAATTGTTAATTAGCACATGAAAAGGTGGTCAGCATCATTAATCATCAGAGAAATGCAAACTGAAACCACAATGTACTATTACTACACACCCACCTGAAAAAGGGCTAAAACTAAACACATTGACAATACTAAGTGTTGAAAAAGACATAGGGCAACTATAATTCTCATATTGCTAATGGGTATGTAAATTGGCAAAACTGCTTTGGAAAATTCTCCATCTGTATCTTCTAAATCCTGTATGCCTATTCTCTGACCCAGCAATTCCACTTCTAGGTATATACCCAAAGAAAATGAATGTATATGTCCACCAAAAGAGATGTATAAGAAGGTGCATAGCAGCTCTTTTCTTAGTAGTCAATGAATAGAAATAAAGTATCTATCATTGGCAGAATGGATAAACACATTATTGAATATTCAGACAATGAAATACTACACAGAAATAATAAAAGAATGACTGCCTCTAACCACAACAGCATCACAGATATGAAAGAAGGCAAATACCAAAGTGCATATACTGTGAGATTTCATTTATAGCAAGTTCACGAGCATGTAAAACTAATCTATGGAGATAGAAGACATTAAAATGGTAACATCATGGTGTAGGGGTGAGATCAGCTAGAATGAGGATGCGGGAGGATTCAGGGGTTCTAGAAATGATCTATGTCTTGATGTGAGGATTGATTACACAGCATAAATAAGTTAAAATTTGTCAAGCTAAAACTTAAAATTTGTGTACTTTACTGTATTTATGTTATCTATATTTTCTTTTCAAGGCACTGTTCTGTGATTTAAAATGCACGTCTTTAGCTCATCAACATCTACCTTCAAATAGTGTTACTCCACTTCACATATAGTGTGAGAACCTTTCAGCAGTATATTTCCATTTCTCATTCCCTTTCTTTGTGTCCTTGTTATTGTTCATTTTACTTCTACAGGTTATAAACTCCCACGATGCCTGCAATGTTTTGAACTGTTAATAATCTTTTATAGAAGATTTTTAAACTGAAAAATAAATGTGTTATATTTATCCACATATTTACCATATCTAGAACTCTTTATTTTGTGTTAGTACAAATTTCCATCTGGTATCATTGTCCTTCTATCTGAAGAGCTTCTTTTTAACATATTTCAGACTTATAATAAATTCAACTTTTCTTTGTCTGGAAAAGTCTTTATTGTGCCTTCACTTTTTTTTTTTTTTTTTGAGACAAAGTCTCGCCCTGTTGTCCAGGCCAAAGTGCAGTGGTGAAATCTCTGCTTACCGCAACCTCCGCTTCCCATGTTCAAGTGATTCTTGTGCCTCAGCCTCCCAAGTGGCTGGGATTACAGGCACATGCCACCACACCTTGCTGATTTTTTGTATTTTTAATAGAGACCAGGTTTTGCCATGTTGGCCAGGCTGGTCTTGAACTCCTGACCTCAGGTGATCTACCCACCTTGGCCTCCCAAAGTGCTGGGATTACAAGCATGAGCCACTGTGCCTGGCCTCTGCTTTCACTTTTAAAAGATAATTTTACTGGGTATAATATTCTATACTGACAGTTGTTTTTTGGTTGGTTTTCTTTTTCTTTTAGTTCTTTAAGGAAGATTTACTACTATCTTCTGGTTTTCTATTTTCTCACAAGAAGCTGTTTATCATTCTTATCTTTGTTTCTCTTTATGTAAAATGTATTTTCTCCCCTTTGGCTGCTCTGAAGATTTTCTCTTCATCACTGGTTTTTAATAAGTTATTATATGCCCTGCTGTTTATTTGCTTTGTTTCTTTTGCTTATGATTCATTGAACTTGTTAGATCAAGTTTTCATTAAATGTAGAAAAATTTTGGCCATTTAAAAAAAATTTTCTGGCCCTGCCTCTTCTCTTACTGAGACTTTATTTATTTATTATTTTTTTTTTAAAGGTACAGTATCCTGGTGTCATTTATTTTATTTTATTTTTTTTATTTTTATTTTTTTATTTTTTTATTATACTTTAAGTTCTAGGGTACATGTGCATAACGTGCAGGTTACATATGTATACATGTGCCATGTTGGTGTGCTGCACCCATCAACTCATCAGCACCCATCAATTCATCATTTATATCAGGTATAACTCCCCAATGCAATCCCTCCCCCCTCCCCCCTCCCCATGATAGGCCCCAGTGTGTGATGTTCCCCTTCCCGAGTCCAAGTGAGCTCATTGTTCAGTTCCCACCTATGAGTGAGAACATGCGGTGTTTGGTTTTCTCTTCTTGTGATAATTTGCTAAGAATGATGGTTTCCAGCTGCATCCATGTCTCTACAAAGGACGCAAACTCATCCTTTTTTATGGCTGCATAGTATTCCATGGTGTATATGTGCCACATTTTCTTAATCCAGTCTGTCACTGATGGACATTTGGGTTGATTCCAAGTCTTTGCTATTGTGAATAGTGCCGCAATAAACATACGTGTGCATGTGTCTTTGTAGTAGCATAATTTATAATCCTTTGGGTATATACCCAGTAGTGGGATGGCTGGGTCATATGGTACATCTAGTTCTAGGTCCTTGAGGAATCGCCATACTGTTTTCCATAATGGTTGAACTAGTTTACACTCCCACCAACAGTGTAAAAGTGTTCCTATTTCTCCACATCCTCTCCAACACCTATTGTTTCCTGATTTTTTAATGATTGCCATTCTAACTGGTGTGAGATGGTATCTCATTGTGGTTTTGATTTGCATTTCTCTGATGGCGAGTGATGATGAGCATTTTTTCATGTGTCTGTTGGCTGTATGAATGTCTTCTTTTGAGAAATGTCTGTTCATATCCTTTCCCCACTTTTGGATGGGGTTGTTTGTTTTTTTCTTGTATATTTGTTTGAGTTCTTTGTAGATTCTGGAAATGAGCCCTTTGTCAGATGAGTAGATTGCAAAAATTTTCTCCCATTCTGTAGGTTGCCTGTTCACTCTGATGGTAGTTTCTTTTGCTGTGCAGAAGCTCTTTAGTTTAATGAGATCCCATTTGTCAATTTTGGCTTTTGCTGCCGTTGCTTTTGGTGTTTTAGACATGAAGTCCTTGCCCGTGCCTATGTCCTGAATGGTACTACCTAGATTTTCTTCTAGGGTTTTTATGGTATTAGGTCTAACATTTAAGTCTCTAATCCATCTTGAATTAATCTTCGTATAAGGAGTAAGGAAAGGATCCAGTTTCAGCTTTCTACTTATGGCTAGCCAATTTTCCCAGCACCATTTATTAAATAGGGAATCCTTTCCCCATTTCTTGTTTTTCTCAGGTTTGTCAAATATCAGATGGTTGTAGATGTGTGGCATTATTTCTGAAGGCTCCGTTCTGTTCCATTGGTCTATATCTCTGTTTTGGTACCAGTACCATGCTGTTTTGGTTACTGTAGCCTTGTAGTATAGTTTGAAGTCAGGTAGCGTGACGCCTCCGGCTTTGTCCTTTTGACTTAGGATTGTCTTGGCAATACGGGCTCTTTTTTGGTTCCATATGAACTTTAAAGCAGTTTTTTCCAATTCGGTGAAGAAACTCATTGGTAGCTTGATGGGGATGGCATTGAATCTATAAATTACCTTGGGCAGTATGGCCATTTTCACAATATTGATTCTGCCTATCCATGAGCATGGTATGTTCTTCCATTTGTTTGTGTCCTCTTTGATTTCACTGAGCAGTGGTTTGTAGTTCTCCTTGAAGAGGTCCTTTACATCCCTTGTAAGTTGGATTCCTAGGTATTTTATTCTCTTTGAAGCAATTGTGAATGGAAGTTCATTCCTGATTTGGCTCTCTGCTTGTCTGTTACTGGTGTATAAGAATGCTTGTGATTTTTGCACATTAATTTTGTATCCTGAGACTTTGCTGAAGTTGCTTATCAGCTTAAGAAGATTTTGGGCTGAGACGATGGGGTTTTCTAAATACACAATCATGTCATCTGCAAACAGGGACAATTTGACTTCCTCTTTTCCTAACTGAATACCCTTGATTTCTTTCTCTTGCCTGATTGCCCTAGCCAGAACTTCCAACACTATGTTGAATAGGAGTGGTGAGAGAGGGCATCCCTGTCTTGTGCCAGTTTTCAAAGGGAACTTTTCCAGTTTTTGCCCATTCAGTATGATATTAGCTGTGGGTTTGTCATAAATAGCTCTTATTATTTTGAGGTACGTTCCATCAATACCGAATTTGTTGAGCGTTTTTAGCATGAAGGGCTGTTGAATTTTGTCAAAAGCCTTTTCTGCATCTATTGAGATAATCATGTGGTTCTTGTCTTTGGTTCTGTTGATATGCTGGATTACGTTGATTGATTTGCGAATGTTGAACCAGCCTTGCATCCCAGGGATGAAGCCCACTTGATCATGGTGGATAAGCTTTTTGATGTGCTGCTGAATCCGGTTTGCCAGGATTTTATTGAGGATTTTTGCATCGATGTTCATTAGGGAGATTGGTCTAAAATTCTCTTTTTTTGTTGTGTCTCTGCCAGGCTTTGGTATCAGGATGATGCTGGCCTCATAAAATGAGTTAGGGAGGATTCCCTCTTTTTCTATTGATTGGAATAGTTTCAGAAGGAATGGTACCAGCTCCTCCTTGTACCTCTGGTAGAATTCAGCTGTGAATCCATCTGGTCCTGGGCTTTTTTTGGTGGGCAGGCTATTAATTGTTGCCTCAATTTCAGAGGCTGCTATTGGTCTATTCAGGGATTCAACTTCTTCCTGGTTTAGTCTTGGAAGAGTGTACGCGTCCAGGAAATTATCCATTTCTTCTAGATTTTCTAGTTGATTTGCGTAGAGGTGTTTATAGTATTCTCTGATGGTAGTTTGTATTTCTGTGGGGTCGGTGGTGATATCCCCTTTATCATTTTTTATTGCATCTATTTGATTCCTCTCTCTTTTCTTCTTTATTAATCTTGCTAGCGGTCTGTCAATTTTGTTGATCTTTTCAAAAAACCAACTCCTGGATTCATTGATTTTTTGGAGGGTTTTTTGTGTCTCTATCTCCTTCAGTTCTGCTCTGATCTTAGTTATTTCTTGCCTTCTGCTAGCTTTTGAATGTGTTTGCTCTTGCCTCTCTAGTTCTTTTAATTGTGATGTTAGAGTGTCAATTTTAGATCTTTCCTGCTTTCTCTTGTGGGCACTTAGTGCTATAAATTTCCCTCTACATACTGCTTTAAATGTGTCCCAGAGATTCTGGTATGTTGTATCTTTGTTCTCATTGGATTCAAAGAACATCTTTATTTCTGCTTTCATTTCGTTATGTACCCAGTAGTCATTCAGGAGCAGGTTGTTCAGTTTCCATGTAGTTGAGCGGTTTTGATTGAATTTCTTAGTCCTGAGTTCTAGTTTGATTGCACTGTGGTCAGAGAGACAGTTTGTTATAATTTCTGTTCTTTTACATTTGCTGAGGAGTGCTTTACTTCCAATTATGTGGTCAATTTTGGAATAAGTGTGATGTGGTGCTGAGAAGAATGTATATTCTGTTGACTTGGGGTGGAGAGTTCTATAGATGTCTATTAGGTCCGCTTGGTGCAGAGATGAGTTCAATTCCTGGATATCCTTGTTAACTTTCTGTCTCGTTGATCTGTCTAATGTTGACAGTGGAGTGTTGAAGTCTCCCATTATTATTGTATGGGAGTCTAAGTCTCTTTGTAAGTCTCTAAGGACTTGCTTTATGAATCTGGGTGCTCCTGTATTAGGTGCATATATATTTAGGATAGTTAGCTCTTCCTGTTGGATTGATCCCTTTACCATTATGTAATGGCCTTCTTTGTCTCTTTTGATCTTTGATGGTTTAAAGTCTGTTTTATCAGAGACTAGGATTGCAACCCCTGCTTTTTTTTGTTCTCCATTTGCTTGGTAGATCTTCCTCCATCCTTTTATTTTGAGCCTATGTATGTCTCTGCATGTGAGATGGGTCTCCTGAAGACAGCAGACTGATGGGTCTTGACTCTTTATCCAGTTTGCCAGTCTGTGTCTTTTAATTGGAGCATTTAGTCCATTTACATTTAAGGTTAATATTGTTATGTGTGATCTTGATCCTGCCATTATGATATTAACTGGTTATTTTGCTCATTAGTTGATGCAGTTTCTTCCTAGGCTCGATGGTCTTTACATTTTGGCATGTTTTTGCAGTGGCTGGTACCGGTTGTTCCTTTCCATGTTTAGGGCTTCCTTCAGGGTCTCTTGTAAGGCAGGCCTGGTGGTGACAAAATCTCTAAGCATTTGCTTATCTGTAAAGAATTTTATTTCTCCTTCACTGATGAAACTTAGTTTGGCTGGATATGAAATTCTGGGTTTAAAATTCTTTTCTTTAAGAACCTTGAATATTGGCCCCCACTCTCTTCTGGCTTGTAGAGTTTCTGCCGAGAGATCTGCTGTCAGTCTGATGGGCTTCCCTTTGTGGGTAACCCGACCTTTCTCTCTGGCTGCCCTTAAGATTTTTTCCTTCATTTCAACTTTGGTGAATCTGGCAATTATGTGTCTTGGAGTTGCTCTTCTGGAGGAGTATCTTTGTGGCGTTCTCTGTATTTCCTGAATTTGAATGTTGGCCTGCCCTGCTAGGTTGGGGAAGTTCTGAGACTTTAATTACTCAGATAATTAGACTGTTTAATATTACCCCATAACTCACTGAGGTTCTGCTCTCTTTTTCTTTCTTTGCTTTTTTTTTTTTTTTTTTTTTTTTGTATTTTTGTCTCTGTGCTTCATTTTGGATTTTTTTTTTGGTTTTCTCTTCAAATTCACTTGAACTTTTTTTTCAGCAGTGTGTTATGGTTTGGCTCTGTGCCCCACCTAAATCTCATGTTGAATTGTAATCCCCACTGTTGGAGCTGGGTCCCGGCAAAAAGTGACTGGATCATGGGGTTGGTTTCTGATGATTTAGCACCATCCCCCTTGCTGTCCTCATGATAGAGTTCACACAAAATCTGGTTGATTAAAAGTGTGTAGCACTTCCCCCTTTGCTCTCTCTCTCTCCTGCTCCTCTGCCATATGAGGATGGTGCTTGCTTCCCCCTTTGCCTTCCACCATGATTGTAAGTTTCTTGACACTTCCCCACAAGCAGAAGTCTGTGCAGCCTGCACAACTGTGAGGTGATTAAATCTCTTTTCTTTATAAACTACCTAGCCTCAGGTAGTTGATAGCAGTGTAGAACAGACTGATACAAGTGTCTAATCTGTTGTTAATCCTAGCAGTGCATTTTCTATTTCAGATATTATAATTTTTATCTCTACAAGTTTCATTTTTAATTTTTAAAATATGTTTCTTTCTCTCTCATTATGTTGTTTCCATCTACATTCTTGAGAACCGCTTTGTAATAGTTGTTTTAATTTCCATTTCTGCTCCTCCCATCATCTCTCCATTTCTGCATCTATTTCTGTTGGTTCATTTCTCCTTGTTTTGGGTCATATTCTTCTGCTTCTTTTCACTCCTGGTAATTTATGATTGAATGTCACTACTTTTACATTGTGAATTTGAATGTGTTGGGTGCTGGATTTTGTTAGATTCCTTTAAACAGTGGTTTAGTTTGTTCTGAGATGCAGTTAAATTATTTGTAATAAACTTGATCCATTCAAGACTTGCTTTTAAACTTTTCTTGGGACAAATCTACATGGAGTGATCAATTATTCTAGTTTGCCTGGGATTAAGGAGTTTTCCAAGACATGGGACTTTCACTGTAAAACTGGGATTGAAGGGTTTCTGAGAAATGGGATTTTTGGTTTTAAAGCTGGGAAAGTCCAAGGCAAACCAGGACAAGCTGGTCGTCCTAGACCCAGAGCATGCTGTTGGCCAGAGATAATTCAGTCCCACTATGAAATTTTGAGTAACCTATCCATTTGACAAGGTCTTTACCCTCTAGCTGGTGAGCACATGGGTTATTCCCAGCTTTGTGGATTCTGGAGATTGTTTCCTGATGGCTTTTTCCTGGCCTTGATTACTTTCCTTTCATGTATGTTCAAATTAGTACTCAGCGAAAGACATAGATCTCCCTGGAGTTTGTGAGGTTTTTTGTTTGTTTGTTTTATTTTTTCTGTGCAGATCCATTTTTCCTATACTCTCCTGCAAATTTTAGCCGCCATGGCTACCCTGAATTTCAATCTTTGTATCCTCAACTCAGTGAAACTGATGAACTCTGCATTCTCCCATGCTGTTCTGCTGCCTGGAAACTGCCTCTAGGCAGTAAGCTAGGATAAACATAGGGATAATTTTGTTCGCTTCCTTTTTACAGGAATCATAGTCCTGAAATGCCTGTTGTCTAGTTTCTGAAAACTGATACATAATGTAGTTTGTCTGGCTTTCTTGTTGTTTAAGATGGGAGTGTATATGTAGTCTCTGGTACTTCATTGTTGCCATATGCAGAAGTCTTTACATTTCACACCTCAATATATTTTTAAAATGTATATGTTGTAAGTACTTGAAGGAGTTGTTCTTTTTCTGGGTCTACCAGTTTAGATGCTTTCAGTTTAAGCTTACTAAGACAATGGAATATTTGAAAATAATAATGACAACTGTTTACTGACTCTCAGCCCTGTGCTGGATGTTTCATATACATTGTCTTGAATTATCACAAAAACATTTAAAGATAGATATTATTGATATCATTATCTCCATTTTAAAGGTGTCAAAATTGATATTTAAATCAGTAACTTGACTAAACTCATCAGCTAGTATATTGAACAGCTTACATATGAATATAGTCTCTCAGAGTACTCATTTATCCATACCACAGTGCCTAATGTGTAGTATTAAAACGATATCACACCGGCTGGGCACAGTGGCTCACGCCTGTAATTCCAGCACTTTGGGAGGACAAGGTGGGTGGATCGCCCTGAGATCAGGAGTTTGAGACCAGCCTGATCAACATGGTGAAACCCTGTCTCTACTAAAAATACAAAAATTAGCTGGGTGCAGTGGCGGGTGCCTGTGATCTCAGCTGCCTGGGAGGCTGAGGCAGGAGAATTGCATGAACCCGGGAGGCAGAGGTTGCAGTGAGCCAAGATCACACCGTTGCACTCCAGCCTGGGCAACAAGAGCAAAACTCCATCTCAAAAAAACATCTCAAACAAACAAACAAACAAACAAAAACAACCCAACAAACAAAAAAGATACCATACCAAAAACCGTAGAGGTCAAAATAATTTGTGGTGAAAAGGTTAGCGCTTGCAGAAAATTTAAGTAATTCTGATAATAGCGTTTTTTGCAATATAGGTGAATAACTAATGTGTTATTTTGTTTGTGTGTGTGTGTGTGTGTGTGTGTGTGTGTGTGTGTGTGTGAGAGAGAGAGAGAATGAATCTGGGTGCAGATTTCTATGTGCATGTTTTTGGTGAAGTGAATAAAGGAGCTTCACCTGGCCACATTGACCTTCTTCGAGCCCTGCTGACTTTGAATATGATACTGAAATTGTATTCAATTCCCAAAGTTATTATTTTAATTTCCTAGGCTCCTAGGGCTGTTCTAACAATTACCATAAACTTAGTGGCTTACAACAACAGAAATGTATTTTCTTCCGGTTCTGGAGGCCAGAATTCCCAAATCGAGGTTTCAGCAGAGCCGCACACCCCCTGAAGGCTCAAGGGGAGAACCTTCCTTGGCTCCTCCAGCTTCTAGTGACTCTCGGCATTTCTTGGCTTGTGGCAGCATCACTCTATCTCTGCTGCCGTCTTCCCATGGTCTTCTTTCCTGTGTCTTTCTGTCTTTTCCTCATCTCTTCTCTTCTAAGGACTTGCTAGTGGATTTAGTGTGCCTCCCCCCAAACTCCCACCAATCTAAGATGATTTCATCGGATATCCTTAACTGGATTACATCTGAAAAGACCCTAGTTCCCAAAGAAGTCACATTTACAGGTATCAGAGGTTAGGACTTGGACATAGCTTTTTGAGAAATACAATTCATTTCACTACTGTTTTTATGAGAGCTCTGAGTCTTCCAAATGGCTGCTCTTTCGTATTCTACCAGGGAGGCTATCAAGCTGTCTTGAAGGAAGGTGATTTGGACACCTCTGTGTTCATTTCCAAGGTGTTGAAGGTTTTAGACAGTTAAATAACAGAAGCGTGCCCTTTTACCTTGCTAGGCCAGCTCTCCGCTTGATCCCACAGAAGCTGGCTACCTTGCAACCCAGGCAGTTATCTCCTGTAATTATTCATAAACCACAACTGAGAACTAACTCTGGACACCCACATCTGAACAAGCTGAACCTCTCACTTGTACATCCAAGCCTGAGTGTGACTTCTCTCCAGGTATCTCTCTTTCCATTTGGGCAGCAAGACAGCCCTTGGGTCCTCGCCACTTTTGAGTCAGATATTCTGTCTTCCAAGATTCTGTTTCACTCCCTCTTTGCATATATTTGATGACCAGGTATCCTGTTTTGTAACTTTCTTATAATGTCTTTTTTATCTGCGCACGTAAGCAACAACTTTTCTTCTTAATTCTTCTTTGTGACCTTGCCAACTAAGAATCTTGAACATGATGAGACTGAATGTTTAAGGCATTAGACTTAATAACTAGGTCATTACCACTATTTACTAACCTGGACTCATTGACAGTGATATTTTCTTTTCGCCTTGCCACAACATAATGAGGTTATTAATTACAGCAAAAGGTGTAAGTACTCCCAGTTTGCTCTAATGCTGTCTGGGGAGATGGCTGGGTCTTTGGTCATAATTCCTGTTAGATGACTCCAAGGAGATACAGTTAAGTTGCCATGAAATGATATTTCCCTTCTATGTAAACTTGTTTTTTTCTTTAAATGGGTTGTCTTTAGGTCCCTAAAATTCCCAGTTATAATCCACCTAATGCCTCCTTCAGCTGAACAGTGGAGGCCATGGAATGTGGCAGTTAAAAAGCACAGGCCTGGCTGGGCATGGTGGCTCACACCTGTAATCCCAGCACTTTGGGAGGCTGAGGCGGGAGGATCACAAGGTCAGGAGTTTGAGACCAGCCTGGCCAACATGGTGAAACCCCCTTTCTACTAAAAAAAAAAAAACAAAAAACAAAAAAATGAAAATTAGCTGGGCATGGTGGTGGGTACCTGTAATCCCAGCTACTCGGGAGTGAGGCAGGAGAATTGCTTGAAACTGGAAGGCAGAGGTTGCAGTGAGCCAAGATCGAGCCATTGTACTCCAGCATGGGTGAAAGAGTAAAACTCCATCTGAAAACAACAACAACAGTAACAAAACACAGGCCCCGGAGCCACACTGCCTGGGTTTGAATACCAGCTCTGCTACCTACTATATGATGCTGCGCACATTTTTTGATCTTTTTCTGCCTCCGTTTCCTCATCTGGACAAATGCGAGGATTAAATGAATTCATATATGTAAAATGCTTAGGCCAGTACCTGGCACATAGTGAGTGCCTCATACATGTGAGTGATTATGTTCATCCATTAAACCCAAAGAAATTGCTTTTGGCATCTACTGTGTATAAGGCACAGTTTGGTGCTATGCACTTTAGCCGGTAGCATTATAGGTTGACTTGTCACCCCCAAAATTCCTATGTTGAAATCCTAACCCACAGTAGAATGTGACCTTATTTGGAAATAGGGTCTTTAAAGAGGTAATCAAGTTAAAGTGAGGCCATTAAAGTGAGGGTAGTGTATATGACCAATGTCCTTATAAGAAGAGAAACTTTGAATATAGAAGGAGGACAGTGTAAGGAGACACAGGGAGCAGATGGCTGTCTACAAGCCAAGGAGAGAGGTCTGGAACACAGCCTTCCTTTACGGCCCTCAGCAGGAACCAGCCCTACCAGCACCTTGATTTAGGAGTTCTAGCCTCCAGAACTGTGGAGAATGAATTTATGCTGTTTAAGACACCTATTACAGCAACCTTGGGAGACTAAGACAGATGTCTTAGTGAGATTATAGTGAGAAATCCCAGGGAGCATGTCATCTGGTAAGAAGGATGTATTCCATGGGACTCTGGTTGTAAGCAACAGAAATCCACGAAAGCTCGCTTAAACCAATAGGCAACCCAAAAGATGAACTCACAAAATCCAAAGGTAGATCTGTAGCTGGCACATAAACATCAAGTGGGCTCCCCATCACTTGCCCCGCCCCCTCTCTTGGTGACTGTGACATTCCTCCCTCTCCCTCTCTCTCTCTCTTTCTCCACCCTGGTTTTCTGTGCTTCACCAGTGCAAATGGGAGAAAACATGGTCCTAAATAGCACCCAGGGTTGTGCATTACAGATACAACCACCTAGAAAGAAACTGCATGACTCACTCATCAGTTTCAAACTCTCAGGGAAGAGTATCTCATTCTTCCACCCCGAGTCAGATGCTTACCCCATCAACCGTGACCAAAAGGGCAGTATGTCAATGAACAATCATGGTGCTGCTGCTGTAACCAGATGGATAGAGCAAGAGGAGGGGACCATTACCAAGAAAAGAAAACTGGGCATATGACCAGGGTGGGGGGTGGGGTGGGTCCATTAATAGAGATAGATAATCACAGAGTTATGATGCCATACTACTGTACAGCATGAAGGTAAAAAATTCTAGAGAAAATGTCCCAGCGAACAGCATCTGGCATGTTCTAGTCTTGGAGCTGGAGTTGCTTCTTCCACCTTCAAAGAGGCAGAAATTAGCAAGGATTAAAAGCATAGGTCCTTGAATCAGAGACACATGGGCTTCAATCCAGTTTGGCCTTGTATTAATTGTGCTGCCTTGGACATGTCACCAGGCCTCTTAGAGCCTCAGCTTCCTCATCTTTCAAAAAGAAAGATGAAAATGTGACCAACTTCCCAAGTTTGAGGTGAGCTTTAAAGGTGTATTTGGCACCTCTAAGTACCCAATATGTGTTAACCATTGTTACCACCATTGGTATTCGATGAATCCTTTTTTGCTTTGCTTTCTTCTTCAGGCTGAATTCTCGGAGTTGAACCTAGCAGCCTATGTTACCGGAGGCTGCATGGTGGACATGCAGGTCGTGAGAAATGGGGCCAAAGTGGTGAGGTAAGTAGGACTAAAATATGCAGAACCTTCTGAGAATTGGGTATGTAGAACCTCATGTAGCCCACCCCTCCGTCCACTGCCTGCGACCTAACTCCTATGCTACACGTACTTTCCTATACAGAATGTCTGCTTCCCAGGTGTGGTTGCAGTGGTAATGACCAGCGGCACATATCATAGGGGCAGCGCCTGTAGTGTCCCCGAGTGAGCCCTGGGCTTGGAGAGAAAAGACTTGGGTTCCATTTCTGGCTTCGAGGCTCTGCTCTGACATATTATTTAGTCTCTTGTGTCCTCTGCTTCTCATTTGCAGCATGATGATATGCACTGAAGTTAGAGGCTGCTAAAGTTTACAGAAACGCACATATGTGACAGCACCCTGTTAACTCTAAAGTGCGGTACGAATGGAAGGCTTTATTAGAATAAATGAAATTCAGCTTCCTGCAATATGGCAGACTAAGTGTTCGTAGAATCTTCTCCGAGTAGACCAAAACTAAAAGCACTAGATATATAATACGTTCAGAAAAATCTGTTTGTAATTTATGCTGAATTGGAGAGCAAGTGAGAGGTTTATTCAGAAGCCGGAAATGACAAGAATGTGTAAATCCATAGGTGAGATAAGCACGTGCATAAATACATTGCTGTCTACTTAAGTACCCAGAGAATGATACACACTAGGTCTTGTGAGGGTTTAGGGAAGGAAGAGAGAGGATTCAGATTTGGGAAAGGAGGAAAAACAGGAAGAGCTTTGAGGAAAAGATAACATTTGTTCTGAGCATGGTCCAGTGGTAGAATGTGGACATTCTCAGACTGGGTGTAGAGAAAGAGAAATATATCCTAAGAGCAGGAAACAGCCTCTGCAAATAAAGACAGATCCAAAACAAAGGTGCGTGATGTTTGGTGTATTAGTCTGTTTTCATGCTGCTGATAAAGACATACTCGGGACTGGGTAATTCATAAAGAAAAGGAGGTTGAATAGACTCTCAGTTCCACGTGGCTGAGGAGGCCTCACAATCACAGCAGAAGGTGAAAGGCATATTTTACCTGATGGCAGACAAGAGAGAATGAGAGCCTGTGCAGGGAAACTGCCCTTTATAAAATCATCAGATCTCTTGAGACTTATTCACTATCATGAGATCAGCATGAGCAAGAGCCACCCCCATGAGTCAATTATGTCCCACCAGGTCCCTCCCACAACACATGGGAATTGTGGGAGCTACAGTTCAAGATAAGATTTGGGTGGGGACACAGCCAAACCATATCATTTGGGAAATTATGATAATTCAAGTAATTCAGCTCATTCTTTATTGAGTACCTGCTGTATGCCATGAAAGACATTACATGGCTTCCTATTTGTAGTAACAGTGGGCTAGGTCATTTGGACCAGCTTTTTCCCTGAAAACAACTTAAAAACTGATACTAAATAATTACAATCTTTAAAGGCCTTCTAAGAGTTGGTGTGACAGTAAAGAATTACCAGGAAGAGACTGATGGGAAAATGAAAACCCAGAGAGGTAAATAGGTACAAAGCCACCTGTATCCTGAGAGTATTCGCTAGGTCAGCCAAATTTGGAACGGGTTTTGAGAGCTTAGTGGAGGCAAGGGAGACAGAAATCAACACTCAGGGCCACTCAGAATAGGGAGTGTAACAGTAGACCCTCTCTACAATAAACTGAGATTCCCCAAAGGACTATACCTTCTAGGTGAACATGAATTACAAGTAGGTGAGCCCTCACAAGTACTTGCAGCTTGAATTGCAGTTTGAATAACCCAGCCCTCCAGGAAACCTCAAGCATTGAACTTGGTTTATGGTGATCCCAGACATGCCAGAAATAAAAGCAAATCCTGTGTAAAGGAAGGCACTTTCAAGCTAGACTTCAAATGATCCTTCAAATAATTTTTTTTTTATGTAATAGCTAGCATGTAGTCAAAGATAACCAGGTGAAACAGAAACAATAGACAATGGAGACAGAACCTCAAAGACAGAAGACATTAGAATTATCAGACAGATTATTTTTAAAAACTATACATATCAAATTGAAAAAAAATCAAGTTTGGAGATATCTGCAGAGAAAAGGACACTACAAAAAGTGATATAACCGGTTTTTTTTCTTTTTTTTTTTTGTTTTGAGACGGAGTCTTGCTCTTGTTGCCCAGGCTGGAGTGCAATGGCATGATCTTGGCTCACCGCAACCTCTATCTCCCAGGTTTAAGCAATTCTCCTGCTTCAGCCTCCTGAGTAGCTGGGATTACAGACATGCACCACCACACCCGGCTAATTTTGTATTTTTAGTAGAAATGGGGTTTTGCCATGTTGGTGAGGCTGGTCTCAAACTCCTGACCTCAGGAGATCCACCTGCCTCGGCCTCCCAAAATGCTGGCGTGAGCCACCGCACCCAGCTGATATAACCAGTTAGAAAACACACACACACACACAACTTCTAGAAATGAAAACTACAATAATCAAAATTATTGTGTTTAACATCCAGTAGACACAGCTGAAAAAGTGTTTATGAAATGAAAGGTACAGCTAAAGAGATTATCCTGAACGAAGCACAGAGAGAAAAAGATTGGAGGTGCAGGAAAGACTGTTAGATCCTAGGAGAGGGTCTAACATTCATTTAATCAGAATCTCAAAAGAGAGAGGTAAAAGAATAGAGCAGAGACAGTATTTGAAGAAATGATTGTTTTGGAAAGATACCAAACCACAAAAAACAGAAGCTTGGCAAATTTCAAGCAGGATAAATAAAAATAATTCCACACCAAGACTCGATAGTGATATTTAGAAAGAAAAAGCCAGAGGGAAAAAGGCAGATTACAGATGGTCCCCAATTTATGATGGTTTCACTTATGATTTTTTGACTTTATGATGATACAAGCGACACTCATTCAGCAGAACATTGATAAATTACATGAGATCTTCAACGCTTTTTTATAAAATAGGCTTTTTGTTCAAATATTTTGCCCAGCTATAGGCTAATGTAAGTGCTCTGATAATGTTTAAGGTAGGTTAGGCTAAGCGATGATGTTGGTAGGTTAGGTGTAATAAATGCATTTTCTTTTCTTTTTTTTTTTTTTTTTGAGACGGGGTCTTGTTCTGTCGCCCAGGCTGGAGTGCAGTGGTGCAATCTTGGTTCACTGCAAGCTCTGCCTTCCGGGTTTATTCCATTCTCCTGTCTCAGCCTCCTGAATAACTGGGACTACAGGCACCCACCGCCATGCCCGGCTAATGTTATGTATTTTTAGTAGAGACAGGGTTTCACTGTGTTAGCCAGGATGGTCTCCATCTCCTGACCTTGTGATCCGCCCACTTCAGCCTCCCCAAATGCTGGGATTACAGGTGTGAGCCGCTGCGCCCGGCCAATAAAGGCATTTTCACCTTAGGATATTTTCAACTTACAATGAGTTTATTGGGATGCAGCCCCTTTGTAAGTCAAGGAACATCTGTACTTTTATTAAAGTAACAGACTAGCAGCTTCCTGAGAACAATGGTGGAAAAACGTCTTCAGTGTGCTGAGAGAAATTAATTGCCAACCTATAATTCTTTCCTCAGAGAAACATCTTCTATGAGTGATGGCAAAATAAAAACATTTACAGACCTTCGCAAAGGGAAACTATAAAGTATGGATGTACTTTAGGCAAAAAGAAAGCGATCTCAGATTAACATAGAGCTGCAAGATTATGTGAATGGCAAAGAAGGTGGTGTTAATAGGTATTGTCTTCAAAAGACAATAAAATAATTTTATGGATTTAAAAATATGTGAAGGATTAAAATATACAACATTAAGTTAGTAGAGATTGAGGGTAAATGGAATTAAGATGTTCTGAGGCCCTTGTATTGTCAGGGAAGAAAGTAAACATGACCAGATGTGGTGGCTCACGCTTGTAAATCCCAGCACTTTGGGAGGCCAGGTGTGTGGATTGCTTGAGCTCAGGAGTTTGAGACCAGCCTGAGAAAAATGGTGACACCCCATCTCTATGAAAAATACAAAAAAAAAAAAAAAAAAAAACCCAGCAGGGCATGGTTGTGCACACCTGTAATCCCAGCTACTCGGGGAGGCTGAGTTGGGAGAATTCATTGAGCCCAGGGAGGTCAAAGCTGCAGTGCGCCATGATCATGCCACTGCACTTTAGCCTGGGTGACAGAGAAATACCCTGTCTCAAAAAAAAAGAAAGTAAATATATTGATTAATAACAGGCTTTAAAAACCAACACAGAACAGGTGTTATAAATAACCCAAAGTAAATGGTTGATTAACACCCAGTATATCAGCAGGTCTGAGCTATCATTCTGAATTGCTTATACAGCAGGGCTAGTTATTAAAATATTGAAATTTTTCTATACGAGTTGGTAAACAGCCATTGCCTTGAGCCTGCTGAGTGCCTTCAGCCACCCTAACCCCATAGGACTGTTCCTGTGTCCCCCAGTCCACCACACTCCTGTCCCCAAGCCCATATTCTTGTTCTCCCCTGGCCAGACGATGTCCAGACATTGTAGGGAAGAACCTCGGAAGTAGTAGTGGAACCCCAGAGAGTGAATGCCCGGTTTCTCCTGTCTCTTCAAGGCTATAAATGCCTGTGCATCTTCTGGAGTCGCCCTCTCATGGTCATTTGTGAGAACTGCAAACCCCACAAAGTACCCTGGGAGTTGTTCAATATTTGTATCACCAATGTATGTATACCAATAATTACATTAAATGTAAATGGACTAAATGCACTAATTAAAGAGAAGGGTTATCAATGTAACTTTTAAAAAGTCCAAATGTATTCCGTTCAAGACATTCATCTAAAACATAAGCATACAGAAAATTTGAAAGTTAAAGAAAGAGGAAAAATATACCATGCAACTGTGCAGCAAAAGAAAGCTCACGGATGCAACTGCATTAATATCTGGGGGAAAATAGACTCCCAGGTGAAAAGCATTACTAGGGAAAAGGAAGTAATTTATTTTGATAAAGATTCATTTACTGAGAAGAAATAATTTTAAATTTATAAGCGCTATATAAAAATACCTCAAGATACACTTCAAAAATGGACAAAACTAAATAAAGAAATAAAGAAGTTCCTGATTATTGGAGATTAGGAGAATAATGCTAAACATGTAAATTCATGTACTTCTCCATAGCACCCTCATGTTGAATACAAGAACTGTAAAAAGCCTAAAATGCTATTGTTTAGGAATCTGTCTGTGCTCATATTTGGTATTTTTTGTACTTGTGTCCTACTTCCTTATTTGGAAGGATGGCTGGATCTCCTTCATTTGTAACGGGTAGAAACAAGAACATCTATCCCGGCTGGGCACGACGGCTCACGCCTGTAATCCCAGCACTTTGGGAGGCCGAGGTAGGCAGATTGCTTGCGATCAGGAGTTTGAGACCAGCCTGGGCAATGTGGCAAAACCTTGTCTCTACTAAAAATGCAAAAGTTATCCAGGCTGCCGGGCGCGGTGGCTCAAGCCTGTAATCCCAGCACTTTGGGAGGCCGATACGGGCGGATCACGAGGTCAGGAGATCGAGACCATCCTGGCTAACACGGTGAAACCCCATCTCCACTAAAAATACAAAAAACTAGCCGGGCAAGGTGGTGGGCGCCTGTAGTCCCAGCTACTCCGGAGGCTGAGGCAGGAGAATGGCGTAAACCCGGGAGGCGGAGCTTGCAGTGAGCTGAGATCCGGCCACTGCACTCCAGCCCAGGCAACAGAGCAAGACTCCGTCTCAAAAAAAAAAAAAAAAGTTATCCAGGTGTGGTGGTGCGTGCCTGTAGTCCCAGCTATTTGAGAAGCTGAGGCACAAGAATCACTTGAACCTGGAAGTGGATGCTGCAGTGAGCCGCTGCAGTGAGCCTGGATGACAGATTGAGACCCTGCCACAAATAAAAAGAATAACTATCCCATTGGTCCTCAAATTTAGCTGTGGATTAGAATCACCTACGAATTATTTTAAAATCCTGATACCCAAGCAGTGTCCCAGACGCATTACACTGGAATCTCTGAGGGTGGGATTTAGGTATTCGTATTTTTAAAGCTCCCCTGGTGATTCTAGTGGCAGCCAAAGTAGGAAACATCCCCAGATTGTTCTCATGGTGGCCCTGCACTGGGGCAGGATGGGCTGAAAAGCTGAGGACACTCCTAGGTATGCTGCCTGAACACAAGAATCACTTTGCAAAAATAGACCTCTCCAAGTCTTTTTCTAGACCTGCCATATTCTTCTTGAATTTACAACATTGTTTACAAAAATAAAGTTACAGAAATGTGCCAGGTATTTGTTAATTGGCAGTTCTTCCAGCATTCGGGAATGGCAGGCTTTGAAGGCAGTTGTTGTGAGTTGAATTGTGTTCCCCCCAAAAAGTTAAAGTCCTAACTCCTAGTACCTCAGAATGTAACCTTACTTGAAAATAGTGTTGTTGCAGATGTGATGATTAAGGTGCAGTCATACTGGAGTCGTGTGAGCCCTTAATCCAATATGACTGGTGTCCTTATAAGAAGAGGGAAATTTAGACATGGGGAAAATGCTGTGCGATGATGGAAGCAGAGATTGGGGAGATACGTTGACAAGCCAAGAATTGCTGACGATCATCAGAAGCTAGGAGACAGGCATTCCCTGCCAAGCCCTCAGAAAGAACCAACTCTGCTGCCAACACCATTTATTTTATTTATTTATTATTATTATTTTTTGAGACAGGGTCTCTCTCTGTCACCCAGGCTGGAGTACAGTGATGTGATCACTGCTCACTGCAGTCTCAACCTTTCAGGCTCAAGCAGTCCACCCACCTCAGCCTCCTGAATAGCTGGGACTACAGGCACATGCCACCATACCTGTCTAAGTTTTAAATTTTTGGTAGAGATGGGGTCTTGCTCTGTTGCCCAAGCTGGTCTTGAACTCCTGAGCTCAAGTGATCCTCCCACCTTGGCCTCCCAAAGTGCAGGCATAAGCCACTGTGCCCAGCCTGCCAACACCTTGATTTTGGACTTCTAGCCTCTAGAACCATGAGAGAGTAAATTTCTCTTGCTTTAAGCTATTAAGTTTGTGGTCCATTGCTACAGCAGCCCTAGAAAATGAATACAGCAGTGCCTCTTGAAATTTAATGTGCGTACACACCTCTTGGAGGTCTCATGTTAAAATTCAGATCTTCATCCATTAGGTCTTCAGGTAGGGCCTGATATTTTGAGTTTTCTTTGAGCTCCCAGGTGAAGCCAATGCATCTGGTCTTGCCGACTCAGTTTGAGCAGCAAGGATGTGAACAAGCTCCTAGATGCTGCTGGTGCTGCTGTTGGAAGATCACATTTTAAGTAGCCAGGGCTGTGAAGACAGTGCCAGTAGAGCTAAAGATCTGGGTTCAGGAACCCGTATGGCTGTAGAGATTTGTTCTGTCTCATGCCCAGGATGGTGCTTACAACCTCAGCCAGATAGCTCGCTCTAGCAAGATTTGTTACAGGATGTCAGACCCATGGGAATGTGCACACATACCAAGTGCCTGTGACTCAGTGTGTCCTGCAGCAGGGGGAATCAGTAGAATCTTCCAAAGTACCATTTTATCCAGTAATCCCATTACGAAGTATATACCCAAAGGAATATAAGTCATTCTACCATAAAGAGGCACGCATGCAACAGTTCACTGTAGCACTCTTAGCAAAGACGTGGAATCAGCCTAAATGACCATCAGTGGTAGACTGGTTAAGAAAATGTACACATGGTACCACCATGTATATGTGGTACATATACATGGAATACTATACAGCCATAAAAGGAAGGAGATCATGTCTTTTGTGGGAACATGGATGGAGCTGGAGGCCATTACCCTTACCAAACCAACACAGGAACAGAAAACCAAATACCACATGTTCTCATTTATAAGTGGGAGCTAAATGATGAGAACTCATGGACACAAAGAGGAGAACAATAGATACTGAGGCCTACTTGAGGGTGAAGGGTGGGAGGAGGGGGAGGATCAGAAAAAATAACTATTGAGTACTAGGCTTAGTACCTGGGTGACAAAATAATCTGTACAGCAAACCCCTGTGACACAAGTTTACTGGTATAACAAACCTGCACATGTAACACTGAACCTAAAGTAAAAGTTTAATAAATAAATAAAAACAGTGGAATCTTCCACAGGCATATAGGGCCATAGCAAGTCCTAGCTATGGTCTCTCAAAATAGGAATGTTAAACAGTGCTCTTGATTTGCTGTGTATTCTTTCAAAGACGCGTAGACGTTGTATTGAAATTGCCTGTAAGCACTTCCAGTATGCATTGTGACCAAGGTCTAGATCTCCTGAAGTCTTGCTCACAAGGAACACCTTCAGGGAAGATGATGTGATGGTTAATTTACCAAGAGGGCTGGTAAAACGTTATTTCTTGGTGCGTCTATGAGGGTATTTCTGGAAGAGCATTTGAATCAGTAGGCTCAGCAAGGAAGATCTTTCCTCACCGTGTGGGCAGGCAGCATCCAATCCATTGGGGGTCCCACTAGAACAAAAAGACAGAGGAAGAGCTAAATCTCTGTCTCTCGACCTGGGACACCGATCTTCTCCTGCCCTTGGACATCAAAGCTCCTGGTTCCTAGGCCTTCAAACTTCAAGACTGATACCAGCAGCCACCCAGTTCTCAAGACTCCAGCCACAGACTGGGAAATTATACGGTTGACGCCCCTGGTTCTGAAGCCTTCGAACTCAGACCAAATCACACTATGAGTTTTCCTGTTCTCCAGCTCACAGCCAGCATCTTGTGGAACTTGTCAGTCTGTGTAATCATGTGAGCCAATCCCCATAATGAATCTCCTCTTCGATATATCCTGTTAGTTCTGTTTCTCTGGAGAACCCTGACTAATATAGGTGACCAGGATGGATGGCAGAGAAGACCATTGCTGGCTTTCTCCAGCTTCCATTCCTTCTGCTTTGGCAAACAGCACCTAGTATTCCATTGAGGTGACCCCCTCCCCAACGTGCAGTCTGTGTAGTGTGTGCAACTGATGGCACATGACCGGCCCTAGTCAATTGGAGTATCTCATTGGGACCCAAGCCAGGCCAATGCCAGAACTCTTGGATGAAAGGCACATGTGTTCTGCTGGGACCACTGAGGGTGGGATGTATGTCTGGAGCTGCTGGTGGCCATCTCTCTCCTTGAGTGAACAATCTGCCAAGAATGAAGCCAAGGTAAAGGAACACACAGCCAAGCAGAGGGACGATGCCCTAATGATGTTATTCAAGGCTCTGAATCCGGACTCATCCCCAGACTTGAGCCAAAAAAAATCCCTTTTTGTTTAAGCCAGCTTGAATTGCACATACAAAATTCATGAACTTTTATTTATTTAGCAAACACTTTTATAGCATTTCCTACGTGCTAGGCACTGTTCCAAGCCCTTAACATGAATTAACTCGTTTCATTCTTTCAACAGTCCTATAGGGTGTATGCTGTTCAAATCACCATTTTATAGATCAAAAGGCTGAAACACCAATGGACGGGGTAATGACATCCAGTTCTCCAGCCAATAAGTGTTTAAACTAGGATTCAAGCTCAGGCAGTCTGGCTCCAGGGCCTGTGTGTGGCAAGCGGCAGAGCTGCCTAAAGAAGCCATACGTTTCCTACTATGAATGCCACGCAAGAGTACAATTGAACAACGACACGGAAGAAAAATATGGAGAGGATCCATGCGTCTGACTTTTAGGTGGGGCACAAGGAAAAGTCAGTCATCACTATTAATGGTACCTGGTGCACCAGGGCTGTGCCAAGTGCTCATCATAGATGGTCTTATCTAGTTGTTACGAACCCATGAGATGGTCTAATAATAATGTAGACAGCCAGTATAGACTGAAGGTTAAGAACTCAGTTCTGGAGCAGGCTGCAGGCTGCCTTGATGGACATCCCAGATTTGCCATGGTGAAAGGAGCTGTGTGACCGTGGGCAGTAACTTATCTGCAATATTACTACTACTGCTACTACTTCTACTACTAATAGTAATAACAATACCTCCTCATAGGGTTGCAGTGAGGATTACATGAGTTCGTATAATGTGAAGTGCTAAACACAGTGCCTGGATCAGGATAATCGCTAAATTAAGTGTGTAATAATAATTATTATAGCCCCATTTACAGAGGAAGAAACTGAGTCACAACTGGGACAATTAAATAATTGTCATTAATTTCATTGCCCCAGATCACACTTTTAGAAAGTAGCACCACTTGGATTTGAACCCAGGTCTCTGAGTCTATACCAAGTGAATTTCCAAGTGTCTCCGAATCTTTGTCCACTTCGCCAGCCTCCGGTCCTGTTGAGCCCACACCAGGCTGGCATGAGTGGACACTCAGTCTCTGTACAGAAAGCAGCAGTATGTAGAGATTTCTCCAGGGTGCAGAGTGAAGCTACAGCTCATTCAGGGTACAGTATGGGAGCGTTGCTTAAATCTATTGCTGAGGTATGAGAATTTACCTCTCTGAGCCTCAGTGTTTTTTAATCTGTAAAAGGTAATAATATTATTTTGCATAGTTTTTGTAAGGGTGACATGAGATGTCATCTATGAAAAGTTTGTGCGTTCATTCCACAAACATTTATTAAGGACCTACTATGTTCCAGGGACCACTTCAGACATTGGGTATTGTATCAGACAGAAACCAGGCAAAAGACAGAATTCACCCCTAAGTGGTCTAAATAAAGAGACTTTAATGAAGTGGCAACTTACAAAAGAGTGTGAGGGGCTAAGGAAACACAAGGTATTTAGAATCTAACAACAGAAGGGAACCGTTATCATCCCTAGGGGTGAAGGGACAAAAGGGGAAAATAGAATTTCTAGACTAAATCTAGTAGGTTTAATCTAGACTTGAGCAGGAGAGCTGGTCATTGCTATAACTGGGGAGGAACTCAGCTACCTCCAAAGTCATGACACTAAAGCACAGTGGGCACTAGAGAGAAGTACCACCCCCCTTCTCTCCCTCTGCCTTCCAGTCTCCTGCTGGAGCCTCATTCTGGCCAAAGGCAAGCAGAAACCATTCAACAAGGGAGCTGAGTTGATGCTGCCCACAGGGACCCATCTCCTGTAGCTCAGAGCAGAGAAGAGTGGAAAAAGCATAGAGTGGGGTCAGGAGGGCACAAAAAGAGAATAACTCTTAGGGGACCAGTGAACAAAACAGAGCAAGTCCCTGCTTACAAGGTCAGATTCTAGGAGTGCTTTGTAAATGGCCAAGCATTGTACACAAGTTGGTTAAATCACCAGTATTTGCAGCAGCTGCATTGATAGCCCTCCTTCCTCTGGTTTTTGTCCAAACCCAAACCCAGAGTAGCCGGCCAGCCAGCTCGAGGTGCTCAAGCGCAACCCAGACATCCAGGTTCTCTATTTAGAAAGCAGAGCAGGGGCCATCCCGGGGCATGTTAAAATTCATGCTTTGTGGGTGCCTTGGCTGTTCTGGTCCCAAATTCTAGCCTGGCTCCACAAGGGAGAGATAAAAAGGGACAGCCATGTTTATACAGACAGAGGGGATTGCAAATACAGGGCAGGAGAAACCAAGAACGAAAAACACCCGAGGAGGCAGACGTTAATGAGGCCCCAATCTAATTACGCAAGTCCCGCTCTCAGTTTCCAGCATTAGGCAACACTAAATTACAGGCACCCGTTCAAACCGCAGCGGCTGATAATGTGCATCCGCTCATTAGAAGGTCAGACCTCAGAGAGGCCTGATGAGCAGGAGCCAGGAAGCATCAGTAACGCAAGCCCTTGAGGAAAGGCATTAGAGACTCTCAGATGCTCCCCCTCCCCAGCTCCCACCAAGGCTTGCTGTTTGCAGGGAGGATGTGTGGGGCAAGAGGGAGATGCATGGGCTTGTCCCAGAGGAGGGGATGGTCTTTAAAAATCTTAGAGTTCCAGAGTCAGAAGAGATCCTTAGACTTTTCTACATGTCCCCATTTTACAGATGGGCAAACTGTGGCCTGGAGAAGAGAGAAGGGTAGCTTTTCCAGATCCTCCCAGCATATCAGCTCCTGAGCCACAATCGGCCCTTGACTCCTGAATCTCTACCCTGGGACCTCTCTAACATCCCATCAAGAAACTTAATTTTTGTAATAACATTTCTTTACTCCTTATTTCATACATAATTGCTCAGATTCTTCTGGGCTTCCTGAAGTTTTAATTTCAAGTTCCAGATATCCATTCGTTCAACAGAATTTATTAGAGGCAAATTCCAATTGCCTGGTTCCAGCAAACATTACATGGAACACAGTTCCTGCACTCACTCCTGGGTACCTGTGTGTGTTTGGAAAAGTGTTCCCTTCGCCTCTCCTAAATGTTTCCGTATGGGTTAAGCTGCTTCCTCCTTTCCTTCCTTTCATTCATTATGTGCCAGACACAGAAGGCACAGTGGTGAATGAAACAGACAATAGCTCCTGTGGAGCTGACATTAGAGTTGCAGAAAACAGTCAATCAATAAGTAAGCAGATAATGTGGGCTAAGGGCAGGTCATGAGAAACGGGTGAAGCAAAAAGAGAATACGGAGAAGTTGGTATTTGAGGTGCGGGAAGCAGGGAAGGCCTCCTGAGGAGGTGACTTGAGTGAAGAGGGAAACAGAGTGAGCAGAGTGAGCCTTGTGTGTATGGGGCGTGGACCTTCCCCCTCTCTCAGCTTTGGGTGGACATGCACACAGGGAAGCGGCAGCTTGGGGGCCAGTCGAGGGAAGGGGGAAAGGCAGAGACTTCCTTGGCTTGGTGCGTTCCTCACTTTTATCCATCAAGATTGTGCTTCTGTGCCTGCTTCTCTCATCCCTCCCTGAAGTTGAATTTGGTGCCGGCCTCTGAGCTCACAAAGTATCTAGGACTAGCCCAAGTAGGCAGCCTGACTTCATGACACAGAGGCCACCTGTGTAGGCAAAGCAGACCGCCTGGGCTGGATCCCGGCTCTGCCTTCTCCAAGCTGCAAGGCCTTGGGTCGGTCACTCCCTGTTTTTAGCTCTTGGCCTCCTCACCTGAATGTATGTGTAAAGCATGTCCATGGTGTCTGGTGCACCAGCTTGGCGTTTGCTAGCTCTCCTCCTTCCTGAAACATTTCTGTGGATGCGACCACTCTCACCCATGCACCTCCTGAGTTTCTGATCTCATGTCCCATCAGGGAGACCCTGCCAGACCATACTGTCCACACTCTCTAGGCCCAGCTACGCATTTTTTTTCCTTCAAACGTTTATGACTGCCTGAAATGATTATAGCTAGATCGCTAATACGGAGACATATAATATTAAATAATATAGTGATATAAGATATGCTATTGTATAATTTACTTTGTTGTTTCTTTTCTAGAACAGGTCTAGATAGCTAGAAAGATTGCTTTGTTCCCACTGTATTCCCATATCACACGTCAGGTTCTCAATAACTATTTGTTCAGTGAAAGAAGGAATGCACCAGCCCTTCACCAACAGCTATGTGTTCTGGTCTTACTGCTCTTCCTGTACCATAACTGGTTCAGGAGGGTAATTATTATTTACTTCTCCCGTCTCCCCCTGGACTGAACCTTCCTTGAGGATCAAGTTAAGCTGTTTTTCCAAATTGTGGCCCCAGCACCTGGCACAATGCCTAAATCTTTGCAGAAGGCATTCATGACCAGCTGACTCTTTGCATGAATAAGGATCCTACAGCTCTGCAAACTGAAAAGCTCACGGCTGAGGGGAGTCAGGCCTTGGCTTGCACCAGGCACAGACTTCCTGACAGCACACCACCCGCAGCATTCTGTCCCCAGGAGGGGATGGGGTCTGCAAGGCCAGGCACTTGGGGTCGTCCAGGGGCCCAGCAGAGCAGCCTTGGAGGGGGAAGGCCCCATCTAATCTCTTCACCCAGGGCCTCTGCCCTTGCCACTGCCGGAGAAAGCAGGATCCCTGGGGACTTGCAGAGGTGGGGCGTGGGAACGGGAAGAAAGCAGCACAAGAAAGGCAGTGTGAGCCTGTAAAGCGATGCCAGGCTCCGCTGCTGTGCACCTCCAGCCAACAGGCCAACGGCAGATCTGCCAACTCCCCTGGGAGAGAGAGCTCGGGTCCGACGGAGAAAAACAGTGTGGCTCCTGATTCCCAGAAGCACAGAAACTGGGGATGGGAAAGACTGTGAGGCCACTGGCTGCGCCCTGCCGACCCTGCGCACTTTCCCACGTGCTGGAGCCACACCCGGAATGAGTCCAGCTCTGGGTCCCACTTCACCACCCCCGGCACCCGTCCTGCCCTGACACATGCCACTGTGGGAGAAATTGCCCTGTGGCCACTTTAGCCTTTTGGCCTTGGCATCCTGGTGTCTTCTCATTCAGAAGCAATCACCTTTTACTAAAAGGATGTTGGGTACCCGGTACTTCTCAGTGGTAGGACATTTCATCCTCCCTTTGAAAGAAATGAAATGACATTTTTCTGAGGGCACATAGCTGACAAGTGGAGGAGTGGAACTCCAGTTCTGATATGATTTCATATCACATGATCCTTCCACCTGGTTGGCACAGCTTAATATTGGAAAAAACGCTAGCATTGGTGTCTGGCAGTCCTGGGTTCAAATCTCAACTTCCCGTTTGCTGTTTGTGTGGCTTTGCACAAGTAATCTTACCTTTCTGACTCCCAGGTTCCTTAACTGTAAAATGGAAAGAATGCCTCTTTTTGAGGACTAAATGAGGAAGTCTTTCAATTGTTAGTGCCTGAAATATAGCGAATGCTCTCTGAATGTTCTCTCTACCCCTGCTTCATCTCATACCCCCCAACTAGTCTTGTACACCCTTCCTGGTTCCCCGAGATGAGCCTCATGGGGAGAAGAGTTGGGGGGAGACCATCTTAGGGCCCCGTTCTCACCCAGGCAACACAGTGTAGTGAGGAGAGCCCCACAACACGGATGAAGTGCTCTGTTTACAGTTTGCATTTACTGTTTTCATACTCTCCATCTTCATTTAAAATGTCCATCTGCTTCCTGAGGGCTTGTTGATCCACTAGTTTATTGACATTCAAACCTTTCTTGAGGAGAATAATTTAGGAAACTTCTGCCCTACTTATTAAAATGCAAATGCTTGTGCCCTGGTACCAGAAAGTCAGATTCCTAGTTAAGACCCAGGAGTTTGCATGTTTTTAAGCTTCACCTAAGTGACTCCAACACCGAGGGTCTATAGACCCCACTTTAAAAGCCATTGCACGGCTAGCCTGGGAAAAATAGCAGCATGTAGGCAACTGAAACACAGAATAACATGTTGTATGATTTTATTTTGTTCTATGTGGTTTTAAAATAATGTGGAAATTTTAGCAACAGTCATAAACCAAGAAAAAAAAAATAATCGAACTTGCCTAGAGAAGATATAGATTCACAGTCTAGCTCAACCACTTACTGACAGTAATTATTTCCTTTCTGGATCTGTATCCTCATTTATAAAGTGGAGATTTGTATAAAGTTTTTTGTGGAACAAACTACCCCAAATCTTTGTGGCATAAACCCATGACCGTTTTAATTGCTTTCAATCTGTGGGCCAGGAATTTGGGCAGGGATTAGCTGAGTGGTTCTTCTGCTCCATGTAGTACTTCCCAGGATGACTCACTTGACTGCATTCAGCTTGTGGCTTGGCTGGGCTGGAAGGTCCAAGTAAGCTTCACCTTCAGTCTGGTACCTTGGTGCTCCTTCATGTGGCTATTGAGATTCCTCACAGCCATGCGATCTCAACATAGTCAGATTTCTCATGTGATAACTGGTTTTTAAGAGGGCACATTGCATGAGGGGCAGAAGCTGCAGGTATCTTAAGGACCAGCATCAGAAGTCACACAGCATCATTTCTACCTCATTCTAGTAGTCAAAGACAGGCACAGGGGAAACCTAGGTTTAGGGACACCCCACCTCTCAGTGGAAGGAAGGCCAAATAATGTGAAGACATGCTAATCCACCGTTTCCCCCTTCAATCTGTTCTCTACACAGCAGCCAGAGTTATTCTTCTGAAACTAAATCAGATGCCAAATGCATGTTTAAAATCCTACAAGGGCTTCCCATCCCTCTTAGAATGAAATTCACAGTCCTAACTATGGTTTGCAAAACCTCATATGATCTAGGCTTCTGCTGCCTCTCTGCCCTCCTCCCCCTTACCCACAATGGTACTTCCATCCTTTGCTGTTCTATGTAGGTCAAGCGTATTCTCTCCTCAGGACCTTTGCACTTGCTATTCCCTCAACCTGGAAAACTTTTCCCCTAAATATTAACATGGCTCACCCCTTCACTACATTTTGGCCTTGCTCAAATATTACCACTTCCTTCTGTGACCATCCTATCCAAAATAACACAGGTGGATCTCTATACCCTCATCCTGCTTTATTTTTTAGCAGCCCTCACTGCTACTGCTACGCCTGCTTATATGTTCCTTACCCAACCTCTGGCACCAGCATATAAGCCCCTTGAGGGCAGGAATTTTATCTGTTTTGTAAATAATTCACTCCATCCCTAGTACCTAGAATGAATGGCACTATTTGGGTTGAATGAATAATTCTTTTTAAAATTTATTATGCTTTAATACATGTGGTACATGTGCAGAAGGTGCAGGTTTGTTACATAGGTATACATGTGCCATGGTGGTTTGCTGTACCCGTTAACCCATTGACCTGTTATCTACATTAGATATTTCTCCTAATGTTATCCCTCTCCCAGCCCCCCACTCCCCAAATAGTCCCCAGTGTGTGATGTTCCCCTCCCTGTGTTCATGTGTTCTCATTGAATGAATAATTCTTATAGCCTGCTTTAAGAAAAATAATTTGTGCTGAGCCTCCCTCCCCCACCAGACTGTCAGGTCCCTGTAGGCAGAGGACAGGGCCCTCTGGGGAGAAGAGTTGGGGGGAGACCATCTTAGGGCCCTCTCCTAAGTTGCTTTCATCTTTGCAGCCACCAGCTGCAGCACCTGGTTATATGAGGACTGTCGATTGGGACCTTAGTTTGAGCCCCACTGCTTGCTTGAAGCTCCAAATTGACTCTTTGAGAAATCTCTGTAGCCTTCCTTTGTTTTCAAAGATGTATCAAGTTCTTATGATTTGCCATATAATGTGATAAGCTCTGAGTTCCACTCACTAGAGCTTCCATGATTTTCCAATTTAATCCTCAAAACATCTCCACATGATATGTTTTGTTACTATCCGCATATTACAGATTGGGAAACTGAGTCACAGAGTAGCCAAATAACTTGCCTGAGGTTACCCAAAAAGTGGAGGAGCCAGAATTTAAATCTAGGCTGGCTTACTCTAAATCCATGCTCTTAACTTCTATACCATGCTGGTTTCTACGTGATTGAGTCCTTGACTCTGACTCTTATTTTTTGTGCTATTTCAAAACTGGTCTAAGCACTCTCATCCCATTTCCTCTGTTGACTTGGGTTTGTATCTTTTGATTCTCTCTTAAGCCAGCACTGTCACTTACATTGGACAAGTTAATGAATCTTGCTGTGTCCCAGTTTCCCCAAACACAAAATGGAGATAATAACAGAAACTAACTTAAGTTATGGTTGGGAGAGTGAAATGAGCTAATTCACCTTAAGCGCTTACAAGCATGCCTTGCAACAATGCCATGTAGTCAGCACCCAGTGAATCTTAGCTGTAATTATTGTTGATTATCATCAAAGCACAAAACACAACTTTATGCTTGGAACATACAGTGAGACTTTTGCTATTTTTATTTGTTCCTGTCAATAAACAGTGAGACCTGCCACAAAACAGCACCATAGGATGCCCTCTGTGCCCGCACAAAGAGCTCTTGTGTCCTGACACCTTTTGCGGCTCTTCGCATTGTCATTCTTCCCCACTCCGCCAGCGTGAATTGAACGCCTGCCCTGTGCCAGGCTTTCTGCGAGGCATTTCCCCACACACTGTGTCACTTTATATTCTTGTCCCCATATCACAGATGAAGAAACTGAAGAGCTCAGAGCTTCTGTAACTTGCCCCTAAGAGCCCAGCAAGAAAATAGAAAAACCTAACTGTTCCACATTCTCCTCTGCCTGCCCCCAGTCTCTTCTCTATACAGGAGCCAGAGAGTTTTTCTGTTTTTTTCTTTAAAAAAAAAAAAAGTAATAGACTTGGCCAGGCGCGGTGGCTCACGCCTGTAATCTCAGCACTTTGGGAGGCCGAGGCGGGTGGATCACAAGGTCAGGAGATCAAGACCATCCTAGCTAACATGGTGAAACCCCATCTCTATTAAGAATACAAAAAAAATTACCTGGGCATGGTGGCAGGCACCTGTAGTCCCAGCTACTTTCGAGGAGTGGGAATGAATGGTGTGAACCCGGTAGGCGGAGCTTGCAGTGAGCCGAGATCATGCGACTGCACTTCAGTCTGGGCAATAGAGCGAGACTCCGTCTCAAAAAAAAAAAAAAAAAAATTAGTAGACTTTCAGTTCATGGCAAAATTGTGCAGAAAGTACAGTTGGCATAGGCCTGTGTATCTACACGTGCAAAACTTCCCTCCTTCACTATCCTGTACCAGAGGGTTATAGTTGTTACAATTGAACCTCATCTACAAACCATCATCGTTCAAAGTCCATAGTTGACATCAGGGCTCATTCTTAGTGTTATTTAGTCTATGGGCTTTGGCAAATGTGTGACATGTATCTACCATTGCAGTATTGTACAGAATATTTTCACTCCCTTAAACATCCCGCATTCCACCCGTTTATCACTTCTTCCACCCAAACCTTGGCAACCACTGATCTTTTCACAAACTTCGTCTAGTTTTGCCTTTGCTAGGATGTTATATTGTTGGAATTATTCAGTATGTAGTTTTGTTAGAGTGAGACTTTTTTTTTTTGAGACAGAGTCTCGCTGTGTTGCCCAGTCTAGAATGTAGTGGTACAATCGTAGCTCACTGTAGCCTCAATCTCCTGGGCTAAAGTGACCCTCATGCCTCAGCCTCCCGAGCAGCTAGGACTACAGGTGCATGTCACCACCCCTGGCTAATTTATTATTATTTTTAGTCGAGATGGGGGGTCTAACTATGTTGCGCAGGCTTGTCTCAAACTCCTGGCTTCAATTTACCCTCCCACTTTGGCCTCTTAAAGTGCTGGGATTACAGGTGTGAGCCACCGTGCCCAGCCAAGAGTGAGCATTTTAAAACTTTAATTATTGTCTCAGTTTCAGCCACATCAAGTTTTTCTCAGCTCTTCAATCTTCATCTCTTCTTTCCTATCCCAGGTCCCCACATACTCTGTTTCCTCCGCCTGAAAAGCTCTTCCCTCTTTATTTTACCTAAAAAAACTTCTGCTCATCCTTGCCTCAGCTCAAATGTCACTCCTCAGAGAAACCACTGATGCCCTCTCATATTGACCTTCATCGTGCCCAAAGTTCTAAGGGCAGCTGTCAATCTTTGCTGAATCAGTGGAGGAACTACATGTATAGCTCCGGTGTATTAAGCACTTGCTTTGTGTCGGGGAACTGTGCTGGGCGCTTTGCATGTATTATTTCTAATTCTTACATTCTCCCTGCTTGATTCGTATGATAAGCTACATCTTATAAATGTGAGATCAAGGCTCAGAGAGGGTCAGTGTCTTGCCCAAAGTTCGACAGCTTTTGAGGGTGGAGTTGATATTTGAGTCCAGCTCCGTCTGAATTTAAAGTCCAAGTTCTGACAACTACACCATGCCACCTTCTTTTTCTGATGTCAGAGTGGGTGTTGGGCCTCTGCTGGTGACAGACATTGGGGCTTTCTGAGTGGGTGGGCTGGTGACTGCCCATGGTTCAGGGGTCAGAGGAGAGGTTGTCACCTTTTTAATACGGTGCAGCAGCAGCTCTGCAGTTGAGCGATCACCGCATTTGTTCACCACATGATGGTTTGGCTCCTGTTCAGTTTCCTGGGGAGAGCCATACAGCCATCTTTTATTACCACCCTCGGAGCTGAGAGAAAGAAACATAAAGAGATAAAGTGACTGTGTGGCCTGCATTTGCTTCCTGCCTGCGCCGCCTCCATGCTCCTGCTGCCCCCCATCCCGGGCCCCTACAGGCGTCAGGGCAAGGTTGAGACCGTTCTTTGTCTCCCATCTGGCCGTGTTTATTCTCTCTGCACTTCTCTCCACCAAACACTGAGGCAGGGGAAGAGTCAAGATGGCTGGATAAGGTTGCACAGCTTGTGCACCACGCAAAGGCATACAGTGTCCTCTAAGTGGGGCTTGAAAATCAGCCTGCTCCCCGGTGCCCTAGCTTGGGGCCGCCTCTGCCCTTTTTCTAATTTGCACAGATGTCTTGTAGGTCAGTAGGAAAGGCTGGAGAATGTGGCTTGCAGGAAAGAACATTGGATAGCCCTGGGCTCTAATAACCAAATACCTCCTTTTTGTGTGGGATATGAATTTACAAAGATGCCCAGACCGCAGACTGCTGACAGCAGAGCTCCTATAAGCATAAATAACTATAGTCATCATTAGCAACTCTTCTATCTAGACTTGGAACTCCTCGTGCAAATTGCTATGACCCTATATCTGCATGTGACTTTTTGGGTCAAGAGCAAAGCAGTTTAGGCAGGGTGTTAAGACCACAAGTCATGCAGTTAAGCTGACCTGGATTCAGATTCTCCCTCCATCACTTACTACCTGTGTGACCTAAGGGCACTCACTCCACCTGTCTGAGCCTCAGCTTCCTCACCTGTGAAACAGAATAGTGCTTAGAAAGGTTAGATAAAATCTAGGCAGCCATGATAAAAATGGCCAGCATCAATTGCTTACTATGTACCTGCCACTGTTCTAAGCACATTTAGAGAGATTCATTCCTTGAATCCTCTGAACAACTTATTTTCCAGAGGAAGAATCTGAGGCACTGAGAGGTTAACTATTAGGTTGGTGCAAACGTAATTGTGATTTTTACCATATTTTCAATGGCAAAAGCACAATTGCGTTTGCACCAACCGAATAACTTGTCCAAGGTCAACAGACAGATACTCAGCTGGTGAAGCTGGGGTTTGAATCAGAGCTGTCTACTAACTCTTGAAGTAAAGGACACAGAAGTAAAGTTCAGTCCCTTGCACAAAGAAAGTACTCAATAAATAATAGCCATTGCTGTTATCAGCAGTGGCGGTTGTAGCTACCAGGATCCAAGGCTGCCAGGGCAGGGGCAGTTCTACAGATCATCCATCATGTCATGTGGTTCTCGAACCCTGTTCCACAGAGGCGCCTCCTAGTTTCTTTGAGCTTTTTGGGGGTCTGGGGTGCTGAGTGGGCAGAATTCCACCTCCCCTCTCCCCACCCCCATCTCCTTGATCCAGGGAATTAGTTCCACTTTCATCTGTTTACATCTTAAAATTCCAAGTAAAAATGTTTCTGGAAAAGAGTTCCACTGCCAGGCAAGAGTTTAAAAGCATGTGGACTAGGCTAACCCATTCATTTTAAAATAAATGTGCCACAGAGAGGGCAAGTAGCGTGCTCAACGACACACAGAGTGAGTTGGAGACCGTGCCAGGGCAGAGCTATTTCCTGATTCCCAGATCAGTGGCTTTTTGCTAAGCCTCCTTCAAGGTCTTGTTTTTTCCCATCCAGTGCCAACCCAGAGAATGTATTTTGCTTGCATTTCCCAGAGCCCCTCATTCCAATGCGCTTTCTCCCAGTCTCCGAGCACACCGCCTGTATGTGCGTCTGACTGGGGTGCACTCTTCATGCAAATGCTGACAGGTGCCCCCAGTCCCGGGCCGACCGACCCGGGCACTGCACCGCTTCACAAAGGCGAGTCTAGGAGGCTGGGCTCATGCTACTGGCTCTGTCTCTCACCGTGATGGTGGGACCTGAACTCAAAGAGGAGAGAAGGCTGACAGGTTCATAGTGTTAATGGGATACATTTGAGAAATACTAAACCAACAGTGTTTGGAAATTCAGGCCAGCAGCCAGGTACTGAGCCGGCCAAATTTCAGCTGGGGGTGAGGTAGGGGGCGGTGGGGGGCAGGGGTGGCGGTATATTCTGAGGCAGAATTGGAGTGTCTTTTAAAAACTGGATGAAGACATTGTTTATTCAAGACCCTGGGAGAGCGAAGATAAAACATGCATAATAGATTTGGGGTCTTTCTGCAGACAGCTCTCCTAAATTGTCTCCATCATCGTAATAAAGAATTGCAGCCATCCACTAAGGCCTACTGTGTGCTGGGCAGCTTTACCTAGATCCTGTCCCTGAAGTAAACTAGTGCTCAGATTAGGAAGCTGAGGTTCAGAGAGGCAAAGTCACTTGCTCAGGGTCACACAGGTAATGGTTGTGAAGGAACCGGGATTTAACCTGCCCTTAACCACTGGGGTATATCCAGTGTTCAATACCAAAGCTCAGAAAGTGGAATTATGGCCACAGCCAGAAGAGAACAGAGGTGGGGTATCAACCCAGGTTTATCTCTAAAGACCATGACTTGTCAACTGTATCTTGCTGTGTACCTCCCTCATGGGTGCCCATGAGTCCTTCTTTCCCAGGGTTTAGCATGCCGCCTAGTCCAGGGAAGGGGCTCCCTAAATGTTGACTGACTGAATGAATGAATGAATGAACAAACCTCAGTGTATCATATTGTGGTAAGGCTATCAAGCCTAAAGAAAGAATTAGATGGTCCTTACTTGGGAATGTCCAGTCTTTCTCTTGGGGTCTGATTGCTGTAGTAATCTGCCCTAACAGCCTAAATTAATTGAGAGGTTTAGGGTTTTTTAGGATGCCTTAATTCTCTCTTTACCTAGTGTTCTGCTTATCCCAAGTTAGTTAGAGTGTCTCAGTGGTCTCCATCTAAATCCATAGTATTAACCAGCTTAAACTGCTTAGCCCTTGACCCTAGAGGTCAGGGTCCTAATCTGTTTTCAGCTTTGCAGCACACGTGGTCTGTCATACTTAACTGTCATTACGGCATGACACACACAGTACACATATGATTAAGTATAGCTGTGTCCTAATAAAACTTTATTTACAAAAACAGGTGACAAGTCAGATACAGCCTATGGGCTATAGTTTGTCAAACTCTGGTTAAAGGTATGGCCTTGGGTCAGATGTGGAGTGTATCTGTAGTTCTAGCTACTTGGGAGGCTGAGGTGGGAGGATCACTAGAGCCCAGGAGTTGAAGGATGCAGTGAGCTATGATCATACTACCACACTCCGGCCTGGGTGACACAGAGACTTCATCTCTTAAAAAAAAGAGAGAGAGAAAAGAAAAGGCCGGGCGCAGTGGATCACTCCTGTAATCTCAGCACTTTGGGAGGCCAAGATGGGCAGATCATTTGAGGTCAGGAGTTCGAAACCAGCCTGGCCAACATGGCAAAACCCCATCTCTACTAAAAATACAAAAATTAGCCAGGTGTGGTGGTGGACGCCTATAATCCCAGCTACTCAGGAGGCTGAGTCAGGAGTATCACTTGAACCTGGGAGGCGGAGGTTGCAGTGAGCCGAGATCGCGCCACTGCACTCCAGCCTGGACGACAGAGTGAGACTCTGCCTCAAAAAAAAAGTAAAAAGTTATGGCCTCTGGGGGTGTGCCTGTCTGGGTTAAAATGCCAGCTCCAGCCCTTACTGGCTGCATTGGCATTGGACAAATTATAAAACTTCTGTGTGTATTAGTCTCAGCATTTGTAAAATGTGGGTGATAATGATCCTTCCCTTATAGGGAGGTTGCAAGGAATAAAATAATTTTTTTTTTTTTTTTTGAGACGGAGTCTCGCTCTGTCGCCCAGGCTGGAGTGCAGTGGCCAGATCTCAGCTCACTGCAAGCTCCGCCTCCCGGGTTCACGCCATTCTCCTGCCTCAGCCTCCCGTGTAGCTGGGACTACAGGCGCCCGCCACCTCGCCCGGCTAGTTTTTTGTATTTTTTAGTAGAGACGGGGTTTCACCATCTTAGCCAGGATAGTCTCGATCTCCTGACCTCGTGATCTGCCCGTCTCAGCCTCCCAAAGTGCTGGGATTATAGGCTTGAGCCACCGCGCCTGGCGAATAAAATAATTCTTATAAGGCAGTTAAAAAATAGTGTCTGGCACTCCATAATTGTCAGCCTCTATAATCGTTAGTTACCCATAGAGAGAGTGGTGTATCTGACCCTGTAATGATATCAATACCAACCTTTTGGGGCCATGCATGGTAAGAAATGGATAAGGTCATTTATGTAAGCTCCATTAGAGCAAGGTTTTTAGTATTTCATTCTTTATTGTTTTTTGTTTTTTATTTCCCTCTAATAAAACTATTTATAAAAATAGGTGGCCAGCCCATGGGCCATAGCTTGTTAATTTAATTTTTTTTTTAATATTGCACTAAAATATTGTTTCCCTCGATTAGTGGATTTTTTGGCTCCCTACCCCCTCCCACCTTAGATTCTGTTCTCAAGGTGAGTGCTTCACTCACCTCCCAGCCTGGCCAGAGCTTAGAGCAGTTCCTGGCACATAGTAGGCATTTGCTGAATGTTTGTTGAATGCATGAAAGTACCTGGAAATGGGGCCTAGCACAGAGTGAGTCTTCAATAAATGGAACTTCCCACAGTGTCTGCGTGCTGTAGGGGTTTAGAGGTCATCAAGCTTCGGAATCAGACTGCCTGGGTCCATGTTCTGGCCCAGCCACTTACTGTGTGGCTTTTTACAATTTCTTAGCCTCTCTGTGCCTTGGTTCCCTTATATGTAATCCTAGGCTAGTGAAGGTACCTTCCTTGGAAGGATGTTGTGAGGATATTAAATGACTTAATTCACTTAAAATGCTTACAGGAATCTGGGACACATGGCGAGCACACAATAGATATTAATATATCTATTAATTAATGGTGGGAGTGTAAATTAATTCAACCATTGTAGAAGACAGCGTGGTGATTCCTCAAGGATCTAGAACCAGAAATACCATTTGACCCAGCAATCCCATTACTGAGTAAATACCCAAAGGATTATAAATCATTATGTTATAAAGATACATGCACATGTATGTTTATTGCAGCACTATTCACAATAGCAAAGACTTGTAACCAAACCACACACCCATCGATGATAGACTGGATAAAGAAAGTGTGGCACATATTCACCATGGAATACTATGCAGCCATAAAAGAGGATGCGTTCATGTCCTTTGCAGGGACGTGGATGAATCTGGAAGCTAATATTCTCAGCAACTAACACAGGAAGAGAAAACCAAACACTGCATGTTCTCACTCATAAGTGGGAGTTGAACAATGAGAACACATGGACACAGGGAGGGGAACATCACACACCAGGACCTGTCGGGGGTGGGGGGCAAAGGGAGGGTGAGCATTAGGAAAAATGCCTAATGCATTCAGGACTTAAAACCTAGATAACGGGTTGATGGGGGCAGCAAACCACTATGGCACATGTATACCTGTGTAACAAACCTGCACATTCTGCATGTGTATCCCAGAACTTCAAGTTAAAAAAAAATAGATATGAATATATTTATTATTTTTCCCCTGGGGTTAAGAGTCACTGATGGGCAAAATGGCAGAAATGAATAGGGCATCTAAGGAAGAACCAGGTAGAATCATTTCAAAGAAGTGGGATTTTCCATTTTTAAACTCTGGTGAGTATTAGAACTATCTGACGAGCTTGCCTAAATGCAGGTTCCTGTTCCCTACTCCAAGGGATCTTGATTCATTATGTTTGAGGCCCAAGAATCCCCTTTTTCAACATGCTAAGTGAGCTGTGTTGCAGAGGGTCCCAGGAGCACACATTGAGAAATGCCAGATCGTTGTTTGCAGGGAAAGACGTTTCTCTCTTCCAGGTCATGCGCCTTCCTGAGAACAACCAGACCAGCTACTTCCTGCCGCTTTTCTTCCCTCTGTGTCCTTGGAGGGGATCTGCTTCCAGGTGGGATCAGTTAGTTTCAGCTGCTCCTCGGTCTCTCCCATGGGCCTCCAACTGTGCAAACCTTGGAATTTTTGTACCAGAGTTTCCCAGTTAGAATATCCCGGGCTCTGCCAATGATACCAAACCTGCTGCACCTCTCTGTGAATGTCCGACCTCTCTGCCTTGGGGGGATGCCCTGCAAGCTGAGGTTTCCCCAGGATACCTGACTCTGATTCGTGACTGTGAAAGGGCATGAAGCCCTTAGACGGGGTGCCAGCATCTCTTCTTCAAGACCCGGGGAAGTGAGTGCAGTTTCAGTCTCAGGCCAGAGCTACCCCTACAGGAGGGCAGAGGCAGCGTGGAGGGAATACAGACTCTTGCAGCCACACAGACCTGCTTCAAACAGCCCTGTGTACTTATCAGCTATGTGGGAGCCTTGGATAAGTGACTTACTGACCATGTGCCTCTTAGGTCCCACTTCTTTAACCAGATAGAATCATGCCCTCCTGGCAGTGCGCCCCTGAGAATCAAATGCAGTGTGAAAGCAAAACACCCAGCCAGTGTCTGGCACACAGCAGGTACTCAGAGCGTAACTGTGTCTGCAGTCAGGAATTTGAGGCGGGGTGGAGGGTGGCAAACCAAGGTAGGTCTCTTTCCCTCTGTCCCCCTTTGTCTTCCTGACCATGCAGACTCTATGCCTTATGTTCTGGGACCTTTACTAGTTCCCTACATGTGGTTTTTGTCCTCCCACCTAGATTACAGGCTCAATGAAGTTGCAAGCTCGAGTAATACTGTGTGCCACTTTGCCACTCCCCTAAAGATTATTGAATACAAACTCTGGAGGAAAGAACTGAAGGTGGGCAATTCCAATTTCTCTATTATTTTCCCCAAAATACCTTCTTTGTATCCTGCTTCATTTCATGACTAAGTGAAATAATGTGGGAAAGTATCTGACTCATACAAAATACTGCTTTTTTGTGAGAGTATAGCAAATTAGAGCTCACAAGAGATTCTAAGTTCACTTAATTCCACCCTGTGCTTTTATAGATGAGAAAACTGAAGCTCAGAGAGGGGAAGGGGCTTGCAGTTGGGGGGTTCTCATCTGAACCACAGAACACAAAAGCACATAATGATTACTATTTTCACAGTTCTCTGAGGGATGATATATAATTTGTACCATTATCCATGGACAGGAGAGAAGTTAATTCATTGCATGCAAAGAATGCCTTACAACACCAACACTTTATTTTCTACCAGGACAATTGAGAAGGGCTGAGCAAATGATACCAGAGCTGTGGCTAGCCCAGACATCTTACCCCACCTGAAAGCTTCCCACAGTGGACAAAAGTCACAGTCCAAGTGCTGAGTGGAGTAGAAGGAAGAAACTGTCCCATTACTTGTTCAAATGCTTTATGAAGTCCCAAGATTCTATATACATAAGGAGGTTTTCCTGCCTGTTTGAAAGATGGTAGAAAAAACTGTCACATGTACAAGCAAAATGCCTCTAAAACCCCAGTTCTGCTTTTACTATGTATGTTAGGGCAGGCTATCTGTTACGAAAAAAAAAAAAACTTGGTGGTCTAACACAAAAGAAGCCTAGGTCTCACTCACTCAAGAGTTGAGTGTGGCATTCAGCAGATGACCTCCTGCAGAGTTCCTCAGGAATTCAACCAGGCACCTTCCATCTTGTGGCTCCACCATTGTTAGGTGCTCAGAGCCCTCTGCAGACTATCTGCATCTGCTAACCAAGGGAAGAGGAGAGGATAGATTGCTTGGAAAGATTTTTATGGGCCAGGCCTTGCAGAGCCATATAGCAGGATCACTGGCATTCCATTCATCCCATTGGCCAGAGCTCAGTGACATGCCCACACTCAACTACAAGGCCTGCTGGGAAATGTAGTCCAGCTGAATATCCAGGCGGAAAAGGAAACAAGCTTGGCCAAATACCTCTGCCATAATTTATAAGTTTAAACAAGTCTCATTTATTACCCATCTTTAAAGCAAGGAAATGAGGCCTGCTTACATCATAGACTTGTGCCAAGGATCAAGAGAAATAATGTCTGTTGCAGTGCTCTGAGGCAGTAAATACAGGTGAACTGCTATTACTGTTAATTTCACCACCTCCTGAAATGTATGTACTACTATGTACTGGGCCTGGCCCGGGGCCCAGTACATGGTAGGTGCAAAACAAACCATTGTGCAGTTGATGGTCTTCCCACCAGCCTCCTGAATGCATGCTTTGCTCCAGCTAGCTGGCGTTTGGTTCACACACACATCTTTTCGACAAGTCACCCATTGTCATCAGTCATTGCCGATTGCCCCTGCCAGCTATGAGCTGGAACACAGGAAGGGTTTTATCTGAAGCCTGAGACATCCTGAAAGGATGAAGCCTCCCTTTTTGGGTCCCTGGAAGGCTGCCCATTGCACCTCACATTCTTTACAGCCTGGAGGCCGACGGTAACCATGAGCTCTGTGAGGGGCTGCAGCAGCCAGCTATGGAGGCTGCTGCTGATGTGCGAAGCTCATGGCTTGTGGCCTAGAGACTCAGTTGTTTTCCCAAGCCCCCTCCCACTACCCACAAGCTCTAGTGTTGCTCAGAAGGAGGAGGAAAAGGCCCCAGAGAAGCTGTGAAAACTTGATCATCAGTGGTGTACCCAGTTCCCTGTACTCTGTGTAAGTGGGTTTTTGAATGTTTAAGACATAGAACTCGTTAGATGGGTATTTTTTTTAAAAACTCATGTTTAAAACAAAGATCACCTCACAGGTCATAACAGCTTGCACTTACATAATGTTTACTATGTGCCAGGCATGTTAATTAATTTAGTCTTCAAAGCAACCCTATGAGATAAAGAGGTAATTATAGCAATTTTAGGGTGGAGAAAATTGGGGCACCAAACATTCACTGGCCTTACTCAAGGTCAGTCAGAGGAGTGTCCCTTTAGTCAGAGCATGGACTCTATAGCTCACCACAGTCCCCACCACTCCCTAATGTATCCCAGACACAGGGGCTGAGCATCAGTTATCATTTCTCTGTACTCGAAAAACAGTAGAGAGCATATTTTTTAAGACTGTGATACTGAATCCAGACCACCATAGTTTAAATTCTGGTAATGTCACATTTTAGCCATGGAAACTGGGAAAGTTATTTACTGCTCTAAACCTCAGCATCCTCCTCGGTAAAATACATCCAGAACCACCAACTTTTTTTTTTTTTTTTTGTCTCCAGGGGTTATACTTAATGCAGTATACTGGTTTGCAAACTCTGACTTGAGGCATATTCAGATCTTCTCTGTTTGCCAACAGATGTGGAAAATGGAGCTCAGAAAGTTCCAGTAATTTTCCCATAGTCAGTGACAGTACCAAATCTTCAGTTAGAACCTAGGCCCATGAACCTGCCCACGAATCCCATCCTCCTTGCATTTGCATGTTTTATAAAAGCCTCTATTCTCAGAACCTGGTGTGAATGCTTTGGAGTAAACAGCTGTACCATTTATTACCAAAGTGACCGTAAGCAAGGTACTACCTGGGCCTCAATTTTCTCATCTGAAAAATAGGCTAATTAAAAAAACCAATGAATTTTTCACAAGATTGCGGAGATTGAATGGAGAAGGTATTTCAAACGGCTTCCTCTATCTTCAGACCTTGGAGGTATTGGCCAGTCTTGCCTGGAATACCCATGTTGCCATCCCATCTCCAGAAAACATTCTTGGCAGGGCCAACTCACACCCATCTTCCTGATTCCTTGTTACTACTCACTTGTGCTTAGAAACCCTCACTGACTATGTTCTCCTTTGACCCAGCCCAGCCTGAAATTTGGGGGCTGCATGGATTATAAGCTCATCATATTGTTTCAATTTGTTTCAGTTGTTTCATATTGTCTTGCTTAAGAATTTATCCCCAGAACCAAGCCCTAGGCTCATGCTAAATAAATGTGTCTTGGGAACAGCCACCACCTAGGGGGCTGCCTGGAAGGTGCCTCCACTTCCTTTCCTTGGTGAGGAATTGGATGCAGAGTTGGGGGTCTTTTGGTTCCATTCTCATGTGGCCCGACAAAGCTGTGCAGCCTCCCAGGTCTCATAGATGTCTCTGGTCCCTTTCCAAGAGGGGGCTCTGCTCTCCTCAGAAGAACAGAGATGCTGGGAGGCAGGAACTGGGCAGTCCTCCCCTCCAGCAGCTTCAGCTCCAGCCAGCAAGACTGGCCCAGCTCAAACAATGATTGATTGACATCGTAAGGCAGAAGAGCCATGTGGCCCTTGGCTTTCCAAATGCAGCAACTGCAGCTAGACTGCCTGGGTTTGAATACTGGCAGGACTGTTGTGTGCCCTCGGGCAAGTTAGTGACATCTCACTGGTGCCAGTTTCGTCATCTGTAAAATGGCAACTGACTTCACAGTGTTGTCCTAGGGATTAAGGAACTAAAACCTGTAAAGCATCTGCACGAGGCTATGGTGCATATTAGGCACATTGAAAGTATTTGATAAATAGAAAGCTGTATATTGTGAAGCAGCATGTAGGCTGATCATTATGAGAGGAGCTCTAAGACAAGCAGGACAACTGTGAGCTGTGCAGTGAGGGAAGGGTTCACCAAAGTAAGGAACTGGACTTGGGCCTGAAAGGAGGGAGAAGATTCTCTTTAGTGGCAGGAAGTAAGAAGCACTAACATTTATGTAGCATCAACTAAAAGCCAGACACTGTACTATATACTTGCTAAATTCCATGCTCATGTCCCCATGAGGAAACTGATGTTCAGGTGGATTAAGTATCACCCAATGGCCCAGCCTCTAAGAAGCACAATTAAGATTTGAACCCAGATCTCACTGGCTCCAAAGCCTGTTTTCCAGCGCTTATCTATACCAGAAATGTGGTACTTTGTCACATGCAACTGTGTATTAGTCAATGTTCAAATACTTGTTACTGTATTAAAATCCCAACTGCTATTCATAAGCTCTTAAGTTTACGCCATCTACGTGCTCGCAGTACCCAGCTAGACTGATCAGCATCAAAGGCTGCAAATTGCGTAATTTTGCATCACTACATTTTCCTCTTCATGTCCTAACACCCATTCATTCAGCAAACATTGGTGAGCGCTACCTGTGTGCTAGATACATCTATTGGTTTCTGTTGCTGCATCAGTAAACCAAATATTTTCTCTGCTGTCATGTAGCTTATAGTCTAATGGACAAGGGGCAGATATTGATCAAATAATTAAATGTGCCATCTTAGAATATAAGTAGGAAAGTACTAGGCACTGAGTCTTCTCAGAAAAAAAATGCTAAATAAATGTCAGTTTCCTGGCTAGGATGGCGAGATAATGACCATAGTATACATGTCTAGGTCTTTAAATCCTCAGGGAAAAAAAAAATTACAGGCAGTCTATTAGGTATTCCACTGGGGAACTGGGGATCAAGTAAGGAGTATATACAGCTCTTGGCCTCGTGGAACTTACAGTCTGATAGGGAAGCTGACACGTCAATTAGAACAGTACAACTTTTTTTTTTTTTTTTCTTTTTTATTGTTTTTTTTTATTATACTTTAAGTTCTGGGGTACATGTGCATAACGTGCAGGTTTGTTACATATGTATACATGTGCCATGTTGGTGTTCAAAGTCTGTGCAAAAGGCTAGTTGGTCAAAAAAGGATGTCTCTGTTAAAATATAGAAGGCATGGATTTTTGTTGTTGTTTGTTGTTCACTGCCAAATGCCTTAGAAGAACACCTGGCACAGAGTATTTACTCAATAAATCTTTGTTGAATGAACAAATGACCATAACATTTACAATGGGTTTTAAAAAATGAGCAGAGTTTGTCAGGAAATTTGCCTGGAACTTGGCAGTGACCCAGATGTAGGGGATTCCTTCAGGGCTGAAAAGATGAAGAGGGTCTGCCACTTCAGAACAAGGATCTGAAAAGATGGGGCTGGGCTGAGTCACAACTCAAGCAGAGTTTCATTTCAGCTCTCTCTTGCCTGAAGTCCATCTTCATCAGCTGGTCTCTCGGTTTCACGAGGACAATTCCATGGGAGACAGTACTAGAAGATCACATTCTCTCAGAATATTTTAGCTAATAAAGGCCTCAGAAGCATACCATCTGACCTCCTCATTTTCGCTGTAAAAGAACGAAGGCTCAAAAGAGAGAAATTGACTTGTTCAAGGTCTCTGGCTAGTGAGTTGCAGGGCCAGGACAAGAACCCAGCATTTTAACTACAGGCCTTATTATATGTGGTGTTTCCAAGCCTTTTAAGTTTATTAATTTTAAGCAGAATAACCCTTTTTCCTAATTAAATTTTATGTGGATGAGTTCAGAAATGCTCTAAATAAAGCCATATAGAGGCCACTGGTGAGCCCATAACGTCCATCGTAGACTAGCCCCTCATTCCCTGCACACACGCTCCTTCTTTGGTGGGAACAGTTAACCTTTTCTCAGTTGTATGAAAGTCTCATATGATTAACGCCTCAGTTCCCCAATCTCACTCCTGCTTACGAAAGGATTTCTTCTCCTAAACCCCATTTCAAAACCACTGCACTGTAGATAATATAAGCAAAGTTCCTAGCACAGTGCCTTGTGTACAGTAAGTTCTCATTATGTGTTCATTATTGCCATTTTCATTCTGCACTGGCTCAGTCTATAGGCATCAGAAAAGTGGGGAAGGGAGAGCTGCCGTTTGTCAACCACCCGCTAGGATTCAGGCACAGTACTTGATGCTGACCACAGTTTACCTTGGTTAATCTTCCTAATCACGTCAATCCACCATCTCATTTTTGTTATTGTTGTTGTGGATTGTTTTGTTTTGTTTTGTTTTGCTTTTGAGACGGAGTCTCACCGTGTCACCAGGCTGGAGTGCAGCGGCGCAATCTCAACTCACAGCAACCTCCAACTTCCTGGTTCAAGTGATTCTCCTGCCTCAGCCTCCCGAGTAGCTGGGAGTACAGGCACACACCGCCAGGCCCAGCTAATTTTTTGTATTTTTAGTAGAGACGGGATTTCACCATGTTGGCCAGGATGGTCTCGATCTCCTGACCTCGTGATCTGCCCGCCTTTGCCTCCCAACGTGTTGGGATTACAAGCCTAAGCCACAGCGCCCGGCCCACCATCTCGTTTTATAGCTGAGGACGCTGAAACTCAGAGAGGTCAGCTACTTGCCTATGGTCACACAGGTCATAAGGACTAAGTTAGGACACCAGCCCATTTCTCCATGGTCCAAATTCCTCCCTGCCCAAGACATGCACACACATGCATATATGTATATAGGGATTTCACTGTTTTTTCTATCAGACTGGCTATCTTTGTTTCATTCAATCCTGACAACAGTGCCATTTCTTCCTTTGATGAATATTTACTGAGCGCCTGCTATGTGTCAAGCCCTCTACTAAGCCTCGAGAGATGGAAGTAAATGGGCACAGTGCCTTGCTGCAGATACATGCAGATAGGTGGACAACAGATGAGTAGCTGCAATTGTGATGAGATCACCAAAGGGAGAAAGGAGAGTGAACTCTGGACACATGTAATTATCCCTGTTACATAGATGAGGAAACTGGAGTTCAGATACGTTAAAGACTTGCTCAAGCCTGGGCAACATAGTGAAACCCTGTCTCTACAAAAAATAAAAACAATAGCTGGGGCCGGGTGCAGTGGCTCAGCCTGTAATCCCATCTCTTTGGGAGGCCAAGGTGGGCAGATCACTAGGTCAGGAGTTTGAGACCAGCCTGAGCAACATGGTGAAACCCCGTCTCTACTAAAAATACAAAAATTAGCCAGACGTGGTGATGCACACCTGTAATCTCAGCTACTCCGTGAAGCTGAGGCGGGAGAATCGCTTGAAGCCAGGGGCTGGAGGTTGCAGTGAGCCAAGATTGCACCATTGCACTCCAGCCTGGGCAACAAGAGCAAAACTCTGTCTCAAATACAAACAAACAAACAAAAAACAATAGCTGGGTGTGGTGGCCCATGCCTGTAGTCCTAGCTACTTGGGAGGCTGAGGTGGGAGGATCAGTTGAGCCCAGGAGTTCAAGGCTGCAGCAAGCTATGATCACACCACTGCACTCCAGCCTGGGTAACACAGCAAGACCCTGTCCCTAAAATAAAATAAAATTAAAAACAACAACAACAACAACAAAAAAAACTTGCTCAAAAATCACAACACAAATAAAATAGCTAAAATTCATCATGCACTCACTACATGCCAGGCATTTTTTTCTTTAACTCACTGAAATCCTCTTAACAACTCTATGATGTAAGTGCTATTATGATCTTCATTTTCCACAGGGAATCTGAGTCACAGACCATGAAAGTAACTTGCTTACAATGATAAAGCTGAGAAGTAACTGAGTCAGGATCTGAACCCAGATCATCTAGCTATAGACAATGTGTTCTTAACCCTCTGAATCCAGGTCTGAGTCCACAGCTGCCTTCCCTGCAGGATGGGAGGCTAGCCGGGAAGCAGGTTTACAGTGCCTGCCCATTGGGCATCCTGGGAACCCCCTCCGTGTGCAACTGTGATTGTCATGACTGAGAATCTGCTTCAGGAAGGCAAGGACCCGGTTCCCAGGCAGGGATGAGCTGCACGCAGCATCCGAGAGAGGAGTGCAGCTCTTAAAGCACCTCCTTGGATGTGTGGGGCTCCCTAAGTGTGGACCTTAGATCTCAGGAGATTAGAGGGAGAGTCATGCTTTGGGAATCTGAGACTTCAGAGAAGAAAATAACAGTTCTGCCAGTACTCTTATCTCACACCCATGGGCGCCAAGTCCAGGTACTCACATTCTAGAGAGGCCTCAGGTGCTCAGTGGTAGGGCAGGTGGCCTGGCTGGGGTGGAGTCAGGAGCAGGTCCTTCACAACCTACTTGGCCCCAGGGAACGGTAAGTTTAGATACTCAAAGGGAGCCAGAAAGAGTCCTCTACATAAGAGTTCCTACAGCTCAAGGCCTCAGAGAGAGAGACGTAGTCCTTTTCTGGAACCAGGGTGGGGATAGAGGCATAGGTTACCAAACATCACTGAGGAATACGTGACTTCTGAGCCACCACTTGGTGATGAATGTCTTGCATTTTTTGAAGCTGTTTAAGAAAAGTTAGAGACTGTGTTCACTTGTGTCATCTCAGGTAAGCCTTACCATAAGCCCATGGCCTCTCAACTGTAAAAGGAGGATTACACACATCTTCGAATGAGGTGACGGCCAAAATGAGATCACGTGGAAGAAATTTCACGTTTACCCTTTCTTCACAAAGTTGTTAGAATTCATGAAAATGCTTTAAAAACTATAAAATGCTATGAAATGTTTTCTTTTCCTATTTTATTTGGTTCTAATTGATTTCAAATTCTGAGGCTAGCCTCAAAATGCCTAGTTTCTTTGACTAACATATTATTATGGTTTTATCATCTACCTATTTATCTAAGTCTTCTCTGGAAGCAGTTAAGTTTTTAGCCCTTATGGCTTACGATAACGAGCTGCTAAGTTTACTTTATTTATTTTTATTTTTTGAGACAGGGTCTCACTCTGTCATTCAGGCTGCTATGCAGTGGCACGACGTCAACTCATTGCAGCCCCTGCCTCCCGGGTTCAAGCGATTCTCCTGCCTCAGCCTCCTGAGTAGCTGGGACTACAGTGCATGCCACCACGCCCAGCTAATTATTGTATTTTTTCAGTAGAGTCAGGATTTCACCATGTTGGCCAGGCTGCTCTCGAACTCCTGACCTCAAGTGGTCCTCCCATTTCAGCATCCCAAACTGCTGGGATTACAGGCTACGTTTACTTTAGAATTAAATAAGTAAAATGATTCTGTTTTCAATTATACATGTATATCTTTATAGTTTCAATATCATATTTATATGTGTTTGTATGTTTCTCGACTTGAAAGCTAGACTCTAAACTCCCAGAAGGCTTGACCTGTGTCTAGTTCTTAGCTATAATTAGCATTTATTGAGCATTTTTCTATGTGCTGAGTACTATTCTAAGGGTCTTACATGGATTAACTAATTTAATCTTCCCAACAACTCTATTAAATATTAATAGTACTAGTATGACCCTTGTTATACACAGAGAGGTTAAATAACAGGCTGGGATGGTGAACCTGGGCTTCCAAGCTGGGCAGCCTGGCCCCAGAGTTCCTACTTTTAAGCTCTACTCTGCTGGCTCCCTTTGAACCCCTCACTCAGAGCCCTGCATCTGAGAGACACTTGGAAATGTTTGTTGGTTTCATTTAAGGCCATTGTGTAACCTGAGAAATATGGCTTAGAGATGGGAGATAATTGCATGGGTCAGGAATGCTTTTAGCTGCAAGTAACAGAAAACATGACATGTAGGGGCATAGGCAATAAAGACATTTCTTTTTCTCACATAGCAAGAGTCTAGGTGTTTCCAGATTTGGTGCAAAGAGAGACTTGCTGTCAAAGATCAGGACAGTCTTTGCCATTCCTTCCTGTCATTCTTAGATTATTGGCATTTTGTTATCATGCTCAGTACTACACTATCTGTATTAGTCTGAGTTTTCCAGAGAAACAGAACCAATAGTAGACAATAGGTAAATAGATAGATAGGTGTACTTGCAGGTATAGCTACAGATTTACTATAAGGAATTGGCTCACTGGATTATGGAATCTGAGAATTCCAGGATCTGCAGTTGGTAAACTGGAGACCCAGGAGAGCCAGTGGTGTGAGTCCCAGTCTGAGTCCGGAGTCAGGAGGAGACTGATGCCCTAGCTTTTAACACAAATTATTAATTACTCATTCATTTATCTTCCCACACCATCTAACATTTCTATATGATGAAACTTCGACTCACTTCTTGGTGCCTGCCTAATCCTCCAGATCATTACAGGATTATTCTTGGCCATGCACTACACATCAGACACTTCAACTGCCTTCTCTTCAGTCACTCATATCAGCTGAGATGTAAACTACGGCTGAATGGTCCGCTATTTTCATGCTAACAACGCTTCAATATTTTTCATCTGCCTCTTCTTACACGTTGGCCTAGGTTTATACTATGGATTATTTACATTTCTAGAAACCTGAAATATTGGCATTATCCTCCTACTCACAACTCCTACTTCAACAGTCAGGCAGGGAGAGTGAATTCTCCCTTACTCAGCTTTTTATTCTATGCAGGCCTCCAGCAGATCTGATGAAGCCCACCCAGAATGGCTCAGGCAACCTGTGTTACTCAGTCTACAGATCCAAATGCAAATCTCATCCAGAAACATCCTTATAGTCATACCCAGAATAATGTTTAATCAGGTGTTTAAACATCTGTATCCCAGTCAAGTTGACACATAAGATGAACCATCTTGCTGTCCCAACTTGACTGCCACAGGTGGAGGCATCATGTCAATGTCAGGTCAGGAAGAAAGGGTCGTGCCTGGTGGCTCTTCTCCTCTCAGGCCTCCTCCTTTAAGGCAGTTTGCCAGAAGTTCCTAGCAGATTTCTATGTTGGCCTCATTGACCAGAATTGGGTCACATGTCACTAGCAGTAGTTACAAGGGAGGCTGGCAAGATTGAATATCTGGATTTCCACCCTCTGCAATAGAGATAAAAGAGAAAAAGGTTGAGTTGATGGGTTAGTCAGCCCACAGCATTTATCAGAGCAGCCTGTGCAAAGTCACAAAATCAGTAGTAGGAATAGAATTAGGACCCTTGACTGTTTTCTTCTTTCTATAATATGTGAAAGAGAAGGACATTTTATTCATTAGGCTACAATTTGGTGACTGAAGCCTTTACTCCACTGTTCCTCCAATTTCTGTTTCTTAGCAGTGATTCACCAGGCCCTTGCTCTCAGTTTATTGTGTAGAAGACATAAGTATTACAAGGTGAAGACTTTCAGAGGATAAATGACACACAAGTAGGCCAGTAACAGGGTCCCAGGATCTTGTCTACCCTAGAACAAGACTCAATCCAGTTGAACCAATTCTTATTGAGTGTCCACTGTATAACTTATTGAGTGTCCACTGTATAACTGTCATAGTATAGGCCGTGATAACGTTGCAAGAAAGAAGGCACCATCATCTGTGCTCTTCATGAGCTCACAGCCTGGTGGAAAACCAAGTTGGAAAACAAATATGCACCGTTGAAGGACTGAGGACCATGAGAGAGGAATGTATGGGATACAGTGAAGCCCAGCAAGGGACAGGCCAGCTCACTGCCATGTTCAAAGAAGGCTTTTTTGCAAAGAAGGGGATGTTGAAGCCAACTCTGGAAGGATGAGTAGGTATTTTCCAAGCAGACAAAATAGAGGAGGGCGTTCTAGTCCAAAGGAATAGCATATGCAGCACGTGGAGGTGTGGACCAGTTGGGTTTGCTCAGGCTTCACTAGACTCTGGAGTGAAAATGCTCTTCCCCACACGTGGGCAATCACACAGCTACAAAGTGCTTATACAAGTATTCTCTTATTGGAGTTCCTTAATTCCTACTTTCTACTTACTGCCAAACTGTACCGATTTTTAAGATTCTACTGAAGGGTTGACTCCTCCAGGAGACTATGTCCTGGGCCCCTGTTACTGTGTCAACTGACACTGGCTCCTTTCTCTGCTCCTGTGGTGTCCTCACCGTTTCCCTTACCATGTTGGCAATGTCTGTCTCTATGTGAGTCTCTTCCAGGGCTCCATAAGCTCCGTGACAGCAAAGACTGTGTCTCATGCATCTCCACAGTCCAGTGCCTAGGGCAGTGCCAGGTATCCAATTAATCCCAATATGTGGTTGAGGAATGGAGTGAATGGATGAGTCTTGGGAGGTGGGCAGAGCAAACACGATTATTCTCATACACATGTGGAGGAAGTGCAGATGAAGAAGGGTCAGAGTGTTGGGCCCCTGGTCATCCAGACTAGACTAGACTAGACTAGAACCCAGGCAAGCTGACCCTGATTCAGATTCTTTCTATTCTACCATGTTGTCTCCAGAGGAAGCACGTCCCATCATTTTACTTTTATAGGGTCGAGAAATAGATTCCAGGCTATCAGAATTCCTGGTCATTTCCCAGTTTCTTCTTCTCCCAAGCTTCTCTTTATGGTCCTGATTCTCATATTCTCTAAGGTCCCTATATTAGGCATTGCCATTGCTGTGGTATAATTTTTACAGATAAGCAAACTGAGGCACAGAGAGTTTAAGCACTTTGCTGAAGCAGGAATGGCTGGTCCAGGATATGAATCGAAGTTGGATGGCAAGCTCATTGGTTTCCACTACATCATTTGCAAAGAAACCTGGACGTAGGGGCTGGGTGCGGTGGCTCAAACCTGTAATCCCAGCACTTTGGGAGGCCGAGGCAGGCAGATCATGAGGTCAGGAGATTGAGACCATCCTGGCTAACACGGTGAAACCCTGTCTCTACTAAAAATACAAAAAAATAGCTGGGCTTGGTGGCGGGCGCCTGTAGTCCCAGCTATTCAGGAGGCTGAGGCAGGAGAATGGCGTGAACCTGGGAGACAGAGCTTGCAGTGAGCCAAGATTGCGCTGTTGCACTCCAGCCTGGGCAACAGAACAAGACTCCTTCTCAAAAAAAAAAAAAAAAGAAAAAGAAAAAAGAAAAAGAAGTCTGGATGTGAAGAATTCTGTAAATCCTCAGAGAATGCTGAGGGCTCTTCAGGCCTCCTTACAGAGAAGAGGAAATCACTCAGTGGCTGGAGTGGGATGTGGGAAGACCTGGGAAAGTACAAAGAAGTGACAAGATTTGGGGCCGGGCATGGTGGCTCAAGCCTGTAATCCCAGCACTTTGGGAGGCTGAGACGGGCAGATCACGAGGTCAGAAGATCGAGACCATCCTGGCTAACACGGTGAAACCCCGTCTCTACTAAAAAATACAAAAAATTAGCTGGGCGAGGTGGCAGGCGCCTGTAGTCCCAGCTACACGGGAGGCTGAGGCAGGAGAATGGCATAAACCTGGGAGGCGGAGCTTGCAGTGAGCTGAGATCCGTCCACTGCACTCCAGCCCGGGCGACAGAGCAAGACTTCGTCTCAAAAAAAAAAAAAAAAAGAAGTGACAGGATTTGGAAGCCATGGGAAGTACCAGAAAAATCCATCAGGGCCCAGCATAAGCAACAGAAAGTATTGTAGGGATTTTATGCAGAAAGGTGCTTGAGACATGGCTTTAGGTTTCGAGAATGTCATCAAAAGGACTGGAGAAGTGGCCTCCAGGAAGCTTCTGAGCCCTGCAGAACTGACCCCCCAGATGGCCAGCATGTCAATTCAAGAGCCCTCTCCATAGCTGGGATTCAGAAAGCAAAGTCTGGAAGCTGCTGGCACCTCAGCTCCTCGTTGGTACCTAAGAAACTGGAGCAGGGCCCTGGAGAAACCACAATCCCATGCAGTCAGGTCTTCAGGAACTTGTCTGCCTGCAGAGAACAGCCAAAGAGGTGGGAAGTGATTGTGGTCTCAGTTCTGCCTCCCAAAGTCCAGCAGGTGCTTCCATTTGGCTGAATCTGCTATTGTTAGGCTCCCAGCTGCAAGGGAGTCTAGGAAATGAAGTTTTTACCATTGCATCCTTTGCAGTCCAAGAGGACATGCTAGCAGGAAGGTGCAGTGCCAGCCAAATGAGCATCCATCCCAGGAGACACAAGGGGAGGTCTTTTATATATATATGAATAGTTCTTATAAAACAATTAAGATGGATATCCTAATCTAAAAATAAGGCAACTTGTTTATATCCAAGAAGAAGAAGTGGCCTGTGAAAAAAATAAGTTAAAAAGGTGCTAAATTGGCCGGGCACGGCAGCCCACGCCTGTAATTCCAGCACTTTGGGAGGCCGAGGCGGGCGGATCATGAGGTCAGGAGATGGAGACAATCCTGGGTAACACAGTGAAACCCCATCTCTACTAAAAATACAAAACATTAGCTGGGCGTGGTGATGTGCACCTGTAGTCCCAGCTACTCAGGAGGCTGAGGCAGGAGAATGGTGTGAACCCGGGAGGTGGAGCTTGCAGTGAGCCAAGATCGCACCACTGCACTCCAGCCTGAGCGGCAGAGCGAGACTCCATTTCAAAAAAAAATGGTGCTAAATCAGGCCAGGCACAGTGGCTCACACCTGTAATCCCAGCGTTTGGGGAGGCTGTGGTGGGAGGACTGCTTGAGCCCAGGAGTTTGAGACCAGCCTGGGCAACATGGGAAAATGCTCTATAAAAGATACAAAAATTAGCCAGGAAAGGTAACACACACTTGTGGTCCCAGCTACTTGGGAGGCCGAGGTGGGAGGATTGCTTGAGCCTGGAAGGTCGAGTCAGTAGTGAGCTATATTTGTTCCACTATACTCCAGCCTTGGCAACAGAGTAATACCCTGTCTCAAAAAAAAAAAAAACATGTAAATCTCAGTAATTACTCAGGGACAAATGGAGGAAACCAGGAAATATTTTTTTAGAATAAAAAAAATTAAAGATCAATTTAATGTTGCTCAGAGTAGATGAAACTGGCCTTCTAGTAAATTATTGATAAACATGGAAATTAATACAAATATTCTGAGAGAGCAGTATACCTTTATACATTCAAAGCCTTTGATTCAGTAAGTAAATTCCCTACTAATGACTTCTGATAAAAAGTTAGGAAAATCCAAAAAGATATAGAGGCATTTTCCCCAGGAGTCTTTGTAATATATTTTTAAAAGTCTAAATGCCCAACAACTGTGAAATACTAGATCCTCAATAAAAGGATCTGAAAGTTTATATTTTGGTATGCAAAGATCCCTGGATACAGTCAGTTTAAAGAAATTACAAAGTGGCATATAGGTATAATTCTGTTTTATTTACAAATATATGCGTTGATTTGTTTATATATTGAAAATATGAGAGGGAACACATTGAAGTGTAAACATTGTCTTTAAATCCTGGGACTAATGCTTTTACCCTCTTCTTTATACCTTGCTGTGCTATTTGATTTTATTTTCTTTAAATAAGCACATGTCACGTTTATTAACAGAAAAATTCCTATAAATGGTTTTTTTGTTTGTTTGTTTGCTTGTTTCCTTGTGGAGGAAAACTTGGGCCCTGAGAAGCTCATTCTACCCTTACCCCATTCCGAAAGCTTTAGAAAGCAAACCCTTCCGAGGACCCCTGAAGCAAGGGTGTTTAGAACCCAGGAATGGAGCTGGGGGCAAAGGTGAGTAATTACAGTAGGGGCAAGAGGAGTGGTGAGGAGGGAGATGAGCTAATTTTAGCTCCCTGATAGAGAGTTATTCCAAGATCCCTACACTCCTCTTGCACATGTCTAGCTCTGTCCTGCAGCCTCCACCCCAGTGACTGCAGGGCTGACACATGCACTAATAGACTTCAGATTGTAATAAAATGCTTGAGATCTCTGCGGCTTTAAATAGAGGTGTTTGGCACCCTTTGGGATGCCACGTCTGGCAAAGCTGGGCTCCTCAGCACTCACCCTACTTTGAGGCCCAGTGATGAGACCGCTTGGAGGGCTAGCTTTCCCTTCAACCTCAATGTGGCTGAGGCAAAACTCATCATCCCCTAAACTGGGTAATACATATCAAGTATCCCTCATCTGAAATGCTTGAGACCAGAAGGGTTTTGGATTTCAGATTTTGGAAAATTTGCATTATACTTAGCAGTTGAGCAACCCTAATGAAAAAAATTCAAAATGCTCCAGTGACCATTTTCATTGAGTGTCATGTCAGTGCTCCAAAAGTTTTGAATTTTGGAGCATTTCGGATTTCAGATTTTCAGATTTGAGATGCACGACCTGTACCTCCTTCCCATAAAGTCTTCCATCTCAAATCCTGGGGGCGTCTTGCATTCCTGCTTCACCCCCTCTGTTATTTAACCTTTACCTTCTTTCTTCTTCTCCTCTATTAAACATCACTGATCATCAGGAAAATGAAAATCCAAATTATAATGAGATGTCAAATTAAAAAGACTGACAGTCGAATCTGTCAGCGAGACTGTAGAGTAACTGTAACCCTTCTCCATTGCTGGTGAGGATGTAACATGGTACAGCCCCTTTGGAAAATAGTTTGGCAGTTTCTTATAAAGTTGCATATATAGGCACCATGTGATCCAACCATTCCCCTGCTAGACTTTTCCCCAGGAGAACATGATTTAGAACAGATTCTTAAAGCATACTGTGTGGGGCCCTTTATGGAATCATATAACTTTATCTGTAAGTGACCTTAAAAATAATAACGTCAAGAATGATAGTTCTCTTTTATTTAGTGTCTACTAAATGCCAGTCATATTATATACATACACTTTCCTAAAACATCCCTAGGGATGGCAATATCTTCAGACTCAAATAGCCACTTGACAGAAGCAGATATCCAAAAATAGCCAACAAGCATGTGAAGTGATATTAAACATCATTAATCATCAGGAAAATGAAAATAAAAACTCTAATGAGGTATCAAATTAAAAAGACTGACAGTACAAACTGTCGGTGAGGCTGTGGAATAACTTTCCTACATTGCTGGTGGGGATGTGACGTGGTGCAGCCTCTTTGGAAAATAGTTTGGCAGTTCCTTGCAAAGTTAAATATATAGGCACCATATGAGCCAACCATTCTCCTCTAGACTTTTCCCCAAGAAAAATGAAATATGTTCTCTAAATGACTTTTATAAGAATCTTCATAGCAATTTTATTCATCATAGCCCCAATCTGGAGACAACCCAAATGCCTGTTAACTCGTGAACAATAAACAAAATGTGGTACATGCACATAAGGGGATGCTTCTTGGGGCTAAAAGGGAACAAACTACTAAGAGATGTATATTAGTTGTCTACAAACTTATCAGCTTCAAACAACACATATTTATTACCTCACAGTTTGTCAGGGCCAGGGGCTGGGGATGGCTTAGCTGGGTCTTCTGTAAGACTGACATCAAGATGTCATCTGGGGCTCAGTTCTTATCTGGAGGCTCAAATGGCAATGGAACCACTTCCAAGCTCACTTGAGTTGTTGGCAGAAGTCATTTTCCTGTGACTGTGAGATTAAGGGCCTTGGCGTCTTATTGGTTGTCAGCGGGAAATTGTACACAGTTCCTTTTTTTTTTTTTTTTTTCTGAGACACGGTCTTGCTCTGTTGCCCAGGCTGAAGTGCAGTGGAGTGATCATAGCTTGCAGCAGCCTCAAACTCCTGGGCTCAAGTGATCCTCCTACCTCAGCCTCCTGAGTAGCTGGGACTACAGATGTGCATCACTATGCCCGGATGATATTGTTTATTTTTGGTAGAGATGAGGTCTCGCTATGTTGCCCAGGCTGGTCTTGAACTGAGCTCAAGCGATCCTCCCACCTTGGCCTCCCAAAGTTCTGGGATGACAAGCATGAGTCACGTGGGCCTTTCCATGGGTCTTCCTATAACACGGCAGCTTGTTACTTCAAAGCAAGGGAGAAAGAGAATACATCTGGAAGCAAGACTGAGACTTATCTGATGTAGCGTTATCATGGGGTGCCCACCCATCTCCTATGCCATATTCGGCAGGCCAGTCACAGATCCCACTCCCTCCAGGGGAGAAGCATGTGAGGGCTTGAACATGAGAGGCAGGGTCCTTTGGGCTGCCTTATAGTCCATACATCGCAGCAAGTAACTATGTAGACAAATCTCAAAGCCATTATGTTGAGGAAAAAAAGACTAGAGACAAAAGAGTACACATTTCATGATTCCACTGACATGAAATTCTAGAACAGGCAAAACTAATCCACAGCCACTGAAAGATCAGTGGTTGCCCAAGGCCAAGGGAATAAGGGGCAGGGGATTGGCTGTAGAGGGACACAAGGCACCTGTGAAGGTGATGAAAGTATATCTTTTATTTGGCATGATGATTATATGAGTGTTACATTTGTTGAAGCAAATCAAACTGTATATTTCAAATGGGTGCACTTTATTTTATGCAAATCATGCCTCTATAAAGTATATATTTTTAAATGACCCTATGCATTGCACATTTTTATCCCCATTTTACTGATGAAGAAACTCAAAACGTGTCCGGAGTCACACAGCTGGGGGAGCCGGGATTCTAAGCCAGGTCTAACTGCAAAGCCCCTTCTCTTTTCCTTTATGCATGACCCCTAATTCTCCTCGAAGATGCCACTTTCACAAGGGAGAAAAGCGAGGCTTGGAGAGAGAAAGAAACATTCTCAAGACCTCGCAGAAGCAACTGAGTTCTCAAGCTTATGTGTTCTGATTCCAGGTTAAGGGGTTACCAGACCTCATTAAAGTCTTCTAGCATATTTTAAGAGTTACTGTTGCATTTTTAAAATTTACCTATGTGTGTCATTGAAAACACACTTAGCAATATTGTTCTTTAAAACACATAAGCTTATGAGCCAGTTCTTTACAAGAACAACATATGGCTGTCCATGAAAATAAAGGTTTCGGAAGGTGTGCTGTCTACTGTTGGTTTCCCGCCTTCTTTCATGCTTGCCAAATCCTGAGTTTATTCAGCTGTTTGGTGGCCATGTGCTTCAAGGAAACAGGTGCCTCTCTGGTGCCACAAGGTGAATCTTGGTTCGTTTCAGCCAGCTGTGGTCATTCTGTTCCCACTGGGAAAGGTGTTTAGAAAAGGGAATATGGGCTGGGCACGGTGGCTCACACCTGTAATCCCAGCACTTTGGGAGGCGAAGGCGGTTGGATCACCTGAGGTCAGGAGTTTGAGACCAACCTGGCCAACATGGTGAAACCCGTCTCTACTAAGAATACAAAAATTAGCCAGGTGTAGTGACGGGTGCCTATAATTCCAGCTATTTAGGAGGCTGAGGCAGGAGAACTGCTTGAACCCAGGAGGTGGAGATTGCAGTGAGCTGAGATCGCATCACTGCACTACAGCCTAGGCGACAGAGCGAGACTCTATCTCAAAAAAAAAAAAAAAAGAAGGAAAAGGAATATGATGCAGTTTTGACCAGGGAGGCCTGAGAGGTACCTGCTGGCAGGATTCTGGAACATCCATCATGCTTCTTAAAAGCGACACAAGAAGGAGGCTGTTTTTCACAGGCATGAGGGTACGGCCCGGGGTGCTAGGGTGATTCCCTGATAACATGAAGGAACAGTATGAGAACCAAAGTCCATCCTTGAGAACGGGAGTCAGAAGGACACAAAACATTGCGATCCTTGAGTCTGACATTGAGCCTCTGATTTACTTGGCCCTGTGATTGCCCTAGCTCAGTGATGTCAGCTCATGCATTTTCTTTATTGATTTAGTCATCACTGTTATTTGCAGCCAAAATCATCTTCATATTCAGAAGATATAAGCAGATACTGTCAAAAGTCTTTTTTTTTTTTGCACCCAACTCCCTGGTGCATAAAATTCTTATGAATGCTTTTATGTATGACAGTCCATTCAAAATTAGTGGCAGGCAATTGAAATTATACAGTATGTGAGTGTTAAGATTAGTTTCATTCTCAGAAGTGTTTGTTAGTAGCTAAAACTTAGAAACAACCTAACTGTCCATCTGGAGGGAACTGGTTGAATAAATGAGGGTAGAGCCATGTAATGAGATACAATTATAAGTAAAGAATCATCTCCATTTGTACTAATATGATTTTTTTTTTTTTTTTTTTTTGAGACGGAGTCTCGCTCTGTCACCAGACTGGAGTGCGGTGGCGTGATCTTGGCTCCCTGCAACTTCTGACTCCCTGGTTCAAGCTATTCTCCTGCCTCAGCCTGTTGAGTAGCTGAAATTACAGGCACATGCCACCACAACCAGCTAATTTTTGTATTTTTAGTAGAGACGGGGTTTCACCATGTTGGCCAGGATGGTCTCTATCTCCTGACCTCGTGATCCTCCCGCCTCGGCCTACACAAGTTCTGGGATTACAGGCATGAGCCACCGCACCCGGCCGTGAAATGATTTTGAAGATATGCTACTTTGAAGAAAAACAAGTTAGAACAGTGTACAGGAGACCTTGAAATCCGTGGACATAGAAAAACATCTGAAGTTTATTGCCTCAGTTCTTTGTGGATTGGCTTATGTGATCTTCTTAGCAACACTATGAAGTACATGTTATTGTTACCATTCTCTTTTTGAAAGATAGGTAAACTGAGGCATGGAACTGTTAACTAGTGTTCCTGGGATCCTACAGTTGTTTAGTCGTAGAACTGGGGCGTGAGCCCAAAGTCCATGTTCTAAACATGCAATTAATCAACCCCTGGGGCTATTGGAAGAATTAAATGAGCTCGTGTGTTTAGCCAGTGTTGGCCTTAACCAGTAGTTCTCAAAGGGTAGTTCATGCTCCAGCAGTGTGAGAAATTTGTTAGGAGTGTATTTGTTTGGAAATGTGTTTAGCTTAGAAACGTTTCCCAGGTTCGGCCAGATTTTTGTTTTACGTGATAGCTGCATGCTGATGTGTTTCTTGGCTGGTATGAGTATATGAAGTCCCACCTAGCAAGGGAAAGAATAAGTCCCAGCTAAAACTTGAGGAAACATACCTAAATATTGTTACCACCTTGCTTTCTTGTCCAGCAGCCATTGATTGGCTACCACTGTGGACTCAGCAGGAAATTATCCTGTAGTCAGTGATGTCTGACATGGGCTTAGGAGATACCAAGATTCTACTACCACTCTGAGGCCGGCTGTTGGATCTGTACACACCAAAACTTGCCAAATGATTCCTCTCATCAACTTAACTACACCATAGGACAGGAAACTCAAGCCCCTTTCCTTCCTCGGTGCATTTCACATTAGAGATGCTCGGTAAATGTGCACTGAATGGAGATATCATCACAGTTCACCTGGTAGCAGCTATCTTTTTTTTTACAGAGAGACCCTAACAGGAGTTCTCATATTTGGCTGCACATTCCAATTACTTAGAAAGCGTCTAAAAATTCCCAAACCCAGGTGGGCACTTCAGGTCAATTCTGTCAGAATATCTTGGGGCAGGGAAGAGGAGGAAGGACTAGTTTTGAGAGCTCCTTGGGTGATTCCAATGTACAGCCAAGATTGGCGAGCCACTAAGCTAGAATGAGGAGGGTTCATCTGACAACTGCCAAACCAGCAAAGACACACAGCCCCAGACACAGTGGGTAAAATCCAGAGTGCTTTCTAGAAAGCTGCTCCCACCCTCTGCTTCTTTTGATGGGCATGGGAACTGAGCTGGAAGCCACCAAGATCCTGTCTTAAGAGGTTCCCAGGTTCCTGTCCACAGTGGAGGGTTCAGCTGGAAGCCCTTACTGGGTGATGGTCCTAAAAATTACTGCCATATGTCTCCAGCAAGGAGAGCAGAGCCCACATTTGTTCCCTGCACCTTCCGCAGCCTCTTTACATAGCTGCTCAAGACTCACCCATGGGGGCTCCCTAAATAGCTCCCTTTAGTTTCATAATTTTATTGAGCTTCTAGATTCCTTGCATTTTGGCCAGACCCTGGAAATTCAGATATAAATTCAACATCACCACTCCCTGGTGGAGTTCACAGCCTGGAATGGGAAACAGGAAGTAAATCAACCGCTAGGATGTGACATGATCAGGGCCTGGTGGAGAATAGTTCAGAGAAGCGAGGGCTTAGAGGAGTGGGTTGCGGGGCGGGGGGGCTTCAGAAGGCTTCTGAGGAGAAGTGGTAATAGTGCTGAGGCTTTTTTTGTTTTCTTTTTAAATATTCATATACATATTGTAAAGTTCGGAATAATCTTAAACATAGAGAGTTGAACACACTACTTTGACAAATACTAACATTTTGCTGTGTTTGCTTCAGATCCTAAAAAAAAAAAAAAAAAAATTCTGAACTATTTTAAGCCTAGAAAAAGTACAGAGAATAATTTAGCAAACACTCATAAACTAAGGTGGTTAAGACAGCCGTTCTGGAGCCAGGCTCTTTGCATCTGCTGTGTGACATTGGAGAGGCTGCTTGTCCTCTCTGTGCCTCTGTCTTGTTTAAACACACACTTCAAAGGGCAGCTGTCAGGATCAATTAAGGTAATGCTCTGAAAAATACGAGTGCCCAGTGCTCTTAAATGCTAACTGTTGTTTCCCTTATGTTCACAACTGAGCTTGTCAAATCTTAACATTTTGCCGAATTTGTTTTAGATTTTTTTAAATGAAAAGAAATATAATATCATAGGTACTTTTAAGGACTCTTGTCTACACCATTCCCTACACTGATGACAGACAAAAGGTTAGCCAGGCAGTCAGGATGGGAAAGTCCCTGGTAGAACACAGGGACAGGGAACGCCCTGGCTTCTGAGGAAACCCTCTGGTGTGGTCAGAAAGGAAGATGACCCGACCGATGGGTAGGGAAGGAGGCTGGAGAGACAGCCGCAGCTTGTCAGGGAGGACCATCAGGCATTTCACCTGCAAGCCCAGGTCCCTTCACAGACAGATGACACATCCTGCCCTCCCCTGTCTCCCAGGAAACCCTTGAGGTTCCTTTTTTTTTTTTTTTCGTGACGGATTCTGGCTCTGTCGCCAGAGTGGAGTACAGTGGCACGATCTTGGCTCACTGCAACCTCCACCTCTTGGGTTCAAGTGATTCCCCTGCTTCAGCCTCCGAGTAGCTGGGTACTACGGGAACCTGCCACCATGCCCAGCTAATTTTTGTATTTTTAGTAGAGACGGGGTTTCACCATGTTGGCCAGCTGGTCTCGAACTCCTGACCTCAGGTGATCTGCCCTCCTTGGCCTCCCAAAATGCTGGGATTACAGGTGTGAGCCACCACGCCCAGCTTTGAGGTTCCTTTTCACGTCTCCTTTCCTTTAAAAAAAAAAAACTACCAAACAATGGATAAAATAAATAAAGCTCACCCACTCTTGCCCCTCAACCTGGAAAATTCCATCCTGTGTCAGCTAGCTTTGTGGGAAGATGGAGAACCTAGGGAACCAGTGAGAAGTGGCTGGGCCACCTGAGATCAGCGCCACCGGGGTGCTCTGGGGGCGGAGATGGGGGACTTAGGGTTGTGGGCCAGGCAGGAGTGTTTAGCATCTTTTGGGTCCAGCTTCTCAGGCTTGTACTGAGGAAGCGGCTTGGGAGGGGTGCCCTACGAGGCAGATATTTCCTGCTGAACGAGCTGATAAGTGAGCCCTCTGACTAGTTCAGCAGTTAACCCGACAGAGCACAGATGTGGCCTATCAGACAGAGATACGTGTGGGGAAGGCCTTGGGTATAAGTACATATTAGCGCCTGGCCTGGGTTTGAAATGTGCTCTCCCATCACCCCTCGGCAGTACCATCATTTTTCATCTCAAAATGGACTTTCCTCTTCCCCTACTCCTCTCTCCTCCCCTCCACTCCCCCAGCATCCGTTCCAGCCGCTGCCGAGGAACAGCTGCTCTGAGGCCCATCTCTCATCGGCTGCCTTATCTCTCGGATGAATAATGTTCCCCTTCCCCAAGCAGCAGCCTGGCAGGAGGCCCGCCCCAGCGCTGAGCAGACTGCTGACAGCACTGGAGCTCAGGCAACTGTCGGAGAGCAGGGCTGCCCCAGGCCCCCACGTGGGTGAGGGCTAACCCCTCTGCCTCCCGAAGACATGCCACCCGAGGCCCCATGGCCCTGGTGAGCTGCAGCTCACAAACTCAGCCCTTCCAAGCACATCTCAGCAGCCCCTAGGTGCAGTTGCTGTGCTGGGTGCTGGGGAAACAGGCATTTCAGACATGGACCCTGTCCTTCAGTGGCGAGGGCTGTTTACAAGACATGCGACTTGTACCTAATAGTACAGACCTCTCTACTTAGTAGTTCTTAGGAACATACTAACTACTCCAGGTTTCAGTTATCCTCATCTGCAAAATGGGCTAGTAAGAGTGGAGTGTAAATGCTTGTAGGTTCTCTGCTCACATCCTCTTTGCCAGCCAGTGCCCACAGCAGCTGCAGGTGTCATGGTAACGCTGTATCCATGGCCTTCTCCATTTCTTGGGCTGATGGTAACTGCATCCCTGAGACAGCTGAGAGGGTAAACCCTCTCCACCACCACCCATCAGGGGGTCAGTGGCTGATTGCTCTTGGGGATACAGACGCCCATTGCTCTTTCCTCAAAGTGAGACACCTCCATGGTACTGTTTTTGCCCCAGAGCCCCCCTGTGGATCAGGTCAAGGCCAGAGCTTCTCTAAAACAACATCCCTCCTTGGCTTCTTCCCCTTTCTTGTGGTGCCACCCTCACCCCTCACAGTTTTCCTGAAGAGCACTCCCTCCATGAATCACTGGCTTGCAAATCCCTACTTTAGCCTCCACTTCTAGGGAACCCAGCCCAAGAGAAGTACCTACTTCATAGGAATTTGGGGTGAGGATGCTGTGAGATCATGTTGAAATGCCCTTTGCAAGCGTCTGGCACTCAGCAAGCACCCAATAGTGGGTAATCATGATTCTTACAAACCAGTAACACCTGACAGAATGTAACAGGGGAGCTCAGATGCACAGCTTCAGTGGGAGGTGGAAGTTGAAAGCCTTGACTCCAAGTTCTGGCATGGGAGACAGTCATCCCAGGAAGGTCCCCCAGAGGTCACATAGCCCAACTCTCCTTTGACCAATCAGGAACCTGAAGCTGAGAGAGGAGAAGCAACAATCCCAAAAGAAACAAGAGCAGAGCTGGGACTAGAAGATGTCTTGATTTTTCCCACTACCCTTGTTATTTTAACCACTTTCTGATTCTCTGTTTTCAGTTACTTTTATTTAAAAAAGCGTTGATGACTTTATGTGGACCAGGACTCCGAGAAGGGAAGCCATTTCCATTGTGGAGCCATTTCCATGTGGATCCCCTGAGTACCTACTATGTGCTTAACACTGGCTAGGTACTCAGGAAGGGGTCACAAAAGTATATTTCTATCCTTATTGCTGTGGTCTGAATGCCTGTGTTCCTCAGAGTTCGAATGTTGAAATCCTAACCTTCGAGGTGATGGTATTAGGAGATGAGGCCTTTGGGAAGTGATTAGTCATGAGGGCAGAGTTTTCATGGATGGGATTAATGCCCTTGTAAGTAAGAGGCCCCGAGAGAGCTCCCTTCCCCCTTCGACTATGTGAGGACGCAGTGAGAATGTGCCATCTGTGAGCTAGAAAGCAGCCCCCCCACCTCCCCAGCATCACATCGGTCGATGCCTTGGTCCTGGACTTCGCAGCCTCCAGAAATGTGAGAAATAAATTTTTGTTGTTTATAAGCCACTCAGTTTATGGCATTTTGTTGTAGCAACTCCAAGGAACTTAGTGATTGCAGAGCGTTTGACTGTTTTCAAAGTTTGTGTTGGTTACCTTTATTTTTTTTTAACCAGTCAATATAGGGATTTTCAAAAAAAATTTTAAGTGCATTGTCAATGTTTAAGTTATTGAGACTTTGACATTAATATCCAGATTTAGGTATCTTTTGAAAAGTCACAAGGGCCATGCAGGACCGTCATTCCCACATGGCCATAATGGCTTAGACTTTAGACTGGGTCCACATTTGCTTATTCATCACTCCTGGTTTCTCCCTCCTCACCCTCCACAGAGGCTTCCACTAGCTGCGCTTTGTCTTAGTGATTGTGCCCTCCTACAGAAAAGTGAAACATACCTCATACTATTGAGTGGCAAAATGAAAGACACATGAAAGGACATGCCTGCATCCAAAAAAGGTCGAAGAGAGCGTTGTGGAAATGAACGATATTCTTATGTGCTTTGTATGGAAACAGAGAGTGTGTGTGAGAAGAGAAAACCGAAGAGGCCCACCTCACTCAACCATGATGGTACCTGCTTGGCTCCCTGCAGTAGTAGCAGGGAAATCATATAACACTCAACACTCAGAAGTATGGACCCTGGACTAGGCCCGGGCTACAGAGAGGAATAAGATGAGGGATTTGTGTTGAGGATTTAGAAGCTGAAGGTCTGTTAAGGTGTCTCAGGCATGAGGCATTGGAGGAAAAACCAGAGTGGAAATGAGGAATGGGGAGTGTAGGGACCAATCCTAGACACTTCTGGAGGGAAGATTTAGCAGCTCTGGTGGCTCCTTACTTAAGGAATGTCAGGGAAAGAATTGCACGTGATTTCAGGGTGACGGACACCCAGTTCCTGGGAGCATGACAGACCTTTAACAGAAGTCCTCAGATCCACTTTGGGGGAAGCTGGTGAGTTGGGGTCCAGTCACGCTGAGTTGGAGGTGCTGATGAGAGGTTCAGGGTGGTAGAAGGTGCTTGTTGCACAGTGATTGTGCCCACGGACTTCGAAGCCCAAAGACTTGCACTCCAGTCTCAGGTGGACACCTTCTTGGCTGTGCTTCATCTCTCTATGCCTTTGTTTCTTGAAAACTGAAGCTATTGTTATCGTATCTACCTTGTAGAGTCATCGTGAGGATAAAGATAACATAAGTAAAATCCTAAAAATGATTCCTCGCACCAAGGAAGTGCTCTATAAATCTGAATCACTTTCATTATTGCCTTTGAGGACAAGGTAAGGGAAGTCCCTGAATGGAGATGATTCCATGAAGCAGAGAACCAAAGACTGAGCCTTGGAGAAGAGCTACAGTAAGGGAGAAAACAGTGAAGGAGCTGGGAGTTGGGAAGCAAGGTCGGAGAGTGTCTTCAAGGCAAGGTGGAAAAGGTTTGCAGAGGAAGAGGACAGTGATCATGCCTCAGAAGCCACAGAGGACAAGAGGAGCTCTGCAGCAGGGCTTCTCTAGCAGGGTGCATTTCCACCCAGGGGACACTTGGCAATGGCGGGAGACATTGCTTGTTGTCACAACTGGGCATGGGAGTGCTGCTGTATCTAGTGGGTAGAGGCCAGAGATGCTCCTAATATCCTATGAGGCACAGAACAGCCCCCCACAACAAAGAATTATCCAGCCTGAAAATGTCCACGGTGCTGAGGTTGGGAAACCCTATTCTAGAGCCAACGGGCTGTGAGGTTTGACTCATGGTTCCATCACCAATAACTGCGTGACCTTGGCGAGTTCCTTAGCTGCTCTGTGCCTCGGATTCATTGTAGGTTTTCCTTGTTAGGTTTAAATGAGTGAAGTTATACAGAGGGCCTAGAGCCCCATTGTACTTTACTAGAGCCTCATTGTATTTTAGTTGTAATTAGAAATTGGGTAAGGTAAGGACACAGAAGAAACCATCTGATCTGGGGGTTTCACACTTAGAAGTGACCTCAGAGCGATTGTATTGGGGTGTAAAGGGGCTAACAGCCAGGTGCAGAGGGCACATTGGAATTGGGGCCAGTAGGCACAGACTGCCTTGTCCAACAGGCATAGCAATGGACAGAGGAAGGGGAATGACTAATTATAGCTGCAAGGCCAAGTGCAGGGGAGTTATTTCTCATCTCTATCTATCTATCTATCTATCTATCTATCTATCTATCTATCTATCATCTATCTTTCTACTATCTTCTATCATCTATCCATCGATTGATCGATCATTTCTCATCTATCTGCTATCTCTTTATCTATCATCTACGTACTTATTTCTCTATCTATTTATGCATGTGTACCAACCAAAAGTTTTAGTAAATGCACAAACTGCGATATCATGAAAATGGAAATTTTCAAAAGAAGAGAAATCACCTGCCACCCTGACTTCCTTAACAAATGAGTGGTTTTCCATCTCTCCTTCCAGGCCTATCATTTTGACAGTGCTTTAGTCATAAAACAGGTCCTCTTTTCTATTGTTTTATGTCACATGAAATTGTACCATAAGCATTTTCCATGATGTGACTTCATTGTTACATTTTCCTTTTTTTCTAGAATGAAGATAACCTCATTGTTTTTTTCCTGATGTTCTATTCTCTCTCTCTCTCTTTTTTTTTTTTTTTAAACAATGCAGGCAGTACCAAAAAGTATGAAGAAGAATGTAATAGTTCCCATTTCCCATCTCACTCTTTAAGGCTAGCATTTTGGTGAACATCCATCCGAACAAATCTCCACGCATTTATCAATTTGTTGACTTCCTCCTTCTTTTATGTAAATGTGAACGTGATTTAACTGCTAGTCCATTTGGAACCTTGAAGTGAAGGGTTTTTTATGGTTGGGGTCTGCTATGGTCTGAATATGTGTGTTCCCCCAAAATTTATGTTGAATCCTAACCCCCAATGTGATTAGGATGTGGGGCCATTAGGAGGTGATTAGGTCGTGAGGTCGTCAGCCCTAATGAATGGGATTTGTGACCTTCAAAAGGGACCCCAGAGAGCTGCCTTGCCCCTTCTGCCATGTAAGGACACAGTGAGGAGCCAGGAAGGCGACCTCACCAGAGACCAAGTGTGCTGGTGCCTTGATGTTGGACTTCCCAGCCTCACATTCCCAGAATGTGAGAAATGAACTTCTGTTGTTTATAAGTCACCCCGTCTATACTATTTTGTTCTAGCAGCCCAAACAGACTAAGTCAGGATGGTTGCTTTAGGAAGTGGGGAACGGGGCCATGCATGGTTGTACACCAGAACAAAGGAAGCCAGCAAGTCCTGAAAGATACTAGAAAAGGGAATAGTGGGCACATGCAGTGTGTTAGTTTCCTGAGGCTGCTATAATAAAGCACCACAGGTTGGGTGGCTTAAACAACAGAAATTCATTCTCCCATTATTCTGAGACCGGACGTCTGAAATCAAGACTCCCATGCCATGCTCCCTCTGAAGGCTCCAGGGGAGGATCCTTCCTTGCCACTCCCTATTTCCTGAAGGTCACCAGCAATCCTTGGAATTCCCTGTATTGTAGACATATCACTCCAATCTCTGACTCCCTCGTCGCGTGGCACTCTCTTCCCCTGTGTGTGTTAGTTTCTGAATTTCCCTCTTCCCCCAAAGACATCAGTCATTGGGTTAGGGTTCAGTCTCCTCCAATCTGACCTCATCTTAACTTGATTATGTCTGCAAAGGCCCTATTTTCCAAATAAGGTCACAGTCACAGGTACCAGTGCTTAGGACCTCAACATACCTTCTTGGGGACAACAGTACAACTCATAACATGTGGGGTTCCCAGCGTAACTAGGAGGAATAGGATAGAGCAAGGACAGAGATTCAAGGATTTAGTCTCTAAAGTGACAGGGAAGGAAGAGACCAGGATAAAGATACCAGGATTCTGAGGCTGAAACAAGAGACGAGGAAGCTTCCTTCCTCCAGCAACTCGTGTCTGTGTTTTATTAACCTCCTAGCACTTTACAAAGAGGGGCCCCGGATTCAACAGAGAGCTGGGCTGTCTGTAAACCCCACTGGGCCCCTTCCCCACCGGTGTGCATCTGGCAGCTGCCATGGGGGCCCCACAGGCCTCCCTCCTGCATCCTGTTGTCTGCTCCTCACCAGATTCTTGGTTGGCTGCCACCTAATTTCTTTTTGGCCTGGGCTAATTTCTTGCAGTCCTCGGGCTGGCGGGAAGCATCACTAATTCCCAAAGTCCTTCCATATGGGCGATTCAAACTCCTCCATCTGCAAAGCATGCACATTTCCCCGGCTTTATCCTTACAGAATTGCGATCACCCTAAGTCTGCAGGAGCATGGAGCTTGTTTCAATGTTTTGAATTCCCCATCCCCGTTTGCTGGTTTACTTGGTTCCCTGTGTCCCCTTCCCCCCAGATTTGATACCCAAGGTTGAACTTTCCAAGGTGGAGTGTTAGGGAGAGTGTGGAGACAGTTAAGAGAAAACGTGAAGTCTCTCTGCCAGTTGACATGGACGTCAGAAAGTCTGGAGCCTTCCCAGGCCTGGCTGGAATCAACTCTGGGTGTGATGGGTCTCAGCATGTGAACAAAATCAGCATGAACATCATCCTTTGCCAACTTGGCTCTTGGGGACCAGGGGACAGTTACGAAATAGTGGTCAAGTGACTGAGAATAATGAGGCTTCTGCTCATTAACTTAGGTCTCAGGCAAAGCCCAGCCAAGAGCTGTCCTTGCCACCACAGGCCTCAGCATATTTGAGGGAATTATTACACTTCTCCAATGGTTAAGAGTCACTTCACCTCTGGCCTCCAGCTTTTTGACGCTGCCGGAAGCATTCAGTAATCCCCCTGTGATGCGTCACCTGTCCCATCTTTACCGTTAATTATTTCTTGTCCTTGATTTCCTCTCAAGTGTCAACAGCCACTTCTGAGAAAGACTTGGGATCAGGAACCCAAATATTATAGCTCTTATTAAGGTTAAAGGTGATATAACAAGAAAACCCAGCTACAGCCTGTGGCCAGGATATGCCAGTTTGTGTGAGATTAAAGGTGACCTTACCCAGGCACCAGAGACCCAGGTCATGGGTTCAGTGGGGCTCCACGGCAGGAAGAGAAGGAAGGGGCTTAAAGGGTTGTGGGATTTCTTTTCTTTCTTCTTTTTTCTTTTTTTTTGAGGCAGATTCTCGCTCTGTCGCCCAGGTTATAGTGCAGCGGCACGATCTCGGCTCACTGCAACCTCTGCCTCCCTGGTTCAAGCAATTTTCGTGCCTCAGCCTCCCAGGTAGCTGGGATTGCAGGTGTGCGCCACTATGCCCAGCTAATTTTTTTAAATATATTTTTTGTAGAGATGGGTTTTTGCCATATTGGCCAGGCTGGTCTCAAACTTCTGGCCTCAAGTGATCCACCTGCCTTGGCCTCCCAAAATGCTGGGATTACAAGCATGAGCCACTGCATTTGGCCAGCTCATCTAATGTTGACAGGTGTCTTGCCTCCCTCCTTATCTCTGTTCCCAGCTGGCACTTCTACTACAAATGGGATTTCTTCATGTAACAGGAAAATGGTCTCCCATCAGCCCAGTTTACATTACTTCAGTGTAGCTGGCCACTCCTGTCTTCCGGAGCTCAGATACAACACGTCTGAGAATGTTCTCACAGGCCCATTTTACATCAGGGGTTCCATCCTTAGACCAGTTACAGCCCAAGAAAATGTGGTTCTCTGATCAGAGAGGATTTCCCCATGGGCTCTGTTTCTAGAGAAAGGAGGGGTACAGAGCAGATAAAACCAGCATAGTCCACTACACCCCCAACCATGAGGGCACATTCATTCAGTCGCAGGTGTCTTCCCCCTGACTGGATACTCTCCAAGCCCCACCTACTGGACAAACCTCGGCTTTTAAGACCAAGCCTTCCAGCACACACTCGCTCACACTCATCCCTTAACAGAGTTGAATCCATCCTTTGGGCCACCTTTGCCCCTTGTACTTGCCTCAATTATTTCACTCACTCGCTCACTCACCCACTCACTCCCTCTGTTAATTTAACAAATGCTGGCTGGGCACGGTGGCTCACGTCTGTAATCCCAGCACTCTGGGAGGCTGAGGTGGGCAGATCACCTGAGGTCAGGAGTTTGAAACTAGCCTGGTCAAAATGACAAAACCCTGTCTCTACTGAAAGTACAAAAATTAGCCGGGTGCGGGGGCACGTGCCTGTAATCCCAGCTACTCCAGAGGTTGAGACGGGAGAATTGCCTGAACCCAGGAGGCGGAGACTGCAGTGTGCCAAGATCGCACCATTGCACGCCAGCCTGGGCAACAGAGTCACACTCTGTCTCTCAAAAAAAAAAAAAAAAAAAAAAAAAGTGCTGAGGGCACGTTGCACCCAACTCCTGTTGGGTTGTGAGTTTCTTAAAAGCAGGAATCGTCCCTGTCATCTTGGGATCTCCAACCTTTGCCAGAGTGCTTGGCCCACTGTCGGGGCTCGGTAACTACTGGAGGCCACAACCTTAAATACTGGGGTGACTGCAGGACTTGGCCACCCCCTGGCCAGATGGAGAACCTGGGGTGCTGGGTACAGAGGGAGGAACTGAATGCCACAGGTTGCCCAGCTCAAGTCAGTAATTTCTCTATGGTCATTGTAAATCCATCATACCCTAGACGTTCAAGAAGGACTCTGTGCCTTCTGTAGCAGTGAATGGCAGAATTCAAACTATAACACATGCCTGGTTTGACCTGATATATTGTGCGTGGGAAGTGGTTATTTTTCACATGTTAGATCTGATACTCTTAAAGAGGTCATGGTAGCCAACTTGAATTCCCTGTGGTTATGAACTTCTTCGTGGTGTTACTTGTTGTTACCTTGTAAGACAGCCCTATAAGGGGCAACTCGCTGTCTCCTGGCTATTTTGTCTATCAGTCTAGTTTTTTTCTCTAGGACCACAGGGAAAGTGATCCCTCACCTTTCCAGTGGCCATTTCACATCATGTTCATTCATTTATTCGTGTGTTTATATATGCATCCATTAATGCAATCATTCATTTAAAAACAGTTTTAAGGCCTATTTTGTCCAAGACGGTCAAGTTCTCTGTTCCCATTGAGCTGACATCTTTAGAGAAGAGAACTAGACAGTTAAGCAACAAATCAAACAAACAGGAGAAATAAAATCATGAATAAAGAGCCATGAATAAAGAAAATAGGGCAAAACGAGGGTTGGGGCAAATTTTGATAGAGTAGACAGAACAATGGCTTTGAGGATGAGGCACCTACACACAGTGTGGGAGAAGAGCATCTAGGGAATTGAAAGAAGGGAAGGTGGTCAGTGTGGCTTGCGTGGCAGTGAGGGAGGGGAGAAAGATAGAAAATGAGGATGAAAGCCTGAGCAGGGTGGTCCATGCCTGTAATTCCAACACTTTGGGAACCTGAGGCAGGAGCATCACTTAAGTTCAGAAGTTCAAGACCAGTCTGCACAATAGCAAAATCTCATCTCTACAAAACAAAACAAAAAAAAATTAGCTGGATGTGATGGTACGCACCTGTAGTCCTAGCTACTTGGGAGGCTGATGTGAGAGGATCGCTTGAGCCCAAGAGTTTGAGGCTGCAGTGAGTGTGATGACGCCACTGCACTCCAATCTGGGCAACAGAGTGAGACCCTGTCTCTAAAAAAATAATAATTTTCTAAAAAGAGTAGAAAATGAGGATGGAGTGGCAGGCAGGGGCCAACCCACATGGGACCTTATAGCCATGATGAGGCGCTAAGGATCTCTTGTCAGAAAGAGAGAAGCCTTTTGAGGGTTTAAAACAGAGGAGTGATGTATAATTTTGCAAGAGCACTTTGAATGTGGGATCTTGAGGTAGATTTCCAAATCTGTAAAGACAACAGGGAGCTGCCTGCTACTTTTATTTTGAGGAATCAGAAAGGTTCTGATTTAGAGTTGAGTTTTGGAAGCCCTGGAGAGAGAGAGCACCATAATATCTGGAGCCAGAGTCGAGTATCCCAAAACAAGTCATGGGATTCTCCTCTTGGAAGGTCGTCTTGGAAGGGCATCCTCCTTTTCTAGATAGCCAGGTTTGGTATTCTTTGTTTTTCCCATGTCCCTCTTGTGAATTCTCAGCAATGGGGAAAAAATAGGAGGCAAGAGACCTTTCATAATTTCCTCATGGAGAAGGATGTCTTATCCTTCGCTGCCACTGTTGTCTGTGATGGAACCCACGCTGCCAGGGAGGAGTGGATGTCTCGTTGTCAAAACCAGAATCATGGACAATGTATTTATGTGTTGTTTTTTAAGATGCACATCCATTTAAGAAAAAAAAAAAACAGACAAGTAAGCATCTAGTAAAAACATTGCCACACATGATGGATAAAGGCCAGTATCCTTAATACACAGAACTCACCTCAGTAGGAAACCAGAGGCCCTATTTTGTTTTGAATGGAAAAGGATGTGAACATACTTTTACAGAAAAGAAAATGCAGATGGTTAATAAAAAGTGTTTAATTTCGCTAGAATCGGAGAAATGCAAACTAAAACAATAGCAGAATACAGGGTGTCTTTTGAGGGGGAATTCTGTTGTCAAATTGAAAAACAGTATTTTTCAAAAACTGCAGTGCTGGTGAGGCTGTAATGAGATGGACACTCAAAAACAATTTGTGAGATGTACCTTAAAAAGGGGACTTTTTTGGGGTATCTTACAAAAAGTTTATACCCTTTAATCCATTAATCCCACTTCTTAGGATCTATGTTATGAAAGTAATTTAAATTAACGGCACTGATTTGTATGTAACATATTGGAAATAGCCTATATGATAATAGTAAATGATTGGTTGACTTAATTATGATATATCATTCAGTGAACTATTGTGTAGAAATTAGAAATTATATTTTGGAAGATATTTTTGGTAGTAGAGAAAAATATTTACACTATACTATTATGTGGAAAACATTAAAATCAACTAATAGAAAGTATGGAGCAGTTATGAATGTGAATGCATGCTATATACATTGAAATTGATCATTGGATCAAAAATGTATATACAAAGGTTGTTAGGAGTTTCCTCTGTGTTGTAAAATTATGGGTACTTTGTTTACTTCTTTGTACATGCCAAGGAATTTTTGTTTTGTTATGCACAAGGAATGTGTATTACTTTTAAAATCAGATAAAAGTAGCAAATGGTTATAAGTGCTCCCTATTGCCCCATCCTGGACAACAGAGCCAGACCCTGTCTCTGCAAAATAGAAAGCAGTAAGTGCACCTTATTGCCTGTCAGAGACACACCCACAGTCTCCCTTCATTCCTTCCTCCATCACTCTGTTGCTGTAATTCCAAGATTCTAACCCTAACCCTAAGCACAGAGTGATACGAATACTGTCATACCCTTTTGAATGTCAACGTCATTTCTACAGTGAGACTGATTTTTTGTGTGTGATTTAAAAGTAAGGAATCCAAAAATAGTTTGATCTTTGGCGGTATGAATCAAACAATGTGTGAATCCTCCTGGGGCCCTGTGATGGAGTCAGAATCATGTGGACTTGGAGCCAGATGACCTAAGTTCAAAGGCGACTCTCCTGCTCCCGAGCTTTGTGATTCAAAAAGTTCATAATTTCCCTGGGCTGCAGTGTTTCCATCTATAAAATAGGGAGATGGTCCAGACCTTTACCCAGGTCTGTTTCTGAGCACTCATCAGGATCCTCTCTGTAGAGAGACCTAGCAAATAGCCTGGCATGGACCTGGCCATCATATCCATACTCTTGCTGCTTTCCAGAGGTTGCTACTTGAACAAAAAAGACAAGATGTGTTGGTTGATTTGAGATCTGCAGGAACAAGAGCCGGAGCTGTGAGGCTACACAGACCCGGCCCTGCTGCCTCTCTGCAGTGTATCTTTTTGAATGAGTGACTTAGTCTTCCTGAGGCTCAGGGTGCTCGTTTGTGAAATGGGAGTTGATGACAAAACTCACCTCCTAGGGCAGTTGTCCTCACATAGATAATACATACATTCAGTAGAGTGTGTGGTACCTTGCAGAATCTCAGTCGATTCACTGAGTTTTTTGATATATTTTTTTTCTGGTTGCAAGTGAAATAGATGTTCAATGTAGGGAATTTAGGAAAGAGCCTTTAAGAGAGAGAGAGAGAGAGAGAGAGAGAAAGAAAGAGAGAGAACGTATATAGTGCTCCCAGCCCTTTGACTTGATGGTGGAGTAGCTGTGCCTTTGCACCTAACCGCCCTCATCCCCTACCCTCTCCCTCTGAACTAAGCTGCCGGCCTGCAAGTCAGTGCTATCATCCCCAGCAAGCTGTGGCCAGACGCCCTGGTGTTTCATCAATGCCCGAGTATGGTAACACTGCTCTTGGCTCTCTCAGCAGATCCTTCAAGCCAGACTTCATCCTGGTCCGCCAGCACGCCTACAGCATGGCCCTGGGGGAAGATTACCGCAGCCTGGTCATTGGCCTGCAGTATGGAGGGCTGCCTGCTGTCAACTCTCTCTACTCCGTCTACAACTTCTGCAGCAAGCCCTGGGTGGTAGGTGACAGGGCAGGCTGACCTGGAGGGATCTGGGAGGCAGTGGGTAGCCTCCCACTCTGTGACAAGCCCACTCCCTAGCATGGAGGCCTCAGTAGTAAAAATTCTTATTTAAGCAACTGAACTGAACTTGGATCCTAGGGCTCTTGTTGGAATTGTTGCCTAACAATTATGTTAATGTTATATTTTATATATTATTATGATAAATATTTATAGGCCGGGCACGGTGGCTCATGCCTGTAATCCCAGCACACTGGGAGGCCAAGGCAGGAGGATCACCTGAGGTTGGTAGTTGGAGACCAGCCTGACCGACATGGAGAAACCCCATCTCTGCTAAAAATACAAAATTAGCCAGGCGTGGTGGCGCATGCCTGTAATCCCACTGTAATCCCAGCTACTTGGGAGGCTGAGGCAGGAGAATCCCTTGAACCCAGGAGGCGGAGGTTGTAGTGAGCCGAGATCGTGCCGTTGCATTCCAGCCTAGGCAACAACAGCGAAACTCCGTCTCAAAAAAAAAACTTTATAATAAATAAATACATATATATTAATATAAACATATTATATATTATACATGTTACATGTAACATATGATATATTATTTACATATATGTAATAATAATTGATCTTTGTAATATATATAATACAGTGATACAATATATACTATTAATAATAATATTTAACAAAACATATTATTATATAACAACATATATGATATGGTGTTACGTTATAACATTAGTCATAAAGATGTGCCATATTGTTTTATGAACGAATATCATGATTGTTGTTAACAGTAGACCCCATTTATTGAGCACTTACTATGTCCCAGAAAACTATGCTACCTGGCACTCATACTGTCATTCTCATGTGAAGTGAGTGTCACCCCTTTGTTTTACAGAGACAGAAGCTCAGCTTCAGGCCAGTTAAGGAACTTGCTCAGTGAGTGGTGAGGCCAAAACTTGAGCCATCTCTCCCCAACACCCAACATTTAATTTCTCTTCTTTTATTCCTTAGTTTCAGTCATTCATTTCATTGATTTGAGTTTCCATCCAAATGTTACCTATAAGAAAGACCTCTTAAAATACTACTCCTCGGCCCAGCATGGTAGCTCACGTGTGTAATCCCAGCACTTTGGGAGACCGAGGCAGGTGGATCACGAAGTCAAGAGATCGAGACCATGCTGGCCAACATGATGAAACACCATCTCTACTAAAAACATAAAAATCAGCTGGGCGTGGTGGCACATGCCTGTAGTCCCAGCTACTTGGGAGGCTGAGGCGGGAGAATCACTTGAACTTGGGAGGTGAAGGTTGCAGAGAGCCCAGATCGGCCACTGCACTCCAGCCTGGAAACAGAACGAGACTCTGTCTCAAAAAAAAAAAAAAAAATACCACTCCTCCACTTGCTCAAGTACTCTCAAATCCCTTACCCTGCTTTATTTTTTTCCTAGATACTTATCTCCACCTAGAATGATAAATTCATCCATTCGTTTGTGCATTATCTGTCTCTGTGATTAGGAGTTATTCATTCACGCAACAAATACTTCTTGGGCACTTACTGTGTTTCCGGTGCTGTCCTAAGTCCTAGAAACATAGCAGTGAACAACTCAGACCAAAATCCCTGCCCCGTGGATCTTAACATTCTAGTGAGCAGGGGCATGTGTGGTGCTTTAATACATATGCAATATATCCTGTGATCCGTGACAAGGGGGAAGATAAAGGATGGAAAGCGGATGGGTAATGTGGAAGCTGGGGGCTATGTGGATTGTGCTCTGTGAAGCTCATAGCTGTCTGGTCTGTGGTGTTTTGCTGTCTCTCTGTGTGACCAGCCGGTGGTGTAGGATGGTAGTTGAGAGTGAGCTCTGAAGCCGGATTCCTAGGTCCAGGCTTCTCCACTTATGAGCTGTGCTACCTTGAGCAACCCCCTTAACCTCTCTGAACTTAGCTTCCTTATTTAGAAAGTGGTGATAGTAATAGAGCCTTCCTGGTAGGGTTATGATTTAATAGATGAAAGTGCTTAGAATGTGGCTGGCACAAAGTGCACACTCAATAAATGGTAAAAATTATCACTGCCTTAGGTACTTGAAACAAGTTCCATGTAGAGTTGGGACACTCAGTATTTACTGAATGGCTACATGCATTTATTTAATAGGTGTAGATAGACTTTACCACTATTGTCATGGCCCTGGTCTCCTTCTCATTCTGCCCTAACTGGGCTTTTTGGCCAATGGCATCCAAGATTTTCAAGTGCCACTGTTAGGAAAGGGTCCTAGATAGTGTTAGCCCTTCCCCACCTTTTTCTGCAGTTACCATGATAGTAGCAACCACCATTCATCAGCACTAACTGTGCACTATCCTGAGCCCTTAACATGCATATTGTGTTTAATTCTCAGCACCGTTATGAGTAGGAGTTGCTAATATCTCCATCTTACAGATGAGGAAACTGAGGCTCACATAGCTAGTAGTAAGTGGTAGAGCTAGGCCTCTTCAAAACTCATGTGCTTACCTGTGGAATCACTCTCCCTTTCTGGACTCCAATTTCCTTGTCTGCAAAATGAGGGACCCCACACACACATGTATCGTTTTCCATATTTCTGAGTTCTCCTGAATCTTCCGAGTTGACCCCCTGCTGTGCTGCATCTGAAGGCCACCCCCCAAGGTTTTGCAAACCAGTCCTGGGCGGATGCAGAAAGTTCCTAGTTACTCTGTTTTCAGTGTCCAGGCTCTTAGTATTGAGTGACCTCCAAGTCAGCTTGGCCACTCGTTTAACCACTGGGCATCCACATGGGACCACAAATTCCAGTTGATTCCTTTACCTTGTTCAGAATCTGATTTGCTCTTCTCTGCTTATATCCACCAGCAGCTCTCCTTCACCTTCTGGGTGAATTCTAAGCTTTCTGGTCAGGCCTTTAAGGCTGGTGATCCATGATGGATCACACTTTGACCTCGTCTCTCATCATCACCTGCAACTGACACCATAGCATGGCAGCTGCAGAGGGTCTCCAGCAGACACTAGTCTCAATGCACACCTGGAGGGCCCTTTCTCCTTCTCTTATGTCATCTGCTCCAGGGGATCATCCTGACTCCCTACTCTGTCCCCCTTCCAGGTCCCATCATCTCCTATGCTTCCCTCCAGCAAGACATTAGTATCACAGCCATGCACCTGCAGCCTGTCTTCCCTCAGCCCTTGCCTCCATGTTCAGCTTGTTGCTCCGATAATAAAGCATAGTGATAGAGCTCACCTTTGAGCTCTGGAGACAACAGCTGGCAAAACAAGCAAGTATTGAAGCAGGAGGAGAGCAGTGGGAAGGGATGTGGCTTGAGCTGTTGGAAATGAGAGGGATTGCAACAGCAGAGAAAATATTTATTAATAATAACACCTAGCATTTTAGCACTGCTGTGGACAAAGCACTGCCTTTGGCACACTGTATCCTTACAACAATCCCGTGAGATTGGATCTCCAGTTTACAAGTCAAGAAACCAAAGCTCAGAAACCTGAATTGACTTCCCAGGTTATACAGCTAGTAAGTGGCAAAGCAAGAATTTGAACCCAGGGAGGCTGGAGCCACATCTAACACCATCAATTACCATGCAAAGCTGCCTCTCTAGAAAGAAGACATTGCAGGCGAGGTGCAGGGCATGAACATCAGCAGGTGGAGAAGGACCTTGTGTGAAATGCTGAGGCTGTAGTAAGTGCTCATTAAATATGGTTGAACTGAACCCAGTGTGCTGCCTACTTACTAGGTCTTGGGCAGAAATGGAGGGGTTAACATGGCTGGATGATGGAGAGGATGAATGTCCAGCCAAGGAATCTGGTCTTTATCCTATAGGCAGGGAGCACCTACTGAAGCTCAGCTCAGAACAGTCGATGCTTGAGGCCTCAGATCAGGTGGGAGGTTTTGCCCTACTGGGTAACAATGGTTGATCAACATTCTCTCCTCTTCTATCCTAGTTCTCTCAACTCATTAAGATCTTCCATTCCCTGGGTCCTGAGAAGTTCCCGCTTGTGGAGCAAACATTTTTCCCCAACCATAAGCCAATGGTGAGTGCCCTTTTTTACTCTGTTTCTTTGCGTGATGTGGAGTGAATACAGATGTCTTGTCCTCAGTCCCTTTGGATGAAGGAGGTGGACTCTAGGGGTTGTACACTGACCATGCAGACTCTAAGGCGGAGTCACAGTGTCCTGTAGGAGTGCCTGGATTTCCTAAGGGAAATCATCTCTCCAGGTGAAATTCGGGCAGTAGGGCAAATGACAAAGGTGTACCACATTCCTTGGACCTTGGAGATTTTCCGCAAATCAGGGGACAAGTTCTGGGGGCATGTTGGAGCCAGAGGCTGATTATAAAGGTAGAAGGTGTTTTCAAGGTGAGATGTTGTTTTACTTGAGCCTTTTGTGGAACCTGATTTCAACTCATATTTTAATAAAAAGCAGTAATATTAATATTTGATTTGCATTGGTGGTTGAAGGGCAGTGTCCTTACATGTCCTCTTCACTTTCCAATTTCTGAATGCACAAGATCTCCTCTGGGAAGCATTTAGGGCTTAGCTCAGAGTATGTGGTACAGCCTCCCATTTGGAGGATACCTGGCTGGAAGAGGTGAATGTCTTTTTGAATGAGGTGAAGGGTTCTCCACCTGAAGCCAGAAAGTGTTGTGGGGAGGACGTCTGAGCAGCAGGAAAGAGCCTGCAACATGTCTGCTTGCGTAGTTGGTGGTCTTCTTAAACTGGTCAAAGGAATTTAAGGCCATGACCCTGCGCTTGGCCTTGCAAGGAATGAGTATTTGGGAACAGAATAATGAATAGGGTATCCCATAGTCCCAGCTGGGGACTTACTGTGGCTGTTTGTAGAGTCCAAGCTCAGGCTGCTGGCTAGACAGTCCTGTTTGAAGACACTGATGGTTAGGACTGCAGGTTCCAGGAGGAATCACTCTAACCAAGCAGAATTTTCCATTGATGATCTTTCCCCTATATCTGATTGGGCAAGAGTCACAGAATCCAGAACACGCTGGCTGAGATATGAAGGGCACATGTGAAAGCCAGCATATCCCGAAACCCTGGATTTTCCTTACTGTATGCATCCTTACAGTGGGGAAAATTCAGAGGTCATTATCAGACCAGCCTGAATTTGAATCCCAGTTCTGTCTACACACTAGGTCTCAGGAAAATGACTTTATCTCTGTGAGCCCCAACTTCTTCAGGTAAAAACCATGGTTGATTGTGGAGCAACCTCATCGAGTAGTCGGAATTTCATGAGATCCTGTATATAAAGTGCCGTACCTGGCATATGGTAGGAGTAGCTTTAAAAACAAGGGTGAAAACCTGGAACATTGTCAGTGGCGGTTTGAAAGTCGGGCGAGGGGTCTGCAGCCAGCCCAGCCCATTGACAGTGACAGGCCCTGCTGTAAACTCTGAAAGGAGGTTGTTATAAGCTCTGGGAAAAGGTCGCCAGCTGTCGTGAGACCTCATGAGTTCCTGGTGTTCCCAACTAGGCCAAGCCATACTTGGAATTTCAAGCAGGCAACTGACATCAAGGACTGCTGTTTGCAGGCCACCCCTCCCCACCTCCACCAGGTTGGGATTCTTAGGAAGAAAACAAGGAGGGCTGAGTGAGGACTCCAGTCTGGGGGTAGTTGTGCAACCAATAGGTGATTAGGTACAGGTATATTAATAGATCCAGATTCAGCAGAACTAGGGAGGACTCGAGCAATAGAATGAGGGAGCAAAGTCAAGGCAGGGCACCTCTCCTGAGATTCCTTCTGCAAGGGAAAAGGACTGGAGCGGGGTGGGGCCAGGCCGTAGCAGTGCATGGAGGGAGGGACGTGTCCAGGCGTGGAGCTGGGGACAGACTTCCAAGGCCTGCTGGCGTGTACATAACTCCCCGTGGCGGTCAGAACACAACAAGGCAAGAGACAGCAGATGTGTGATAGAAATAAAACCACTTTACTGTTTAGAATAAAGGACACACTATAAAAAGTGAACATTATGCAACATTACAAGACAATATACATTCACGGAATATAAAATTCATAAATAACATGGAGGAAAACTGTAAACAGTGCTACAAAATTTAGCAACAAATACATTCCTTCTAGACAGGGTTCGAGATCTCTGGTTGGTTTCTCTCCATCACTTCTGGGTTTCAGGACAGCAGACTGGCTAAAGGGAAAGGCGGGTGCTGGGAGAATCTAAGAAGCCCCTACCCCCAAAGCAAAACCTATTTTCCAAGTTCTTCCCTTCCTCTTGCCTCCAAAGAGTCAATTTGGAAGTTGTTATCACATCCACCTCCCCTACTTTCCCCCATTTTGTTTTGCTTTTGCCATCAGATTTTTATTATGTTTCTCTCTGATAAAAATACTCTAGTGACATGTTTACCGTAGGTAGCTGGAAGCCATCTTGGGGTAGTCCAGACTGTCAGTTGTCACGTGCAAGACAGAGGTCTGGGGCACGGAAGGGTAGTGTCTCCTGTGGGCCACAGTTTCCCCTAGACAGGGCTATTACAAAAAGTCATGTTTCTTTAATTGTTCAAGAACCATGTTGCCACCATGAGGCTGGTCTGGAACTAGGGGAGGGTAAAAGACAGGAGTCTCTCAGTATTACCTACCCTGGACAGAGCAGAGCACTGGCCTGAGAGCTGGGAGCCTGGGCGTGGAGCTTCCTTGATTGGCAGGCAGAAGAGATGCCCAAAGGAGGCAGTGAGAACTTGGAATTGTATCTCCTATGGCCCTAGATTCTTAGGAAAATCATGGCTTCCCAACTGGATAGGCAACAGGACTTGGGGTGAAGTAAATGGTAGACTACCCAGGGCCGGGTGACACAGAACAATAACATGAATGTACTTTAAACTTTTTTCCTACTCCAGGAACAATTGGGATTCCAATAGGGAGGAGGCTGGAGGAGTCTCAGTTACTAGTTCCTTCTAGTTCCCCCAATTCACCAGTCTAGCTGCTTGCCTAGAAGTATTTTCCTCTCCATTCCACTGTAGAATTTGATTCAGGAAAATGGCGGCATGTGGGTTTCATTTTTTTTTCTCTTAAACACAATGTACACATATTACAGCCTACACATGACACAAGATTTAGCAAAATAAAATGTTCACGATATGATTGAAATACAGAAGTGTCTCAGCTACATAAATGACTTTAAATTATACAGTAAGTGAACGGGTGAAATAAAAAAGCTATAGTTTATAGAAAGCTCAAAACCGCCCTCTGACATTGCTTTGCAAAAGATCCTTCTTTGCCCAGGGCCTCCTCACCAAAGCCTAACAGATGGAGCTGTGGTTCTGCTAATTTATCGACTCTGCAGGGAAACGTCAGGTGCCTCACGCTCAGCCTTCACCCAAGTTCCTCCTTGTGTGAGAGGGGCTGACCACCCCAGGGAGTGTAAATGGCCAGATGCCCCATAGAGAAGACACTGATGTCCCCTCGTGGGAGGGAGCTTGTGTAGGTCGGTCAGGGGCCCCACCATGCAAGACCTTGAGGTGAAGATAAGGACAATCCCAAAACATCAAGTCTGGGCTCATCCCTTCAAAACCACTGACCTGCCAGCCTCAGCTTCTTCTGCTCACACTGCCTCACAGAGAAGGCCAAGCCTCCCATTCTCCCCCTGCCAAATGGCATGACCACAGAGGGAAAGGTACATGGTAATGAAATTGATCCCAAGGAAACCCGATGCCTGTACTGTGTTCCCGCTCTGGGGTTCTGCCAAGCACCTTGCCTGGGCACTTGTGTGTGTGCAAGACACTACAACGTGTTGTCTGCTGCTTTTTTTTTTTTTCTTCTTCTCCTGTTTCAATCGGCAGCTCTGTTTCCTAAAGTGGAATGAACTGAAGATACAAATACTAATAGAAGATAAATACCCATAGGCTGAAAAAAAGAGACAGAGAGCAATCATGTTCAATGTCACCATCCTACCACCCCCGTAAAATATACATTATCACCTAGTCTCAGTATCTCACTTTTGACACTAAAACTTAAAATAATTTTATTTAATAGGAGAATTTATATTATAGTTTTATTTCCAAAAAAAAAAAAAAAAACACAACAGAAACCCTACAACTGGTTGCAGACTCAGGCTTTCCCCAGTGACCAACAATTTTAATTCCAAGAGGTGAGGATCTTAGAAGGTGGCATTCACCAGGGAGCTAGGGAAAGGGGACCAAGCTGTCTCCACACCCAGGAGAGGTGTCCCTCCAGCCGAGGCAGGACACTGCAGCTCTCCCTCCTGTGCCCAGGCCCTTGACTACACTCTCATCTGCCATCTGAGCCAAGCCAGGAAGGCAGTTAAAAGGAAGGCCCCCAAACATGAAGCAGGGAAAAGGAGACGGACAGGGGTCAGATGACCTGTGATAGGGAAGAGAGGGTGCTGATGGTGTTCAGAATTTCAAATTTTAATTAAAATGAAAAAAAAAAATGTCAACTTGGAATGTCATGATTTTCTTCAAACAAGCAACGACAACAAAATAGAAGAGATTAAACTATTGGCGTATTTAACAGCATTGAACAGAATTCTGTGTCCTGTAAAAAAATTAGCTTATGTCCCCATGTGGGTATATGCAAATGTGTATACAAACATATCCCCCTAGGTGAGCTAAACACTATTCTGGAAATAGTATCCTCTACCCAAACCTACTTGGCTATATCTGTGGATAGTGTAAGATGTGTGTATTTCACCAATTTACATAAAAGCAAGCTCCCAGCCAAATCTACCAAAGAGTTTTCCAGGAGGAAATCTAGTGGGAGGCAGGGAGAGGAAAGACATTCATCTCAGTCTTTCACCTGAGCTTTTGTACAAGGCAGGCAAATTGCCTCCTGACCTCAGGCAGATGTTTAAGTCTTCACCAACTAAGAAAGCTCTGTTATTCTGGCCTGGGTGCTTGCTCCAGACTCAGGAACATCTGGTCAATGCAAGCATCCCTGGGCTGGGGAACTGTGTGTGTGCTGCGTCATCTCCGACTCTCTTGTAGTTCCTTCCTTCCCTCCCTCACTCTTACATGCAGACACAGACAGACAGTCTGGTTGGGACATGCAGTGGCAGCTCCTGGTGTGTAAGATCTTTCACACACCTCGAGTCTATCTGCTTGCTGCCTTTGACTGATCCTGAAATGGTTGGCCTTTCAGCCACTTCCTTGTCTGTGTCCTTTATGTATTGGAGGAAAAGGACAAAGGGAAGAGGGTCTGGGAGATGGTGAGGTGGGGAAGAAGCAAGAGGGGTGGGAATTACAATCCCCAACTGGAGTAGTTTTTCATTTTTGTTTTCCTAAAAAAATAGAGATTATATTATCACGAAGAAGAGGAATACAGGTTCCTCATTCTTTCTGGCATGGCACCAGAAATTCCCAGGTGGAAATGAGTGATGTCAAAACCAAAAAGAAGGGGCAGGGTGGGGCCAGGAGGATAGTTCCCAGTAAACCCCATATGATAGCATAGACCTTTCTTTAAGTGTTCCAAGTGCTAAATTTGCAAGAAAACAGGCACTAATTTCATTGTCATCATCTGGGAAGAGTTAGTGTCCGAGGGAAGCTCAGCGGGAAGGGAGGGAAGTGAGGTGGGGCAGGGTCTGGCGTTCAGGGGTCTGTGGCATTGATGATGCTTTTGTCCGGGGGGGCCCATCCTCGGTACCAGCTGCAGTAGCCGCCCTTCTGCCGGATGCAGGCATAGTGTTTGGACTGGTAGCCAGGGTAGCCGAAATTGGAGAGCATGTCGGTCCAGAGACACTCGTTCTTGGAAGTAACAAAGCAAGGCAGGTAGTAGCAGGACTTGATCTGCAATTAGATAACAGGCAGCAGTTGATGGAATCTGCCATGGTGTGCTCAGGCCTGAGGCTGCCGAGCCTGGATTCAGACCCTGGGGCCACTGCAGGGGAAGCCTAGCCAAGTCAGTCTCTCAGTGATAATAATATAAACAGCACTAGCGAACATTTGTTGAGCACCTACTATCTCACAGACATTCTGATAAGTGCTTTGATAGTATTCGCTTTAATTCTCATCACAGTTTTATCTCCCTTTTTAGAGATAAAGAAATAGACATTCTGATAAGTGCCTTGATATTATTCTCTTTAATTCTCACCACAGTTTTATCTCCCTTTTTACAGATAAAGAAATAGGAGGCTCGGAGAGGTTAAGTAACTTGCTGCAGGTCACACAGTCAGTAAGTAGCAGAATTAGACCATTGAGAGGGCTTTTTCATCTCAAATAGATAGGCGATCTCAGTTGTTTTAGGAAATCGAGGAATTAGAAAGATTACAGTATAAACTTTGGAGTCTAGCTGCCCTAGGTTGGAAACCAGATTCAGTGAACTGTGGGATCTAGGGCTAGTTACTTAAGTTCTCTGAGCTCTCATCTGCAGAATGGAGATCATAGTAATTAAAACCACACAGGATTGTTTTGAAGATGAAATGAGAGAATGACTTAACTTACCGCAACAGCAGGAAGGCTGTACCTTGGCCCTATACTTGGGTCAGGGGGACGGGCTTGGTTGAAGAAAGACCTTCTGTAGCATCTGGTCTCTGCAGTCCTGGGCCCATTTGCCCACCTGACCGATGAGTCAGCTACCAGGGTGAGCCCACTTGAAACCACTTGGCAGAACCTGCCACTGTCAGGATCCTATACCTATAGCCCTGAACTGCCAGGTGGGGCCAGGGACTCAAGAGTCCTCATGCCCCAGCAGCTTGCAAGTGGTCATCATGGAGGCAGCCCATTACAGCAGAAAGGCATTCTTCCTTCCCTGCCTTCCTCACTGCCCTGCCTGGGGCAACATTCCTTACTGTGTCTGCTCAGACCTACCCCTCTACCCTGGCCTAACACATGCACACCCTTCCCAGCACGAGGCCCTGGCGCCCAGTGCATTGGGAGCTGATGTTTCTAGGGCTGCAAGTCAGCACCTCCCCTCCTTACCCCAGTGACCCCAGGGCTTACCTTGCAGTTACAACCCAGGTGGTACCGATAATTCAACCCCTTGCGCTGGGAGAGGGTGAGCTGGTCCCACCTCTCCACAAAGTTGCACAGCCCTGTGTACATCTTGCCATCATAGACGCGACCTACAGGAGGAAAGAAGAAAACAAGGAGAGGGTTGTTTTGTCCAGAGCCCAGCCCAGAAAGAATTCACACCTACTATGTTCCCACTTAGCCCAGGCACTGTGGCTGGGTACTTTTCAGACCCATGATTTTATTTCACCCTCCCCAACACCTTTCAAAATGCCATTTTTCCAGATGAGGATAATGAGGCTTGGAGAGGTAAAGTGATTTACCAAAGGTCCCAAGCCCATTAAATACTGGAGCTAGGACTAGAGGCCAACTTTTCACTCCCTTTATAACGATTTGTGTTTTTGTTTTCTCCTTTACTACCTTGACTGCCTAAAGATGAATAACTTTCAAAGATAAGCCTAACAGGTTGAGTGTGAGGTGGAGAGGAACACATACTCCCTTTTTATTTACAGTAAAGTTGAGAAGCTACAAATTAGGAGGTTTGCCTCACAAGGTGAGTGGTGGAGCTAATTCCAGAGTCGAGCCTAAGTGTAGGAGCCTCAAGCTCTTAGCACTGGGTAAGTAGGATGAATTCAACATTAGAGACTCCTTACGATTTACTGGACATTTGGTGAGTCAACTACTCCTTGTATGTTCATCTGAAGTCAAGAAACAGTGGACCTTGGCCAAACCCTGGCCTAGAAGCTAGAGTTGGCCATTACCTGTCAGCAGGTACTGATACTTGTTGACCTCCAGCTTAAGGCCACAGAGACTCTCGGAAGCTTCCGTGTGGATGTACTGCACGTGGGGCATCTTGGTGAAGCCTCGGTACATCTGTGGGCAAAAGGAACATCATGACTTCTTCCTTTCCAATTTGGACACCCGTATGATCCATAATCCCACTGCTGGGTATATATCCAAAGGAAAGGAAGTCAGAATATGGAAGAGGGGTCTGCACTCTCATGTTTACTGCAGCAATATTCACAACAGCCAAGATATGAAATTAACCTAAGTGCCCATCAGCAGATGAATGGAAAAACACAACCTGGGATCTATACCCAACGGAATATGATTCATCCAGAAAAAAGCATGAAATCTTGTCATGTGTGGCAACGCAGCTGGAACTGGAGGTCATTTTGCTAAGTGAAATAAGCCAGGCACAGAAACACAAATAACACCGTGTTCTCACTCATATGTAGGAGCTAAGAAAGCAAATCTCACGAAGATAGACAGCGGATTTGGTGGTTACCAGAGGCAGGAAAGGTAATAGGGATTGGGGGAAAGAGATGTAATTAATGGGTACAAAAATACGAGTAGGCAGAAGAAGTAAGACCCAGTGTTCATTAAATCAGTAGAATGACTACAGTAAACAATAACTTATTGTATATCTCAAAATAGCTAGTAGAGGATAATTCAAATGTTCCCCGCATGAATGATAAATGTTTAAGGTTATGAACATCCCATTTACCCTGATTTGATTACTATACATTTTTGAATATATCAAAATACCACATGGACTCCCAAAATATGTACATTTATTATGTATCAATAAAGTAAAAGGAACCCAGGAGAGGAGGCTCAGCACCCAGAAGGCTTGCTGACATTGGATCTGAGGGAATCTCGCTCCCCTATTTGGCTGTCCAGTGGCCGGTCACTGATCTACCCACCCAGGGCCCCCTTCACCCCAGATGAAGCCACCGATCCTCTTGTCTAGCCAGGTTGGTGCCTTTCCAGAGAAACCTTCCTGTGCAGCCAGCCACACCCCCCATTCCAACTGGCCCACAACACTCCTTCAGCTACACATGTCTCACATCCCAGCACCTTTTCAGAAATCCAGAGAAGTAGCTGTGACAAGGGTACTTTTTCTTTGTCAACCTCAGGACCTGAGTCCCATGAATTCAGCCAGTATTCTTATGATATCTCTGTGACATTCTCCAGCCCACAAAAACATTCTCACTCACATTCCCCTTGCAGTATCCTTAAAAGAGCCTTGGGAGGGATGTATTACAAACCCCACTTTATAGAAATTCTATTTGGCTGGTGAACGTTGAATTCAGGCTAGAAATTCTCTATGTTTTTTATTCTTCTGAGTGTCTGATGAAAGCATTGGGATCCTTTATCCCAGATGAAGCACATAAACATATCTACAAAGTTCAAAGATTTTTAACTGTTGAACACTTTATAATCTAGATTGAACCACATGAATTGCTGATATTTGGCTATTTGTATCTATGACATAATCTAATACAGTGGTTGTCAACTGGAGGCAATTTTGCCCCCCTAGGAAATATTCGGGACATTTGGCAATATCTGGAGACATTTTTGGTTGTCACAACAGTTAGTAGAGAGTAGGGAGGTTGCTAAACATCCCACAGTACTCAGGACAGCCCCAGAACAAAAATTATCTGGCCCCAAATGTCAGTGATACTAAGGTTGAGAAATCTCCTTTAATATTAGCCCACGAATCACCGTGACAACCCTATGAGGTAGAAACCAGTATGCCCATTTTATAGATTAGGAGCCTGAGTCACGGGCAGGCTAAGTAGCTTGTTAAGGCCACACAGTTGGGAAATGGCAGAGCTAGGATTCCAAGCAGGGGAATTTGCCTTCAGAGTCCATACTCTTACCCATTATCTTAGACTGGCTCCCAGGAAGCCTCAGAAGCCTATGATCAAGGTCCCCAGAAGCAGGCAAATGCTATTTGCATTTATGGCCACTGTGCCTCCTTCATCAGTGTGTGCTCAGAGTCACCGGGGTGACTGAATGCAACAGAAGCTGAGTCCTCTTTGTGATTCCAGGTCAAGTCCACGAGTATTATACAGGCCCAGTGTGCCAAGGCGATGCTGTGAACTGTGGGATCTGGTAAGGGTGGGGTGGGGCACTAAGGTGTTGCACAATTCTGTTATCCCCTCAGTTCTCAGAGTACGCAAGCCCTGGACCGCTGGTGGTCTCTGGGCTTGTCCCAAGGATTTATAATAGGAAAATGCCTCTACTTTACTTCCTGGCATGTGTTATTAATTTACTTACGGTAATTAATACAAAGCCAGACATCACTTTGTTGGTGTCTCTTCTAAATGCCTCCCATTTGGCCTGTGAACTGGCGTTTTCTCATCTTTTAAGTGGTGACTGGTTGGCGGGGGTAGGTGGTCCACAAGACCTTCACAGCATAACTTGGTCTGTTGGACCTACTGAGTTTGGGCGCCCCTGCCTTGTTAAAAGCACACATTGTTCTGATGGACTCAGATGGTCTTCCTTCTGAACCCCTCTTTTCCCCCGGGGCTTGCCAACTGAGCACAGAAACGCAGCCAAGTGCTGGAAGAAATGCCCTCCGCACTCAGCGTTCAGTTATGCGGTGGGGGCGCAGGGTGGGTAGAGTCACGATGATGACTTCTTCCATGTGAATGGTGCCTCTCTAGCCTTAACAGGAACCATGTTTAAGCGTGCTGTTGTATGCCTGCCATGGAGTGTGGCCTTCGAAGAACATCCCCTACCCTGACTTCTGTGCCGAGCAACTTCTTATTTTTGTGTGGGTGTTCCTTGAGGTTTTGGCAAATGTTTCAACTAGGCACTTGCTCTAGGTCTTTTGGACCCAGCCCATGGGAACCTCATTCCTTCTGCGTCAGTCTTTCCCCTTGACTGCCCTAGTGCTTCGTGAGTGAGAGAATGAAGCCCCTGGTTACAGTCTGGTCACTTGAACTGCTCAGTAAGAACTAAACTCATCGAAATCAGCTTGGCATTGCAGCTACTTGGAAGTTTGAAGGAACCTGCATTTTAACTCCTAGCACTTGTCTAGAGTTGAAATTCTGATACATTACAAATGACTGGCTCTGACAAACATAGTGCTGTGTTTTAGGTTCAATTCTGAAAAGAACAACATGGCAAAGGTAAATTCTACTCAGTTGTGTTTTCTGTATAATAATCCTACCTTGTTTTAAATATTGATTCTAAAAGTATCACGTCTGTAATCGTAGAGATCTAGAATTGGCTTGACAAATTTAGGAGAGTCATAATAGATTTATAATGTCCTGACATCAGAGAATCCTAGAATCTCAGAGTTGGAAAAGATGTTAAAGGTAATCTAATCCAAACCAATGCCATGGAGATCGGTGGTAAATTCAGGTTCTGGAGGCTGACAGCCAGAGGTTGAATCTTGAATCTTCTCTGCCACCTATTCGCCACTTGAAAAGTTACTTAACCTCTTTGGGCCTCAGTTTTTTCATCTGTAAAATGAGTCAAAACACTTACTTCTTAGGGTGTTTGAGAGAAGCAAATGACTTAGAATAGCAGTCAGCCCATAACATTCAATAAAAGTTAGCTTAGAACAAGTTATACTGAAATTCGTAAGGAGAGGAGGAACGAGTTTGGTCCCCTTCCTCCTAAGTCCCTTCCTCAGCTCTTAACAAGAGTAGTTAAAGCTGGTTTAGAACTTCAGACATAAGTGGGTGGTTCTTTTTCGGCTGGGTTCTGCATGCCGCTAGGCCCCTCTTCTTGGTAGCATCTACACAAGTAGCGTCTATACAAAGTTCCAAGATATTAGCTTCCCTTGGAGGGAAGGGACAAATAAAGTAAAAACGAAGTTTCTGAGTCTGGGGACATTTGCATATTTCTTATGAAATGTCTGGCCTTCACTCTACATTGACAGCATGAGTTGCTACAGTGATGCCAACTATGTCTTGCATGCCTACCAGAGATCAACACTGTTCTGGATGCTGGCGTACATCATGGACTCATTTAAACCCACAACTTCTTATTTACAGACCGACCAAGCTATCGGGGGCATGATCTTTCTCTACACAGCAATTTGTCTAGCAGGACAGGCAGAGAATGTGGAAATGGAGCCAGTCTCTGCAGAGGGCTGGATGAGAGTCCTAAGCCAGGAAGAGCCACAGGCATTGCAAGAAGAATGGTTCCCTGTGGGCTGGGGGTCAAAGATGCTTCCAGCTGGAGCTTCAAAGGCGAGACCCTGCTATTGCTCATTTGGTTAGACAAACCACTAAAGGAAGGAAGTCCCCGGAGGTCTGCTCTGCCTACAGTCAGGACATGCAAAGCACATGACCAGCGGGGCTCCCCATGGGACCCTCCCAGGACCAGCTGGGACATAATGTCCCCCACGTTCTGTCCCCTGCAGCCAGCCAGAGAGCGTGTCTCCACTACACAAACAATAACTCCTAGCACAGCGGATCAGTTTCTCATGATCCTGATGGGAGATAAGGTCCCTACAGCTTAGAGCAGCCAGTTCTGGAAACTTTCACCTTCACCCCACAGCCCAGGGCCTCAGCCTCAGCTAATTTCCAAGTTTGGGATTGCAATAAGCTCTCTCAACATTCTAACACCCTTGCGCACGCACACACACACACACACACACACACACACACACACACACACACATCGCAGGTCTCTGCGTACTGAAGTGTTCCTGAGAGATGGGTCAGAGGCTCCAGAGTTAGCAGACGGGAGAAGGTCTGCCTGCCCTTCATCAGTGAGAGTAGAGAGGGGTCAGACAGGGCGGCTCCGAGTCTCAGGTTCTCCAAGTTCCTTTAGTCCTGCTCTAAGGGAGCCCTTGCTCACCCCTTCTGACTCTCTAGGGTAGACTCTCTAATCCTCTAGAACAAAGCCTCCCAGGGACCAGTGCCAAACTCATGCAGGCTTGCCTCTCTGGCCTCCCCCTTTCCTCCTACAAAGATTTTTCTGATACATCCTTTGCAGGATATTACAAGTCTAGCCCTACACTGCTGGATGATAAACCAACAAACCCAAGCTGACTTCTTTTTGTTTCCCTGGGAACTAAATACATACGGAGTAGGCACTTATATCCACCAAAGCAGGTAGGAATGATGAATCAGCCTGCTGCTCCATACTGTATTATTATCTCCTTATAGGCAAAGACCCTATAGTTTTGCTCAGGTTTGCCACTTTGTAGCTGTGTGATCTTAACTGTTATATGACCTCCCAGGTCTCAGTTGCCTCACCTGTCAAACAGAGGACAAGGTGTTATCTATTTTACAGTGTTAGTATAAGGACTGATCTATGCAAAGACCTAGCAGAATGCCTGGTACAAAGCAATTGCTCAGTAAATGTTACTGATGCAGAGTCTTGTAATTGTAAGCAGTGATTTATCTTTGTATCCCCAGCTCATAGCACAGTACTAAGCACAGAGAGAGGGTGGGAGGGAAGCATGAGAGGATGGATGGACGGACTATTACTTCTACTTCTAGCCTGTGTCTTCTCTGACTTGCAAGCTGGTACCTAGAAACAGGCAGATTCCAGTGGCATCTCTGGATAGAAGGGCACTGACCAGTTCTATGGATCATATACCCAGCTGTGGGAGGGTCAGAGTGAATAAAAGACATGAGATGGTGACTGATGATTAAAGTAAGATGGCAGGGAGATTTGGGAGTCACATAAAGAACACAGGATTGGGAAGAGATTCCGATGCCTCAGCTTGGGGATCAGATCTGCCCTTAATTAAATGCTTCACGCTGGGTAAGTCATTTCCCCTTTGCGCCTCTGTCAGAAGTGAGACGAGGGACCTTACGTCTAATTCCAGCAACATGATTCATGAGCTCAGATGAAGGATGGTGAACGGAAAGCCTAAGCCCACCAGACTGGGAGTGGGAGTGTGTCTTCTGAAACTGATGAGCTAGCAAATGTTTGGTTTCTAGACAGACCCCAGTGGCTGGTCTGACACCAGCAAGGGGAAATGGGACATTCTGCCCACAGGAAGGGCCTCTGGTCACCCTGGTCTCCAGGCCCTGATGATAGGAAGGAAAGCAGGCAGGCTTAGGAACTGCTGCCTCCCAGCGATTTCCCTCTCAGCTCTCTGCTGACCACCAAGTGTCTCGTAATGAGGATTGTTCCAGACCAGGCAGGTTCGTGTGTTCTCTGAACCTCTGCTTTGGTCTAATATGCTTTGGCATTCCCGCGCTGACTGCCAGAGGTTGCAAAGTGGGTTTTTTGGGTTGTTGTTGCTCTTGCTGGTTCCCCACCCCCGCCCATTCTTCTCTCCCCAGGGCTGTCTGAAGACATAAACTGGTCTCATGACCAAGCTTAGGCAGCCAAGGGCAACTGGCCAGGGCTGACTCTGGACATTACATAACCAGAAGGCTGTGGATGTTTGCAAAATTGAATCCAAAGCAACAGGTTCCACAAAATTAGTACATCCAGCCGCAGGCCTCAGGGCACAGGAATAAGGAAGCCTGGAGGTTGGCATTGGGGATGGTTGGGTACCACCATGGACTGTGTCACTGCCCCACTCCCTTCTACCTGGACACTGCGGCTTGTCTCCTCTGGGGAGTTTCCAGGCCTATGGGGTCTCACCCTCATGCCCGTATTAGATGGGTAAGCATTCACCAAGTCACTTTTGCATGCCAGGTCCTACCCTAATTGCTACGGATGCAAATATGAGCAATAAGTTAAAGGGCTGGACAGTTCCTGTGGACCTCAGCACACCCCACATTGAACTTCTGATGAGTCACACACATATATGCCTCTTTTCTCCCAACCTGACTCTAGTTCCTAAAGATGGAAACTGTATCTTCCTCATGGCTTCCCTGGCTCCTGGCTGGGAGCTCTGCATGTAGAGAGGTGCTTACAAAGATGGGGTGATGAACCAGTTGCTGAGTTATTCAAGGTAAAGCCCCAGTCTTCTGTGCTAAGGCAATCACCAGTACTCCCTTCCATTGTATACCACCCGCTCCTCCTTACAAGTAACACGGCCCGCATCCCAGGATGCTTAGAATGCCTGAGCTAGAGAGGATGTTAGGAGCACCAAGCCCGACCCCACACTGTTAAGAGGTGGGAAAACTGCGGCCCAGGAAAAGGGACAAGCCCAAGGTAAGCAGGCTGTTTAGGAGTAGAGCTGAGACTAGGAGCAGGTTCTCTAGATTTCAAATGTGGTGTTCTTTTTCTTAAGGCGTACCTCCTTCCTATGCTTCCTGATGTTCATATCCTCAGTAATATGTTTAATGATAAGAATATGTTTAGCAAACATTGCTTAACTATCTAGGATGCAAGAAGACAATCAGCTGGGAAAATAGGGAAAGAAGATGAAGTTCCTGCCTTGGGATGAGGTTCCTGTTATCAGCACAGTTTCCGTGTAAAGATTTGAGTTAAGCTGTAACCTCAGTGGCCGAATGAGACCTGTAAGCACTGTGGAATCCCGGATAGTCAGAGCTCGGAAGAGTCCATTGAGATGATCTAGTCCAACCCCCTCATTTCACAATTGGGAAGATTAAAGCCCAGAGAGGGGCAGTGACTTGACCAAGGTCTCATGGTTACCAGCTAACAAGGCTATCTGCCATCTGGCTCCAGAGCTCAGCCTCCTAACAATTGCCTTGGAGTGACTCCACCTGCATGGGCTCTTGGACAAGGCAGCCCCATGCCCCCTCTCTACCCATCCCTTTCTGTTGCCTTAGCAGCTCCCTCTCTAGCAGGCACAAGGGCTGTGTCTGGCTGGTGCTTAGACACACACCCCAGTTCCAACCCATTTTGCCTCCCTCAGCCAGGACTCTTCTGGCAAAAACCCAGAAACCTTCCTGGAGCCAGACTGATGACATTACCTACCTTCATCTGCTTGATGGTGTAGACCAGCGTGCCGAAGGGCCCCTCCTTTACCAGCTTCTTCCCCACCACCTTGGCCCGGATCACTGCAGAGACAGCAAGGAGGAGACAATAAGAGGTTAGGAAGGCCTGAACCACATCAGGAACAGCATCTCAGGGCGGGCATGTTAGCCTCCGTGGAGCCTGGAATTGCTCTCTTACCTTGGAGCCAACTGGAATAGATGATTGTGTTTATAAGAGTGGGAATTCCCTGGAGTGAGAGGGAGGTTGGAGGAAAAAGAAGCAGCCACCATTCAAGTTAATTACCCCACATGTTCACAACTGCCAGCTCCAGAACTTCCTAGGCTATAGTCATCCCCTGGCCCCGCCCTGACCCTGGGGATTTTCTTGACTTTGTGACTTCACCATAATCTAAAATCTACTTCTTCTGTTAGAGCCGTTGTCCCCCCTCCCTTGTCCATCTGACAATGCCGTGGTCTCCCAGAGTTGTTCTCTTTCTACTAGGACTCCTTTCTAACCACCTCGTTTGGGGCTCTTCCTTTGCATGCATTAATTCGCCACATCTTGATATGTCCACAGGGTTGTGGTGCACCCCAGCTTCCTACAATGCCCCCAGTTAGCATTCTGGTTGAGCCCTTGGTATCCAGTGCTTAGATAGCAAGGGATGCAATAGAGTCTAAGCTCTGTGGGGACGTGGTAGAAGAAGGAGCAATTGGGAGTGGGGGCTCAGGAGCCAGACAGAACTGTTCCAATCTCAGCTCTGCTGTTTATGGATATTGGGACTCTAGGCAAGTAAATGACTTTGTTTCTGGCCTCATCTTCTATAAAACAGGAGTCGTAATGATACCAGTCTCCTGAATTGAAGGGATTAGTCAAGATGATGAATTTGACACTGTCTTGAACATAGTTTGCACTAGACAAATGTTATTAATATCATCATCATCATTAAATCATCACCAAAAATGAAATGGGCTAACCATGGAAGGACTGCTCCAATGAAAACAGCTCCCAATTATTGCACACCTACTATGTGCCATGTACATTTCACTTATTTACTTCTCTTAACTGCCTTACAAGGGCAATATTAGCATCCGCATTATCTAGATAAGGAAACTGACCAAGAAGTGAAACCACTTCCTCTTTCTGAACCTCAATTTTCTCATCTATAAAGAGGGTGTAACTCTCCTTACATCAGGGAATTGGAATCAGGATTGAACAAAAAATCTTATGAAATTTACCACTACAATGTCTGGCAGAAAGGAGTTACCCAGTAGATATTAGTTAACTATGAGTACAAAAGTAGTTACACCCAGTGGGTCGAGGGCTGAAAGAGAGGCATTTACCACATACCCTGGGAACACAAAGAAGAGAGGACTTGACTTGTAGATTCTACAAGGTTGTGCTTCTCTTTCTACTTTGTGTGAAAAAGAAGCACCCAAGAGCTGTCTACAGGTATTTGTAAAATCAGCACATGGAGGAGCAAATGGACAGGTCTTGAATACAAAAACTGGAAATTGCTGAGAGTAACATTCGTTGGCTCAATCAAAGAAAAAAATCATCTAATAATAAGAACCAGCAACAAAAGGCAGGGGGCCTGCCATCAGGGCAGAGAGTGCCTCTGTCAGGGGTTACGATGGGGGTGCTGGATACTTCCATGCTAAGACCTCAACAGGAATTTGGAATGGGGCTTGCTTATGCAGTCATACTTTGAATTACAAATTGAACTCTTTCAGCCCTGAGATCCTATCATTCTTTCTTATCTCAAGTTGCACTTAGCCCCAAAAGGAGTAGATACTCAATAAATGCTTAAGTAAAATACCCTACACACACACACACACACACACATACACACACACACACATTCTGGTAGCTCCATTATCCTTCCTCATTGTGGATACTCCACTATGTATCCCAGTTCTTTGACTCCAGTCTCTGTTTTTAAAAAAATCTTTACTAAGAACTGATTCTTCATCCCTACTGGATTCCGTCTTGTTTCTTTCCAAATGAGCTTGGATCCTACCCTTCCAGTCAGACATCAAGTCAGGGTTCAGATGAATTAATGGCCCCTTCAGACCTTCCCTGCCAGGGATGGCAATACACAGAGTCATTGGCAAAGTGAGCAATTTAGTGGAGGCAGCTCAAATTAGGAGGAGGTGAGTGGTTGTTTCCAAGTCTGCTGTAAAAACGAGAGGTTGGCAAGATCCCAGGCCAATGTCTCTCAAGATCCTGCATCCACCTCTGTTTCTAACATTGCAGTAGCATTCTCGGCAACAAGCCAGCCTCCCAGAGGCCCTGGGGACTGTTTCCTCCATATTAACTCTCACAGGCAGGTTATAACGGCTTCACCTCCTGGCAGAGGCATGTCTGCCAGCCTTTACCACTGATTCTTCCTGAAGTGATTTGGACCCATCTTCTCTGCTTCATTAACACAGAAGGTAAACAAGGGAGTGAGTCTTGGCCAGGGGGTTGGGAGGGGCAAGGCAAAAGGGATTCCTTTAAATAGCAAAATCCTGGTTCAAAAATGGCTTGACTTGATTTAGACAGAAGATGTCACAAGCAGACCTGCCCCATAAAGCTAGTTACTGCTGGAAGCTTCTGCACATACAACCAGCCAACTCCTTCCTTACCCCAAATGGCCTGAGCTTGGAACCTTTTCATCTGAGGATAGTTTAGTGAAAAGAATATATTTTCATAGTGAGGAAGCTGCATTGGAGTTTGGGTTCCACCATTACTGTTTGATCTCTCTGGGGCTCTTTCCTCCTAAATCTCTCTGGCTTTCTTAGCCCAGTGCCTCTCATGTGGCTTACAAGTGACTTGCTTATTACGATTGGACCAGCAACATAGAATTGCATTAAAGAGCCTGGTCTCTGGACCCTGATAGCCAGGGTTCAAATCCCAGCCCTGCTGCTGGGTGACCTTCAGAAAGTTGCTAAACCTCTCTATGCTTTGGTTTCCCATCTGTAAGATGGGAATGATGACAACAATGCCTCATAAAGTTGCTGTGAGGGTCGTATTAATACAAGCACCGAGAACAGTGTGTAGTCCATCCCAAACCTCATGTGTTTGCTACCACTGTTATTAGCATTATCACCACTATCGTGATGTCTATTTTTTTTTCCATCTGAGGGCATACCATCTTCAGACTTCTAACATGCACTATAAGCTAAGGCCTGGGAGTTCTCCCTAGGATGAGAAGAAAGGCAACCTCATAAAAATATTCTAACCTTACAGAACTTCAGGGAGAGGTGGAGAAGCACAGATGGAGTAGTCAGAACAAGTGTAGGAGGTATTTGGGGGCCAGGAGTGCCTACTCCATCACTTGTACCCATCCCACCTTATCACCCATGTGTAACCCAAGAATGGCCTACCAAGGCCAGCCAAACAAGATCACAGTCATGGTTCCAAAAGTCTGAGGCAGAGATGGCCCAGTGAAGAGGCCACACCAGTGTTTTCCTTACAGAAACAAAACTTCACTAAGCTGAACTAAAATTAAGTTACATTCTACCCTCAAAATAGATTCTCAGAGTCCTTCCCAAGTAGAATTGCTGGCCAACCCCAGATCCACCTATTTGGTTTGTGCATTAATCTGTCTGTATTTGCTCCAGTTTCTCCTCTGTAATTCAAATGCGTGCTATTTTGTACTCTCCTGTTTGGCAATCAGGGTTCTCCTGAGGCATTCGCTGGCCCAGGGGCCACAGGGAACAAGGGAAGTGGGGTAGGGGGAGGTTGTGGTTTTCCAACAACAGAAGACACTTTTCAAACTGGTAGCTGGCAGTATGTCCAGCCATTCCTTCCACCTTGTTGTGGTGGCTGGAAGCCAGCTTTACAGGTGGGCCAGGCTGGACACAGGTTGTCTGTACTCCATTCATGCTGAAGTATGGCCCCTACACTGTCTACCCAGTGCCCCCTAACAGCCAAACCAACACAGGCGTGAACTAGGTTGGTGTCTGGAACATTGGGTTGGGTGCTGGTGAGGGTGACAACAAGAAATAGAAGTCCTATTTCCTGCTTCCACTGATGGTTAGTCTAGTGGGGAGATAAGGTTTAAAAGTTTATGGCTGGCCAGGTGCGGAGGCTCACCACTGTAATCCCAGCACTTTGGGAGGCTGAGGTGGGCGGACCATGAGGTCAAGAGATTGAGACCATCCTGGCCAGCACAGTGAAACCCCATCTCTACTAAAATACAAAAATTAGCTGGGCCTGGGGCTGCCTGTAGTCCCAGCTACTTGGGAGGCTGAGGCAGGAGAATCACTTGAACTTAGGAGGTAGAGGTTGCAGTGAGCCGAGCTTGCGCCGCTGTACTCTAGCCTGGCGACGGAGCGAGCCTCTGTCTAAAAAAAAAAAATTTTTAAAGTTTATGACTAGAGGACTTGTCTCCAAGGTACAGAAGCACCAATCAGAGAAGGGAGAGGTGAGGCTCAGCGTGAATCTCAGCCTCTGAGCCTCTCTTGTCTCTCTAGAGTCTCTTTTGCTCTTAGGAAGAGAATCTGGGCTTCTAGGGGTCTGGTGGTCAAAAGAAGCAAGGAAGAGGCTGGGTGTGGTGGCACATGCCTATAATCTCACCACTTTGGGAGGCCAAGGCAGGAGGATCACTTGAGCTCAGGAGTTCCAGACCAGCCTGGGCAACACAGTGAGACCTTGTCTCTATGAAAAATAGAAAATTATAAAAAATTTTAAAAATTAGCCAGGCATGGTGCCATGTATTCATAGTCTCATAGTCTTAGCTACTCAGGAGGCTGAGGTGGGAGGATTGCTTGAGCCCAGGAGTTCGAGGCTACAGTGAGCTATATCATGCCATTGCACTCCAGCCTAGGTGACAGAGCAAGACTCTATCTCACTGAAGAAAAAAAAAAGAAGAAGGAGAAGAAGAAGAAGGAGGAGGAGGAGAAGGAGGAGGAGGAGGAGGAGGAGGAGGAGGAGGAGGAGGAGGAGGAGGAGGAGGAGGAAACAAGGAAGAGACTGATTAAGGAATAAGCAGTATTTCAATGTAAAAGTATCTACAGAGAAACCAGGATGTGTGTTCTTATATAATTGGCACATTGATCTATAAATATACATGGGGCCCTCTTGAATATATCGTGCACCTGAGGAGCCAGGCATAAAGGGATATCTCTATTGAACTGTCTTTGCTTCCTTTGAATATTTGTTTGGGCAAGAGTGCTAGTAAGAGCTTACAAAAGCAAGGCAAACAAGGCACACCTCTTCCACAAATATACCTTCATGCTGCCTTTCCCCACCTCCAGCTCTAGCAGTGTAGACCACAGTGGCACAAGTTTTGAACAAAGAACAATTTTCCAATGGCAATTGGGATTGAGTTTCCAGAAAAGCTTACTGGTGCGTCTCCAGAAACTGCACATGTGCTGTTCATCAGCATAAACAGAGTAGGGCAAGATACCCTTGAGTTGTCTTCCCTCTCTCTGTTTCTATCCCCCATCCAACCATTGCCAACCAAATCCAGACCCTTCTTCCCCGACCTGATGGTTGGACTTTCCTACTGGCGGGCTAGAAGGCTGAGCAACAATGCTACCCATTTGGCTGGTCTGGGGATCAAGGACCCTTAACTAATTAATGGTACGAACTTGGGACTCGGGGTTCCGCCCATGCTAGCATCAAGGGAAGAGCAGTACAAATCCTCTCCATGACTTAGGAGTTGATTCATGCCATCTAGCAGCTGAGATACCACTGCCACCACACACACACACGTGCGCGCATACACACACACAAGCACACACACACGTATGCACACACACGCACGTGCACACACACACGCGCACACACACACACACCCATTCCTGTCTCTTCAAAGGCCCCATGGAATGATTTTGCTGGTTTAAGGCATGGTTTTTAGAAGGACAGCAAGGATAAGTAAGGGGCATCTGGCTAGCGGGTAGACTGCATTTCTTCAAAAGCAGAAGTCACTGTTAGTGTCAATCCCAGGGAAGGGGCTGCTTTTCGGATGGGACCCCAGCAGGCAGGCTCTAGGTAAGAAAAGCCTGGACCATGGGCTCACATCTTGGGCCTAGACTTGGAGGAAAAGAGGGATCTGGAAGTGTTGGAATGATGCCCTCCCCATGAAAACACACCAAAAAGGAGGAAAGAGGGATCCTTGTCACCCAGCTTGTCTCACAGCCCCTTTGTGTGTATTTTATCATCTCCCACAGGATGACAAAGGGAGGGGCCTTGCTGAGGCCGGAGTGCTCACGGCAAAGGCAATAGGTCAGGGACCCACAGGGAGGTCAGCCTGGAGCCCGCCAAGCAAGTCTTTTTCCTGCCCATCTTGGACACTCTACAATGTAGCCTGCCCAAGGAGGGCAGAGCCGGGCTCTCTCACTCTTCCAGCTGCTCACCCATTCAAGAACTACAAACTGCTTGCTTTTCTTAGCATCACATCAGTGAATCTAGAGGAGAAGGAAGGGAACTAGAACATACTGATAACAACCACTACCATTTATCAAATGCCTCCTAGGTGCCAAGCATCGTGCGCATGTTCTTTAACTCTGTCCTCATGGCCACCTGGTGAGGTGGCTACTGTTGTGGCTATTCATGTCCCTACTTCCCAACTGTGGAAGATGAGGATCAGGTAGCCTGTAAGCAGTTTTGCATCCTAGTGAAAAAAAAAGAAAAGGGAGGTCCTCAGGACAGCAGACCACCTAGAAACCTTTACATGACATTCACACAGGTTGCAAAATAGTTCATAATTTTACTGCACCTCCCACTTTCACTGCAGAGGATCAGAGAAGAAGATTGATACCTAAAAGGAAGGACCCTTGATAAGCTCCCAGTGAGCCCCACATCCCTTACATCACCCACCCACAATCCTTCCCAATCACTTACACAAACACATGTCCTCTGATTAGTAATAAAAATCTAGAAGTCATTGCCATCAGCAATATAACAGTGTATCTATCATCTGTTTAGACTCTTGTGCTCCCCAGCAAGGCTTTCATGGAATAAAAACAAATAACTTGGAAACCACAAAACCACACACTCCCTAAGGTTTCTCCCAACACTGGAAGTCTGAGGTTAATTAGATTGATGAATTAAATGAGACAATATGTATGTACAAAGGTACTTTGTAACCCTGAAGCTAGACAAATGATACACTGTTATATTGCTGATGGTGATTACTTGTAGATTCTTAAATTTACTAATTACAGGAAAACAGCAAGAGGAATCGAAAAAAGATTCTTGTGATTCAGCATTCCCTCATCCCCCCAGGATCTTGAGAGCCTTCCTCCAGTGATGAGGTCCTTCTCAGGTATCTGCTGCCTCTTTGGGGATGATTTGATGATGTCTAGGTGAGAGGAAAGGGCCTTTGGAACTAAGGATGAAAAGCAGAGGCCTGAAGGGCCTGCCTGGACTGGGTCCCTCTGATTACCAGCCTATTGATCACCACAATCCCAACCCCCCAAAAAAATCCTCCCGAAAGACTCAGAAGCTGAAAGGACAGATCAAGAAAACTAGAGAAGTGATCACGGCATACTGGAATGAAAAACAGGCATGGAGCGCATGGGTTCTGGGTGAAGTTGCTGCCCTGTTTCTGTGTGACCTTGGTCAAGTCACTTCCCATCCCAGCAGATAAATCGTGAGTGATAATTACCAGCCTCCAAGGGTGCCTACAATAACCTAGGCAGCCTCCCCGCAAACCTCTCCAAAGCAGTGCTTGTCAAAGTCACCCATGACCTTCTTGGTGCTCAGTCCAGTCATCGAGGAGCAGAATCTTGGTCCTGCTATTTTCTTCCAGCTTGTGGGTCTCAGCACCATCTGCACAACTGACAGCTCCCACACTTTTGCCACCGCCAACCTAGAACTCTCATGACCTTTTTTTCTTAAAAAACAAATTGTATTTTTATTTTAAGTTCTGGGGTACATGTGCAGGATGTGCAGGTTAAATGTTACAAAGGTAAACATGTACCATAGTGGTACATGTTTGCTGCACCTGTCAAACCATCACCTAGGTATTAAGCCCAGCATGCATTAGCTATTTTTCCTAATGCTCTCCCTCCCCCTACCCTACCCACCACCAGGCTCCAGTGTATGTTGTTCCCCTCCCTGATGACCTTTTTACTTACATATCCCAGAGTCTACATTTAGTCTACATTTATACCTGCAAGTCTAATAAAACATCTCAAGTTCGACCCTTCCAACTCATGGGTCAATTTCCTGAGATTTTCCTTCTTAATCTCAGGAAATTGCAGCTCGCTCCACTGCACACCCTACCACCCAAACATGCTCTCAGGGTCTCTGACCATGCAGTTCCCTCTGCTGGAACACTCTTTCTTCACTTGGCGGGGGACCTTCCCTGATCCCTGATCCCTGATCCTGATCCTGATCCATGCACATTCCTCCCCCACCTCACAATCGCTTGGCTCCCCACACTGTGCTCCGTCAGACACTGGCCACCATCTGACATTATGCATTAACTTGCTTCTTTACTGATCGTCTCTCCCCATTAAAATGTAAGCCTCCCCTGGGCAGCAGGTTCTTTGCTTTACCTATTGCTGTAGCCAAAGCTGCCCGAAGAGTGCCTGGCACATAACAGGTACCTCATATGTATTGGCTGAATATGGGAAGCTAAGTGTGATTTCATGTATAAAGTGTCACACACAAAGGGTGATTTAAAAACAGATAAATAACTCCTGTGCAAGCTCTGCCAAATGACCAATTTTTCTGAGTCTTATTCAATCAAAAGGGGATAACAGTAATTCTCGGTTCACAGGGTCAGATACACAACTGTTCAGCAACCAGGAAGGTGCCTGAGTGCTAGACATATATAGGGATACAGGAATAAATAAGGCTCCTAGGAACTCAAGGGCTAGAGGAAAGAGAGACTGGCAATGATACTCAACTGAGGCAGGCTCAGCAATATAAGCAAGGACGGAAAGCCAGGACAGAGCCAAGAGGAGATGAAGTCCGTCTCAGAGGAGGGGTGTCAGGGAAGCGCCCTGGAGATGGCATCAGATCTGAGCATCAGCCCATCCTGCAGAAGAGACTCAGTTTGCTGCGTCTGAATCCAGAGGAGGCAGAAGTCTGGACCCGATCTGGGGAGGGGGAGGTAAGGACAGCAGCTGGAAATGAGGCAGAATCACAGCCTGGCTCTGAGCAAAGCCAGAGCCGATCTCCCACCTTTCCAGGAAGATGATGACCCCCCCTCCCACTGCAAGAGCATGGGGGCTGGGGGCTGGGGGTGGGGAGCGGCGAGCAGCCTGAGTGAAGAGGAACTCTCCTGTCTCTTCAGACAAGTCCCACAAATAGGCTCTTCCTGCATCCTACCCCGGTCCCCCAGGGCCCTTCTCTCTTGTCCGTTTCAAAGGCCCTTTTTGTTGATGTCAAAGCCAAGGCCAGACCGTTAACATGCACTCCCCATCAAGATAAGGAGTCCCAGTTCAAAGCCTGTCCTGACTAACTCTTTCCGTTAAGTAAAAATATTAATCTTGGTTTTATTTAAGCAGGTTTTTTTGGCAAGAAATGAACGCCTGTGGCTAAAAATAAACCCAAAGACACACACTCAGAAAATCTGGAAAAGCTGCAAATCATTTCAACCCAAGTTTCCATCTCAGGGAGAGCTATTACACCCGGAGGATATGAAAACCTCCCTGTCCAGAGACTCCTGTTTCTCAGTGCCTGCCTTGTGTTCCAGGGTCCCCAGGGCAGGTCTGTCCTGGGGATGCCCTGTCCTGGACCTCTGGGGGAAGAGGAGGAGGGGCCTTTGTGAGCTCCTGGCTCTCCTCACCTTGTGAGCAGGATGGGTTTCTGCTTGAGCGGTCTGGGAAACACTCAGGGCCCCTGCTGACGTCTGTTGCAGATGAAATGAAGGGGCCGCGGAGGGGAGGGAAGGAAACAGGCTCAGGAAGGTCAGGCTTCCTGGAACTTTGAGATTACCCAAAAGAACACAGCACAAAATTAGCATCCGATGCCGGTGTTCATGTGTTAAGGGGCGACCTCAATTTTACACAATGAAATGACAAAATTTAAGAGGAGTCTCTCCTTATAGGTATATGCCAGACTTGGGATGAATGCATTTGATGTTTAATCTAACTCCTTAAAGTCAGCCACTCTTGATTTCTTCCTGCGGCCACCAGTAATTTGGGAGAAAGGTACAGATCCCTTGGCCTGGGACAGAGCGAAAGTCCCAGGGCTGGCTGATTCCTGGATTCAGGGCCGACTTACCTGGGCGGGGAGGACTTTGAATCTCAGAACGGTGATGGTGTTTCTGTGACCTGGGTTTCTAAGGGTCCAGTGAGGCGACTGCCCCAAAGTGTTCACCAAGCATGATTAGAATCACTGAGGCTTTTACTCTGCAAAGGGCTGTCAGGTGGGAAATGTCAAAGCCCCAAAGGATAGACAGTGGGAAACACAGTCCTTCTTCCGTAAGTCCCTCACATTCTCCCAGGAACAAATGGGATCCACAACCCTCATTTACATCCTCACCTACACCTCCCTTGGGTTTGCAGTATCTACAGGAGTATTCTGCATAGCTCAGTGACATATATATGGCTCTCCAGAGCTGGGACCATACCTCAAATGCTATCACTCTAAAGCTTCCAGCCCCCATCACTATATGAACCTGTCTTACGATGCCCCTTGCCTGGGTGAGAATCACTTCCTCCCCGTGCACCTGCCTGTACCTTTGGCTTCCTGCAAGACCCACCCATCTGAAATGCCACTTCCTCCAGGAAGCCTTCTGTCCACCCCAGGCCAAGCTAGTCTGCCTCTCTTCTGCTTGGTTTCCCTCTCTTTCTTCCAGCACGTGTTCTTCTTTAATGATTGGTTCCTTGGACACTCACTAGCATCACTAATTACCAGATGGCAAGGACTGCATCTGGAACTCCAGCACCTGGCATAGAGCCTAGATTGTGGCCAGGGTTCCCAAAAATGTTGAATGAATGAATGAATGAGGCTGTGGGAGGGCACCAAAGGTAATACAATAACGAAGACGGGGATGGTTTTGTATTTGGCTTCTTGGAGCGCTGGGTCAGGAGTCCTTGTTCCATAGGGTTACTCAGAAAAGGAAGGGACGAGTAAAAATGTGATCTGGAGAGGCCGAATACGGACGTTGTTCCAAAACATTGAAGACTGACCTCCAAAAAGAGGCAAGTCACAGGACCCTATTACAGGAGACCCCCATGAACTTGTTGATGTGTCTGTGGGAGGACAGCACCCAAATGCTACCAATACATGAAGAACCCAAGGCTCAGCACGCTAAGGAAGTCAGTGGTGACACCAAAATTAGCCCCAGGAGTCTCCACCCAAGGCACTCCTTGCTAGACCTGCTGGCTCCTCTGCAGGCCCTCTGGCCTCCAGCTGCCCCTCTTCCTTGTGGTAGCACTCAGGAAATATGTGGCAGACTGTTTCTTCAGGCCCCATCTCCAGGTCCTGTGTCCCTCTCTGCCATAGTGTTAGTTGTTTGTTTTATTTTGCCCACCCCCCTCCTCCTTCTCCTCAAATATACTTGAAATTCATTGATTCACTTGTCTGCTGTTTATTCAGAAGTATTTCAGGAAGCATCTCAGATCCTGTGCCATGTCTTGGGAATTCAGTAATAAGCAGGTAGACAAAGTTCCTACCTTTAATAACTTTATTTTACTCTTGTGAGACAAGAAGACAGGCAGTTATAGTCCAGGGAGCCACAGGAGCATGCAGCAGACACATCTGGCCAGCCTGGAAGTGCCAGAGGGTGACATCCTGCCTGAGCTGGGATTAGAGAATCACTAGAGACAGTTAAGAGAAAGAAAAAGGAAAGGATCTCTGGTCATGGCTGGAGCAGAGGCAGAGGCCTGGAGGCTGGAGAGTCTGGCCCATTGGCGAGACAGAAAACAGAGAGTTCAACAAAGTACAGGGGTGCCTTGCAGTAGGCGATAATTCCCAGCTTGGTCGGTTGGGTCTTGCTCCATCATGGGATAGTGCCATTTCTTAGGTGGACTTCTCCCTGAGGCTAGTGATAAAGACTTATCACTCTGTCACTGCCCATAGCCTTTAGGATTGCATGTATCCAAATGGGCGCCCAAACAGTCCATTGATGGGAGGCCCCCAAAGCCCCAAGAAACCCCTAGAAACAAGTCTGGGTCTTTGCATCAGACCCCCAAATGATCTCATTCCAGTGCACACCTCATTTCTAATCTTCAAAGTTAATATTTAATGCTTCTCTGTCTCTCTACCCTCTCTCCCCTCAAGCCCTTTAACTTCTTGGAATGGTTTAATGCCCTGGGTGTTTTGGCTGGGCATCTGTGCTGTGCTCTGAGGAGACACCAAGTTTAAGGGGGCACGCCGACCTCTCAAAAGCTCCAGCCCACTCAGGGGTCAGAGGCACCGACTTGCTCAGTGCCATGCAAGTGCACTCGGTGAGGGGGGGCTGAGACCACCCCCAGTCCCCTGAGAGTGGTCCAGCCTCTCCACAGGGGCCCATGGGAAACTTTATCCCACACAAGTGGCCACCAGAATAGCAGCATGGTCTTCAACCACAGCCCCTTTGAAGCGGTGCCCAGAAAAATACCATACCCTCAAACGGTTCTCAGAACTTCCAGCTTTCAGGTCAGGGCATTCGTGAAGCCCAAACAGCTGGCAACATCTCAGGAGCCATCTATAGCATTTTATTTTTCTCCTTATTGGGATTTGGTGTGCTAGGAGAGCTGAGGGACTCTGGCATAGGCCTAGGAGCAGGTCCACCGTTAGCCAAAGGACCACCCTCCTTTGCACACCAGACCTGCAGATGCAGCCTTTGCAGACAGCAAATCTGTTCCCAGAATGCACCAGCAGTGGGCAGGAGACTTTCTTGTGGTTTGAACAAGAGCCAATGGCTGCTCTGTCCCTGGAGTTTACACAGCACAGATGCCAAGGAGACCCTGGTACATCTATAACTTACCCTTCATGTGGCTTTTAAAATAGTGTAGGCTTTCTTCACCTTTAAGTTCCACAAGCTTGAAGGTCGTGGACACCCAGGGACATAGTTTGGAAGGCCCACCTGCTGTAGCAGGTATCCCCTACCCAGGCTCACTCAGCACCTCCCCACCAGCTCACAACCACGTCACTCACGTAGTGGGCACTCAGGTAGAAACAGGTATGAGAAAAATGAGCCCATTCATAGGTCTTCAAGCCCTAAGACCATTATCAGGAATCAATAACACTGAGGGTACGGAGGAATGATTACAGATAAGATCCAAGTCCTTTCAAGGAAACCTTCGTTTTAAATAAAATAAATAAGTAAAGAATGCTAACTGCTGCCCTCTTTGGTCAAAGTGGGTAATGGCACAACTATAAAGCCAATCTCTGTTATTTCTGAACCACCTGCCCTGACCTTGAAGTGTGACAGGGAGATGGAGTCATCAATAAAGAAGGAAAAGACCATCTATTCTATGAACATCTTATCTGCAATCACGATGCCTAAACCTCTTATTCATTCAGTAAATATTCATTGAGTGCTTACTATGTGCCAGGCACTGTGTCAGGTGGCAGAAACAGAAAAGTGAACAAGACAGACACACTTTACAAACAGTATAATCTTACTCTTAAAACCAACTCCCAAAATGTGTAGCTTTATTTCCACTGAGTATAGAAAGAAAACAAGTCTCAGGATGTAACATTAAGAAACTTGTCAAAGGTCACACAGTTAGGAATCCAAATATGCCCAGCAGCAGAGCGCATCCTCTTTCTACTACTAAACAATTAACAAATCTGCAACACCCCACCAAGTCAAATGCACTGGAAATGCAGAGATAGGGAAAATTCCCAAGTCTGAATTAGGAGAGAAGGGCTTGTATAAGTCACAGATGGTGAGAACTTTGAGGTGGAGTTAACTCCCCATAACTCTTGTAATGTCTAAGAATCTCATCCACTGGTGAAGTCTGTATTCAAATCTCCACTTACAGACTGGGTGGGCCCCAGGGCTCTCAAGGTCAGGTTGAGGGTACCTTGGCTTGCAGACAAAGGGCAGGAAGAGAGAAGTCCAGTAACTGACCTCAAGCCCCATGGTTTGAAGACAGGGAGCTCAGGTCTTTGCACCAAAGAGAATGGCAAGGGGTGAACAAGTACACTTTTCTAGATGTCTCATCGGCAGCCCTGGTCTAAAGCTCTCAGTTGCAAAGCCTTGGGGCCTTTGCACATGCCATTCTATCTGCATGACACCCTCTTCTGCTCCCCATTACCTATCAACTGCCACTCATACTTCACATTTAAAATCAAAGGACACTCCCTCACATAAAGCCATCCCCAGCCACCTCCTGCAAACATGAGACTAGAACAGAACCCCTGTTTTGTATTCTCAGGGGCCCTAGTGTGTATGTAACTATATGTTTGTAGATTCATTTGAATCACGTCTCATCCTCTTTCTTCCCTGCCCCCACACACTCACTAAATTCTGCCGAAATTACTTTGCTCACCACTGTATCTAATGGCAACATCTCACAGTGTCCGGAACATAGTAGGTACTCAGTAAATAGTTGCTGGGTGAAATAAGACATCTTTTCCATCTTGGCCCTTATTGATTGCTTCCTAAGAGGAGTCTATCACCCTGCCTTTCTCTACTGTACACTCTGTCACCCAGTATGTACAATTAGCTGCAACATTCCAATGCCAATTCCGTTGCATGAGCTGACTCAGAAGAATGTATAGGGTTTTGATCATGGAAAGAAAAGAAAGATGATCCAGCACAAACAAGGGCACAGCAATCAGACCAAGCCTGGCATGTTGGAGGTCACATGGCTGAGGACTGCAAAGACCCTGGCTGGAGAGAAGAAGAGGAGGCCACTAGTTCATTGTGACCGAAGGGAACGTCCAGTTCCCTGGGTGACAGATAGAAGCTTGGATGGAGGATTCTTTAAGACTCTTCCACAGACTAGGTCTGCTGTGGATCCAGTCATTTCTGGGTCTCATGCAGACCCCTCTTCAGGTGCCAGGATGGTATCCTGTACCAGATAGGAATCCTGTTTTCTGGGTTTATGGGCCGCCCGGAGTGCACCTCTCCCCACAAAGCATAGGGCCAGCTGTACTCTTTGAAGGAGGACTGTAATGAAAAACTGCACATGCCTGCTTCTGGACACTAGAGTCCTCTAGAGCAATCGCCACACCACAAAGTATCTGCAAAGCATACACAGCGCCAGCCACCTCCCCCTGGGAGGCGGAGGCTGCAGTGAGCCGAGATCGTGCCACTGCACTCCAGCCTGGGCGACAAGAATGAGACTCCATCTCAAAAAAAAAAAAAAAACAAAAAAAAGGTAGGCTCATGTAGTGAGGCACACCTCCAACCCCTGTTGCTAGATGTTCCTGGCTGGAACAAATTGGAATACATTTTCCATTATATGCCAGTGCTCTCGGAGGATAAGCAATGAGAGTACCAGGGATGAACACATTTGGTCAAACACTGACGCAGAAAGCAGGAGGATGGTCATGTGGGTAGTTCCCCACTTTCCCTAATTATACAAATCCTATTGTCAATGATTACAATACTAATTATAATGCTGTTATTAGTTACAATAGGTGCCATTAGCTATCAGGCGCTTTCCATGCATGATCAGTGCTAAATGCCTTCCATGGATTTTCCCATTTGAGCCTCACTAAGGCCCTATAAAGTGAGTGTTGTCATAAGCCCATCTTTTAGAAATCAAGGCCTGTAAAGAAGAAGTGACTCTCCCCAGATCATCTCATGAGGAAGTGGTGGACGTAGCATGCCAGTCCGGGCAGCCTGAATTGGGAGCCCCTACTTTTCATCTCTGGGTCCTGCCTGCCTTCCAGAAGGACACGTTTAACTATAGCACAGTGGCATGGGCACATTTCACAGGCCACAGACTTTAGGTTGGGTGGGATCTTCAGTGTCACTCAGTGTAAGCTCCTTTGAATTTCTTCTACAGTCCCATCCCAAGGTGAAACTGCCCAGTGTGCAACCATCTCTGACCTAGGTCAGCCTGTTCCATGTCAAGCCATTTTTTTGACTGTAAAAAAATTCTCCTTTGGACTGCCTCCCTGTGGCTTTCTCCCACCTAGGTGACATCTTGGGCTTACAAAAAAACAAGATATTTGAAAAGAAGGGTCATGTTTCCCAAATCAGCTCCAGGATAAATATTTTCATAGATTAGGATGGTCTCTCCCTGCTTATGACATGGTCCCATGTCCTTCGACCATCTCAGTCTTGCTGGGGGGCCAATGACTCTCTAATTGCTTTGTCAGGGAATAAATGCAAATTTCCCAGGAGCCACTGATCGGTATACAAGGTTGAGAGTTCACCTTCCCCACTTGGAATCTTTTTACTGCTGGTAGTACAGCTTGAGACTTCGCCATCATCTATTTAAATACTTCTTCTAGTGTTAAAAAATGTGTTAAAAAGGTAGATCTTGCTGGGCACGGTGGCTCATGCCTATAATCTCAGGACTTTGGGAGGTCAAGGCAGGTGAATCCCTTGAGCTCAGGAGCTTGAGAGCAGCCTGGGCAGCAAGGTAAAACCCTGTCTCTATGAAAAATATGAAAAAAAATTAGCTGGGCATGGTAGTATGTACTTGTAGTCCCAGCTACTTGGGAGGCTGAGGGAAAAGGATTACTTGAGCCTAGGAAGTTGAGACTGCAGGGAGCCAATATCGTGCCACTGCACTCCAGCTGAATGACAGAGTGGGACTCCATCTCAGAAAAAAAGGGGGGCAAGTATATCTCATGTTAAGTATTATCACAATAAAATAGAATAAAATAAATAAAATAAAATACCCGAGGGTTTTCAAACCAGATTCTGTCTCCCAACTTTGATATGATTTAGTAAATAACTCTACCTACTCTACTAAATAAATGTACTCATATGGGTGGCCAAGTACAATAGTGTTTTTGGAAGAAAAAAAACCCAGGCTTATTACGTAGAAAGTATTGAATAGCAAGAGGAGCCCTGGGCCAGGAGTTGGAAGCTAGATTCTCTTCCTGGTTTTTTCCATTCATTTTCCATGTGAGTTTGACAAATTATTTCCTCCTGGAGCCCTTGTTTTTTATTGTACAAAATGAACATGTTGGACCGGACATATTCTAGTGTCCCAATTAACCCTGGAATCTAAGAGTCCAATCACTTTATATTTCTAACTCATGCATTTCCCCTGTGTTCCACTTTCTCTTCATTGTAATGGTCCAAGTTGTCACGTGCTCCCTGTTTGCTATGTTCTAAAAATAACATTTCTGTAAAGTCAAACTTGAGTAAGACATTAGCATTCTTCAGCTGCCTCTTCTAGCTTTGTCTTCAGCCTCTTTCTTGGCCTGGGATCTGTCTGGATGATCTGCACTTACCAAAACTGGGGACAGAAACAAGTACAGAGTGGGCCCCTAATCACCCCACCTGGTCTATCAGCTGCATATTCAAACTGAGAGGGGCCCATTTGCTAACTAGTGGGACATTGCTGATCTGTGACAATGCTGACAGCCTGCCATGCCTGTCCTGCTTGCCCCTGAGGAGGGCTCATTATTCAGCTCCTTGCCTCAATTTTAATGCCCCTCAACAATCTGTTTTCTTCATTCACCACTGTCTTTTTTTGGTGGAGGTAGTGGGGAACAGTGACGTCCCATTTTCCAGGCTGACAGTCCAGCCAAGAGTCAATTAGTAACAATGTAAACAAACCTGGGATAACTTCACAGCTTAGAGTGCATTAGGAGAGCACTGGACATTAATGCCAGGCAGGGAGGGGCAGGTGGATCCTGGTGTTAATGCCAAGTAAGGTTTTTTGCTCTGGCTCTGCCTCTTCTGAAATCTACATACAGAAGAATTCTAAAGAATGCCAAGAAGATGAGGGCTTCTGCCTTCAGTCTTCCAATTATATGCTAATCCTTGGTAATAAAAATGCTTCCAGGATAGCATCTCCATGGGGACCAGGCTCTACTGCCCCCCGACCCCGACCCCCACATATCAAGTGGAGATGTGCACAGCCATGAAGATGAAAATCCAGCCCCGCTGCCCTGATCATCTGGCTTCGAAGTAGCTGAAACAGCTCTAACAGACAAGTAGACTCTTCAGATGGTACCAGCCCACTCTAATGTTCTGAGTTAACTTTAAACAATTCACCTCTCCTCTGGGTCCCTTCAATTCCAGGGACACCATCCAGCCCCATCCTCCGTCTTAAAAATGACAGAGCACCTTGGATGGCTGATTTCAAACATTCTTTGAGAGCCTCAGAAAAAGGTGTTTTTGAAACAGGAAGGAGCTCTCTTCTGCCTCAGGCTCCCACACCCTCCTGAAGCACGTGCTTCAGGCATAAGTGCCACGCTGCCCCCGTGATCTCAACTTCAACCTCTGCCCAACCTGAGCCTAGCCAGCCTGCATCCCAGCCACGGAAGCTGCTGTTTTTGAAACAGAAGGAATATTCAATACTTTTCACTCTGTCAATATTTTTACCTTCATTTTTCTCCTCTTCCCCCACCCCTGTGCCCCTGGTTTGGGGGGGAGGGGGGTGAAAAAAAAACACACACACATATTTTTTTAAGGCTAAGCAAAAACAAAACCCCATCCAGGCTGAGGCCAGCAGATCGCGGTGTTCTGGGTGGATTTTGCTACGTGCCAGCAAAGACCATCAGCAGGATTTGCAGGAAACACCTTGCGGAATCCACTGGGAGAAGCCAGGGGCCGCAGAGAAGCGTGAGGCGGATACACTCGCAGTCCATGTGACTGGCTGGTTCCCCAGGCCTGGGTACAGGAAACAACTGTGGGATTCCAGGGCCCTGTGGGGGCAGACACATAGCAGTTGGGGGGCGGCGGGGAGGGGGAGGGCTGTGGATCCCTCTGGTGTTTTCCAACGAGAATTCCTTTAACTTGCCTATCTATTCCCAGCTGCCTGTGCATGACCTGTGCTGAGGGTACACAATAAGAAAGGTCACAGGCAGCTTCCCAAGAGCTTCCGTTCCAGGATTTGGCTGAAGCTCTGTTCCTGTGAAAGAGGGGCACACGGGGCAAAGACATGAGGATTTGGGCACCAGAGAACCTGGGGTTGAATCTCAGCTCCAGCTCCTCCTAGCTATAGACTGTCGGGCAAAGCATTTAACTTCTTTTCGGCTTGAAAAGCGAGATGCAATCATACAAGGCTTATAGGATGTTGCAGGCATTAAGGGAGATACTCCCCTTGAGGTACTTAGCACAGTGCCTGGTGCAAAGTAAACACTCAGCGAACAGCAGCGGTGATTACTGTTTTGTGAGAGGCCCCCTTTCCCAAGGCAGTGAAGAGGCTAGAGGGCAGTGGGAAAAAGGACGAAGGGGTTCCAAGAAGAGAGAAAAGAAAATGCAAAGTACTAGCTGGGACCCATATGGGGCCGTGCAAGCTCGCAGCAGCCTGGCTGCCAACCTTCCTCCTCCTGAAATGTCGGCTGCCCCACTTACTCTTGTTTGGAGCATTTCAGTTTCAGGTCAGGTTGGAGCGAGGGACATTGACTGGTATCAGTCCAAGTGCAGTGAACACCCCAGAGCAGTGCAGAGAGAGGCCCAGCAAGAGGCAGGGAGAGGAGGCGTCACTGGAAAATGCTCATTTCTTATTTAAGTCCTTCAGGGTTGCGTCGTGGTCCCATTCTACCCAAGGGTGGGGTCTAGTTTGGTTGGGCCAAAAATGTCAGAGTGCATGGTGAAGCCTCTCAACAAACCTTCCTTCTGGAGGAGCTGTGGGTGTGGGAAGCCAGCACTGATGTGCAGAGTGAGAAATGAGAGCTATGGAATTGGCAGGCCTGCCTGGGCCAGGGTCAGTGCCCGGGGACCGGCATTGTCCTGGCTGGAGGAGGGAATAGCCAGTGGCCAGCAGTCTGTGAAGAGGCTGGGGTAGAATGAAGGCCAGACCCAGGCCAATTAGGGTCTGATGAAAACCAGGGCCGTTTTTCATGAAACAGGAGGCGGGTGACCCGCTGCAGTGGGGATGCTGGCTAGATAGAGCATCTGGCACCGATCAATTCCCAGGCCAAGAAGCGAGCCTACATGTGGGTGAAAATGAAATGCCGAAGGCCCGGGGGGCCCCGCCCCCTCTGTCTTTGCCGTAATGAAGTGCCAACTGGGAGCCAGCTGGGCAAAGGGGACATGTTTCCTTGCTGTGTCCACTGTTTGGTAACAATTACGGGCATTCTTTCGGCACCAACAGGAACAGTAAGCTGGGGGAGCAATTCTTTGAACCACCAGGCATGATCATGAAAGGAGGGTTTAGATCAAAGGAGGGTATCGGTAATGTTCAACGCACCTCATGTGTCTCTGGCCTGGGACTGAAGCCGGCAATGGGGTGGGGGAGCTGCTAAGAAGTGCCGAGTTGAATTAAGCAGTTCCTCTTTCATCCCTGCCCGTCTTCTTCAGCGGTACCCTCTGAGGGTAGAAATGGTGCCAGTTTCAGCTGGTTCCATGTGCCAAGTTCAAGTCCGCTATAGGGAGGAGGCTGGTAGTCTCCTCCAACCCTCAAGCCCGCCCCTGGGGCAGTGGGGAGGTAAGGACCAATGTACCCAAGATCCTTGTTTTTGTCTTTCCCCTCCTCATTGTGGGGCCCCCCAATGAGGGGAAGAGTGTGAATCTCCTTATGTGACTGTCTCCCCCAAGCTTGGGTGATGTACCCTTCAGCCCCTACACCCCTTCCCACTGCTGGCTCCAGTACTGACTCTGGGAAGGTTCAGTCCAGCGTGCTGATGAGGCAAACACGGGGAAGGAAAGAGCTCCGTCTCTCCCAGAACCGGCCAAGAAGTCTACAGTGGGTAGGCAAGAACTCCCGCTGGATGGGGAAACCTTGGTTCTAACTGCCTGGACCACTAACTCATGGGGTAGCATCAGGCAGGTCGCTTCCTGTCCCTGGGCCTGTTTCCCGAACTGGGAAGCAAAGAGACCAAATAAAGGCCCTTAAAGTCTATGCATGGCCCTTAAAGTCTATGCCTGTGGTCTAGAAAGCTCATCTAGAAGAGTAGAAAAGACTTCTTTCAGTTCTGCTCCTTCTTTCCCGGGTGCATAGCATCCAGCCAGGGGCTGGCTGGCTCTCTGACCTTTTTCTGAGGCTGGCTCTAACACAGCAGCCAGCAGATGGCAGAATTTTTTAGAGGCCTGTATCTCTGAAAGATTTGCTACTTCACATCAGCATAAAAGAATGTTGACCTGAGAAGCTGTCTGCTCCTAAGTGGCCCCGTAAGAACTTTCCCTCTTGAGTTTCACCCACTTGAAGGCTGGAGCACAGGAGCTAAGTTTGAGTCTAGCATAGTCACTCACTAGCTGGGGAACCAGGGCAAGACACTTCACTTGTCTGAGCCTCAATTTCCTAGCTGTCAAAGGGCATTCTTTCCTGCATTTAACAAATGTTAGAGTTTCAAGTATCTTCTAGGTGGTGAACAAGACAAACAAGGTCTCTACTCTCCTGGTGCCTAAGTAATGGAGGAGGAATCAGACCAAACAATAAAACAAATACCCAATATGATGTCAGGTGCTAGGAGGCAAGGTGGAATAGAGAAGGAGGCTGGTAGGAGGGGAAGGGAGGCACAGAAGGCCTCTCTACGAAGGTGACATTTGAGCTGAGACCTTCATGATGAGAAGGGGCCAGTGAGTATCTGGGGGATGAGGTGTTCCTGGAAGAGAGGACAGCAAGTTCAAAAGAGACAGTGACACTTGGAGCCTGGAGCATTTGAGGAATAGCTAGAAGTGTGTGGCAACAGCAAGGCCAAGGGAGACAGAAGCCAGATCCCGTAGAAACTTCTAGAGCTTGCTAAGGAATTAAGAAGCCACTGGAGGGGCTGGGCGCGGTGGCTCAAACCTGTAATCCCAGCACTTTGGGAGGCCGAGGCGGGCGGATCACGAGGTCAGGAGATCGAGACCATCCTGGCTAACACGGTGAAACCCCGTCTCTACTAAAAAAATACAAAAAACTAGCCGGGCGAGGTGGCGGCGCCTGTAGTCCCAGCTACTCGGGAGGCTGAGGCAGGAGAATGGCGGGAACCCGGGAGGCGGAGCTTGCAGTGAGCTGAGATCCGGCCACTGCACTCCAGCCTGGGCGACAGAGGGAGACTCCATCTCAAAAAAAAAAAAAAAAAAAAGAAGCCACTGGAGGGCTTTGAGCAGGACATCGGCGGAGATGCGACTGGTATTTTTTAAAGTTCACTGTTTGTTGGAGAAGGGATTGTAGGGGAGTGGGCATAAAAGCAAGGGAGTTCATAATAGTCATAACCACCTCTCCCTTGCCCATCTACCCTGGGGTCATTGTAAAGCTCACCTGAGATTCATGCTGACACCTAGAAAAGCCCAGAGGCACGGGAGGAGGTAGATCTCATCACGTGTTTTAAAATCCATTTGTACAAGTAGGAGCTTGCAGGGACTGGCACCAGGGTGTTTGGAACTGTGTTCCTGTATAGATTTCAAGGAAACAGGGTAGGGTGGCAGATTTCTGCCCTGCCTGAGCTATGCAGCTGTCCAGGCCCAGATGAATTCACATATTTAAACTGGGATCTTTGCTATAGGCCACGCCTGGCTCTGTTTTTGCTGCTGGTGCCGGACAGGGGTAAGCTAACACCCAGCAATGTGGAGAAGCTGACACTCCACGCAAAGTCACTCGCTGAATTCCTGGCCAAAGCTCATCTCTCCTGCCCTCACTTTCAGAACTGGGAAGGAAAGAGCAGGAGAGGCTGGAGATTTATTCACTCGGGGATTTTGAACTTCAGAGCAGGCCTCTGCCTGGACAGTGATCAGCAAAACTCCAGCATTCCACTGAGCAAATCTCAGTGCTCAGAGCAGCAGGGATTGAAAGGATCTTGGGTTCCAGCTTGCCTCCATCAGCTGGAGTTTGGAGCTGGAGGCCTGGATTCAAATCCTGTCTCTGCCTCTAGGTTCCCTCAAGTGGAATAAGAAGATCAGTGGCAGCAGGCTCCTAGGGTTGTCATGGGGATCAAGCGGGAGAGCAGAATGCAAAAACCCTGCTTAATGCCTGCTACATGCGCTCACTCCCCCATGAACTCATTCTGAGTGGCAGGCTTGGGACTGGACAGTGGATGCCCTGGTGCCTGGTAAATGTTCACAGAATCTGAAGACATGTAGTACATTTTATTCCAGCTCAGATATAATGCTATCTAAGATGCCAGGAAGTTCAGAGAAGAGAACGGTCAACATGACGACACACAGTGAATATCTAGTTGTTTTTTTTTTTTCTTTTAAAGTGTTAACTTCTCAAGATTCTGCCTGTCATCTGTACAATGCAGATACTGAAATTTCCCAAAATTTAACAAAATGGGACTGAGGTTATCTGGTTTTCTACTTTCTCCATGCTCTTTATTTGCTTACATTATTACCTTTTTAAATTTTATTTATTTATTTATTTTTGAGATGGAGTTTGCTCTGTCTCCCAGGCTATTGTGCAGTGGCACAATCTCAGCTCACCGCAACCTCCGCCTCCCGGGTCAAGCAATTCTCCTGCCTCAGCCTTCTGAGTGGCTGGGATTATAGGTGTCCCCACTACGCCCAGCTAATTTCTTATATTTTTAGTAGAGATGGAGTTTCATCATGTTGACCAGGCTGGTCTTGAACTCCTGACCTCAAGTGATGCTGCTGCCTCAGCCTCCCAAAGTGCTGGAATTATAGGCGTGAGCCACCACGCTGGGCTTATTATTTCCTTTTAAACTTAAGTAATACAATTTCACTAAAGAAAGGTTGGGAAAAAAAGAAGTCAACAAACAAAAACCTATAAAATAATTGTGTAAATGACTTAAACTCCCACTGTCCAGTTCTAACTACGCTTTATATTTATATTACCTTCAAGACTTTTCCCTATGCTAATACAAACTTGTGGATATGTCCCCCGCTAATAGAATCATACAAAATGTGCTTGGTGATCTGGTTTATTTCAATCCCACTATATCAGTTCATATAGCTCTGCCTCATCCCTTTGAATGGCTATGTTGTTTTCAATTGCATAGATACAGAAATGTTAGTTGGATGCTTTTATAAACAACTCTATGATAAACATCCTTGTGTGTTTATATCTGTATATATACATATGTACAGATAAATATTTATTATATATAGAAGCATACACACACACACATACACACAATTTTTTTTTTTTTTTTTTTTTTTTTGACACAGAACCTCACTCTGTCACCCAGGCTGGAGTGCAGTGGCACAATCTTGGTTCACTGCAACCTCTGCCTCTCGGGTTCAAGCGATTCTCTGCCTCAGCCTCCCAAGTAGCTGGGATTACAGGGATTACAGGTGCTCGCCACCACGCCCAGCTAATTTTTGTATTTTTAGTAGAGACAGGGTTTCACCATGTTGGCCAGGCTGGTCTTGAACTCCTGACCAGGTGATCCACCCACCTCCGCCTCCCAGAGTGCTGGGATTACAGGCGTGAGCCACCGTGGCTAACACACACACACACGTCTTAGCATACTTACCTGATTATTTCCTCTGGATCTAGAAGTTATCTCCTCTTTCTAAACCTGTCATTTTAGTAGTAACTGAATCCAAGTCAGCAGACCTTCTGCCAGCCATTAGCTGGCTACCCTGCAGACCTCTACATGCAGCATCCAGTATAACTAAGGAGGCCCTAGACACAATTTCTCAGGTCCCACGAACTCACCGGTCCCTCCCCCGTGTCCTCCCACCCACTGCCCCGTCCCTACCTCTAGAGGCCAGCTGTTGACCAAACCCAAAAGAAATCCTATCAGCCTGAGTCCTGTCCCTTTTCTGCCCTCATTGGACCCAGCCTGCGATTTCAAAGTTCCAGGGTCTGAGTAGACATCCCAAGAAAGGCGGGGCCAGGAAGAGCCTAATCGTTTATGTCATAAAGTCACTGCTCAAGGCCACCTCCCCAAACAAGGTCCCTTTCTGCCTTCTGTGTGCTCCTTTTCTTATAAAAGCACTCTGGTTGTCATCGGTAATCTTAGCATTCTGCATGAGTAGCGAGCATCTCTTTTGGTCAGAGAGTGAATGCAAACTGCCATGTCTTTGCTCGGTATCAAAGACATCTGCCTCAAACACTGGTTCGGAAGCAAAAGAACAACATCGAAAGCAGAGGAAACGGATCCAAATGTTTCCTATGAAGGGAGTCATCATAACAACCCATTCGATGAATACAAGTAACTTCCTTTTATTTGTATACAGGGAATTTATATCATACATGCATGCCTCTAACCAGTCTGAATTCAATGACATACATATTATTTAATTATGCAAAAAATACATGCATATATACACTTCATTTTAAAAGGGCAGTTCTTCCCACCCATGGTTCTTCAGTGAGCTCCAGACAGGGATCTGCTGTTGTCTCCGGTGATGCCAGTTCCTACATGACTATGGGGTTTAAAGACAGATCCTGAGATTGTCTCACTCCCTAAAAGCATCTCAGCTGCTCAGCCTGAGGGTACTTGACAACAAGAATAAAATAGTGCTCTGTCACCACACTGAAGGAAAAGCTGGCTCAGGTGGAGTTATGGAGAGATGGCACTGTATTTTTTTTTTTTTTTTTTTTGAGATGGAGTCTTGCTCTGTCGCCCAGGCTGGAGTGCAGTGGCGAGATCTCGGCTCACTGCAATCTCCGCCTCCCAGGTTCAAGTGATTCTCCTGCCTCAGCCTCCCAAGTAGCTGGGACTTCAGGTGTGTGCCACCACACCTGGCTAATTTTTTGTATTTTTAGTAGAGATGGGGTTTCACCGTGTTAGCCAGGATGGTCTCAATCTCCTGACCTCATGATCCACTGCCTCGACCTCCCAAAATGCTGGGATTACAGGCATGAGCCACAGCACCTGGCCAGCACTGTATTTTACAGGAATGTAAGGGCGTTTTGACTTTCTATGTGCTGACTTCATAAGACATCACTCCAAGACCCTTAGAGGTATAGGTGTCAAAAGACCTTCACCTATAATCACCTGTGGCAGGGCACTGTGGGGATGCGCCATCTTATAGGAGTGCACATGGGGCTCTGGAGGTACAGTGACTTGCCTTAGACCACATGGATGGCTGGGGAGTTCATTCTGACTGCACCCCATGTCTTTTCACTCCAAGTCGGGTGCTGCCTCCCCTGCTCCTACACGGTCTGTTAGCACCATGCGAGTCCACCAAGCTTCTTCCCTCGGCCAGTTACCATGCAGTCTGTCCAGAGACCTGCCCTCACGGCCCCCTAAGTTGCTCGTGGCAATGCTTCTCCTTCCCTCTAATTGCTATTCCTGCTGGTGGCTGCTCACCCGATCCCAGCCCACCACCCTCGAGGCCTGGTCGGCTCTGTGCTAATCCACTGAACCCTGGCTGTGTTTGGGCCAGGACACAGAGGGCCCACAGAATCCTGGTTTCTGAGAGGAGACTCTCTTTGGCCACCCCCAAGTGCAAATCTGGCTCATCTATTTAAGAGAGAGGCAGAGGGCATCCACCCCACTCACAGCTCCCAACAGAAACATCCTTTGTAGCATTGTCTGTGGCGGGTCCCACCTCCTGCAGGGACCTTGGAGACAGAAGAACTCCAGCTTCAGGTCCGTAAGAGCAATCAGGTAACTGACCACGGGACTTACGAGTCCCACCAGGAGCCAAAGGGTGGCGCCCAGGAAAGGGATGGGCTGTGGTAGCTTCCTGTATGATCCTCTAGACCCAAAAGCAGGGGTCACTTGAGTCCTTGCTTTCCCACCATTGTTCTTTTATCTGATTATCAAATGATATGTCACCATAGTGAAATTTTATTTTCCAGAAAACACTGCATAAAATTAAAATCATCCAAAATCTGACACCCCAGAAATAACTAGTGTTGATATTTAGTATACAGACATTCAGACTCTTCTCTAAGCATCTGGATGCATATTCATCATCTCTCTCTCTGTTTTTTTGTTTTTTTTTTTTTAATTGGCTTCTGTTACCTAAAAGTGCACCATAGGGCTATTCTGGCATCAACAGAGAACTACCTCAACATCTTTCATGACTTTTTCATTCACCTTTCTTTGGACCATCCGTTATATTAATCCATTTCTATCAACTCTAGCTGTGAGGTCCACACCCACCTTCTTTGACTTCTGATTTTAATAGCACAGCACTGATGCCACCTTAGCAGTTAGCAGAAGAGGAAGTGCAGATCTTCACTGTATGAACGCACCATAATCTAAGCAGTCTATTTGCAATAGACATTTAGATTAATTTGGGGATAACGTAGCAGTGGACTCCATTGCCTCGTTATTTCTTACGACTACATTTCTAGAAGTAAGATTGCTAGTTAAAGGGTTTGCACATGTTTGAGGCTTTTGATGCACAGGAACATACTTCCCTCCCCAGACGTCACACCAGTTGCCTTTCCTCTCAGTGGCCTGTGAAGGTAAGAAACCAGACTCCATGAGGACAGGAAATGCAAGTCCCAGATTCCCCACGCTGCTCTGCCAAGTCCAGGGACATCATCTGGAAATCCCCAGAGGCATCAGCACATGGAGCACATCCCATGAAGGGCATGCAGGGGAAATGCCCTGTGATCATACCCAGGGAGAGCGAGGAAGACTTTGGGCATGGGAGCCAGCCTCAGAGATGGGGAGTTGGGGAAAGGACAAACAGGGAGAGCTCCAACTTCTTCTTCTTTGTTTTTTGAGATGGAGTTTCGCTCTTGTCGCCCAGGCTGAAGTGCAATCGTGCAATCTCAGTTCATCGCAACCTCTGTCTCCCAGGTTCAAGCGATTCTCCTGCCTCAGACTCCCGAGTAGCTGGGGTTACAGGCATGTACCACCATGCCCAGCTAATTTTGTATTTTTAGTAGAGATGGGGTTTCTCCATGTTGGTCAGGCTGGTCTCGAACTCCCGACCTCAGGTGATCTGCCTGCCTCAGCCTCCCAAAGTGCTAAGATTACAGGCATGAGCCACTGCGCCTGGCCTCAACTTCTTACAGAATAATCGGAAGCAGGGAGTGGAAGGCAGTGAGTGACAGGGGAACCACGAGGCCCTCTGTCTCCTAGGAAGTATCCCTCCACTGAGTGGGATATACGATGACAAGAGGAGCTACATGGGACAGTGACAAATACCTGGTTCAGGAATGCAACCCCCGGAAGCTGCCTCCCCCCACTCCCCACCTGCTTTGTGACATTGGGAAAGGCCTTCACTTCTCTGGGCCTCCACTTTTCCATCCGATTTGCCTTGCCCCTCAGCTAAAATCGTCTTAATTCTGTGATTTCAGAACCAGCCTGAAGACCAGGGCAGACAGGTCTCCACTCTATCCCTGTCTGTTCACCAGGTCATTCACCTTTCTGTGGACCATCCATTATATTAATAAATCCATTTCCGTAAACACTAGCTATGAGGGCCACACCCACCTTCTTTGACTTCTGATTTTAATAGCACAGCACTGATGACACCTTAGCGGTTAGCAGAAAAGGAAGTGCAGATCTTCAATGGAACATAAAGAATGTGCTTTTCAAATTTAGCTTCAGCTCAGCCTTTACTGAAAGTCCCTGTCCCTGCTGGCATCTCTCACCCACCTGCATTATAAACGGGGTCTTTCCCATTTTGCAGTTGGGAAAATCAAGGCTCAGAGTTTACATTTTAGTCACCTAACTCCAGTGGTAAAAGGCAGAGACAGGATTCCATCTCTACTTTCTTTGACTTTAAGTTCATCTCTTTCTTCATCCTTCACTGTCTCTCCAAACCAGCCCTTCAGAAGAGCCCGGGAGACGGCACCAGTGGGTATTTTTCATGCTCAAAGGTATGAATTCTCTAGTGCAGGGATGAGATCACACTGAAAGAGCATGAAGCCACCTGGGTTTCTCGGATTGGTCATGCTTGGCTCAGAGACCTTGAAGCCAGTGAACAAGTCTCTCCCTACCCTTTATCATCCATAAAATAAGCAGTGAGAGAATTAATTAGCAGTGTCTGGCAAACTCTGCTCTTTATTATTCATACATCACTTCTGATCTAATAAGTAAGCAGTTAACCTCCTTTCCTCCTTCCAAGAACCCACATCTATTGACTTGACTCTCAAACAGGTATGAGTAAGCTTCTGTGATCTTCCACCCTAGAACATATCCCAAGCCCCAAACCTCCCCTTGGTCCCAGGTGCTCCTTGGTGCCTGGGGGTAATCAGGTCCTGGTGATGCCACGACTTGTGTTCTCTGCGCCCCTGCCCGTCCCTAAGCAAGCATGTTGCAGAAGCAAGATGTGCCAGCTAAGCATGGGTCAGGAGAAGTCTCAGCCTGACCCTAAAGACTGTCTCCATCCTCAAAGTAAATGGGGTTAAGGGGGAAAAAGCCAGCCAGCCAGCCAGCCAGGTGCCCATGGGTCACGGATTTCAGATGCAGGTTTTCCAGGCCCCTAGGTAATGCTAGGTGCTGCAGTGGAATGGGTGGATGAGCAGAGGAGGAGGGCACACACACGGAGTAGAACACACAACACATACACGGAGGAGAAAGGAGGAATGCTAAGGAAATGCCCTGTGATCATGCCCTGAGGGAGTGAGGAAAGCCTTGGGCACAGGAGCCAGCCTCAGAGACGGCCTGAACAGGGTGAGAGGGCAGACTCCGCTCTGCTGAGCCAGGAGCGACACCTACACTCCACCTTCATCAGAATCAAAAAAGCACCCACTCTCGGTGTTGGAAGCTTGCACCACACCCCACACCAAAAATTCCCCTCAAGGCCCTGATTCCCTTGGGCTCCAAAACGAACAAACAAAAAAGCTGATGGGCTTCTCAGGAAGCCATGTGGTAGGATGGATATCACAGAAAACCATGGATGGGAGAACTTCCCTTGGGCCCATGAGCAGAACAGGAAGTCAGGCAGTCAGTGGGCTCCCAAGAAGTTAATATATGCTATGGACAGATAGCAAGTTATGGACAGATAGCAAGATAGCTAGTTAATATACGCTATGGACAACCCAGCAAGTTGGCTGTTTCAGAATCCTCCTCTTTTGTTTTTTGAACCTTTGGAAACAAAAGATGTGCTGGGAGACATGGCCCTAGAGCGTGCTTACTCCGGATCCCTGATTGTCCAAACTGCGGAGAGGGAAGGGCAGATCTATGCCAAGAGGGGGACAGGCTGTAGAGGCCACAGCGGATTCGTCTGTGTGACCTTAGCACTCTGCCCAGCACCTGGAATATGGCAGGCGCTCCATAAACCTGTGTTCAAGGAATGAATCTGTCCATAGCGTATGTATTAATGGGACCTTTAGAGTCATTGGACATCCTTGGGAATCACATACCCGCAGTTGGCTGGTGGTCTAGAAAAAAAGGTAAAAAATGAGATACAACCCTCTACATGTTTGGCCTCCTATATGGGGCCAGGCTGGGCCTTGAGAAGGAGACCACAGGACCTGACGAGCATGGCACCCTGTTCTCTTTGTGTCCTGAGATGCCTTCTCACTAAGCCTCTTTCCAGACCTTTGGTCCTGGGGCTCTGCAGTGAGCAGAGAGGCAGCTCCTTGCAGGTGAAACCCAGCACCCGCCCATGAGGCCAAGCCTCCCCATGCCAACACGGCTTATTTCCTCTTTCACTACCTCACTCCCTAGTGGAAAAAACAAGAAAACAAAATTCCCCTGAGCAACCTGAAACCCTATGACCCCCTGGCCAAGTGGCAGATCCAGCTCCACCTTGATCCCCTCCACTTTCCTCTGGCTCACCTATACTTAAGTGCAGAGGCCAGCCTCGAGGTTATTTATAACTGTGTCAGAGGAGGAGGAGGCAGGAAATAGGAAATTATGCAGGAGGGGGCTAGGAGTAGCTGTAGGGGCCAAGTGACCCCGCTGGCTGACTTGAAATCCCCTGCCTGCCTGGCCCGTGGCTTCAGAACCCGGTGACAGGGAATTCTTACCCAGCCTGGATTCCTCCGGTCTCTGAGTCCTACCTGCAGCTCTCTTGCCAGCCACGTCCCCTTCCCTAGATCCAGGTGGAAGCAGTTTTATTCTGAGACTTTCCCCCTGGGCCGGCTACAGTGACATCAGCTTTTCTGACTGCAGTTAATGGTGCAAAAGCTGGAGGCCAAGCAGGAGGCCCAGTGCTGGAGGGGAGACGGACAAACACCCAGCCCTGGGAGCAAATGGGGTGGCAGCAAACACGCAGCTTTTCAAGTCCACCAGCCCTATCTTTCTGTTTCCTTTCCTCCTTTAAATGCTCTGAAAGCCAGAGTCTGAATGGTGACTACTTGAGAACCCAAGACTTCTCCTTAACTGCATCCAGAGGACTCAAAGGGAAGGCCACTCAACCAGAATCACACAGCAGAAGGAGCAGAGCCAGGCCTGGGGTCCCATTTTCTGGAGGCACTGGCCCGTTTTCTTTTCTTTTCTTTTTTTTTTGAGACAGCGTCTCGCTCTATTGCCCAGGCCGGAGTGCAATGGCGTGATCTTGGCTCACTGCAACCTCCACCTCCTGGGTTCTAGCAATTCTCCTGCCTCAGCCTCCCGAGTAGCTGGGACTACAGGCATGTGCCACCACGCCCAGCTAATTTTTGTATTTTTAGTAGAGACGGGATTTCACCATGTTGGCCAGGATGGTCTTGATCTCTGGACCTTATGATCCGCCCGCCTCGGCCTCCCAAAGTGCTGGGATTGCAGGCGTGAGCCACCACACCCGGCCAGCACTGGCCCCTTTTACTACACTACCATGCTGCCCCCAGCCGCCGGGCTAGCTAAGACCCTCCCAGTACAAATGTGAGTGCCCCTGATGGACCGCATAGGCTGGATGTGCCTGTCCTTGCTTTGCCCAGCAGAGCCATGTCCAGAAAGATGGCATCCCACCTCAAATCCTGTAGACTGCTGCAAAATATCCATCAGCCAATTTCTTCTCCAAAACGCTCTGAGCAGCCACGCAACTGGCAGCGCCATTAATTTTCAGACAATTTCAGACTAAGTTAGATTACCTTTTTTGGGGGATTTTGTTGCTGTTTAGTTTCAACACCATCATTGACTCAGTGATACTCTAGGGCAAGTGTTCTAATGATCCAAGATAGCTTTTAGGAGAATTTCTGAACCTCTTGAAGTTTGTATGCATAGCTTTAATCAGAATCGCAAAGGTGCTCCTATCGGTAAAATAATTAGGACGGTGATACGAGTAAAGTATAGAACAGAGAGGGGAGAGATCTGGCCCCGATGACCAGGGGACCAGGGTGGGGTTGCACTGGTATGTCCCTACTGCTCATTCCCTGCTCCCAGAGTGCCTGTCCCCTGGACCTTCAATCAGAAACATCTCACCTTCACACTTACCACACTGTCCTTCAGTCATGTCCTTAACGGTATAAACAAGATCCTAGGATTTAAGAATCTGATGTGTGCCCAGAACTGAGCCAAGCAAGATTATAAAACAAGTCATGAGCACAGGAAGGAACTTTAAATCTGGCAAATGTGTGACCTTGAAGGTCACCCTTCCCTTCCTCCTTTTTCTTCTGGTCCCTACAAAGCACCCACTGGCACCACTACAGCCATTTCTGTTTGGCAACCCTAGAAGAGCAGCTTCCCTGTGTAATGCAGATGATACCTCCTACTTTCTTCTTCCCTACTCAGCAATCACAATGGCAGGCAAGTGGGCAAAGGGGGTTTGCGGAATCCTCATCTGGGCAGTGTCTCACCAACTGCATTTGTAGGTGCTTCTTGGGAAAATTAGTTCCTTGGCTAGATATGTTCAGAGAACACTGTTTTAAACAGCTAAACAGGTCACCATGTAGCAGGACTTCTCAGAGCCTTTACTATGCTACTAGCCACATGTATCTCCAAGAGGGGAATACAATAAACAGCTCTCCCAAATAACTTTTTTTTTTTTTTTTTTTTGAGCTAGTGTCTTGCTCTGTCACCCTGGCTGGAGAGCAGTGGCACAATCATGGCTCATTGCAGCCTCAATCTCCTGGACTCAAGCAATTCTCCCACCTAAGCCTCCAGAGTAACTGGGACTACAGGCCCAACAACCTTTTCTTTTTCTTTTTTTTTAATTGGTAGAGACAGAGAATCTTACTATGTGACCAAGGCTGGTCTTCAATTCCTGGGCTCAAGTGATCCTCCTGCCTCAGCCTCCCAAGGTGGGCTTATATGCGTGAGCCGCTGCGCCCGGCTCCAAAGAACATTTCTTAAGATTGGTGGTATGAGGATCACACCTTGAGAAACACTGACTTAGGCCTTCCCACAGTACAAAGAAATGTTGCCTGCCCCGTCCTTACAGCACACCTGATGACTTACAAGAGGTGCTGCTGAATTTCCTGCCAGGGAAGCGATCTTAATTCTTCTCAGCAAGACAATGAGGCAGCCTTCAGGAAGGACCCAGGAGCTTGGTATTAGAGGATGATCCAAGTCTGATGGCAAATTTAGAGTGCTCCAGGGAACACTAAAGTCTTGATGATAGGGCAAAAGGGAGCGATTCCATCTTTCTAACCTGGCAGGATAGCAGGTAACAAGATAGAAATAAGAAAAAAGCAAGCTGAACTTGTGTTTCCCTGACATTTGAACTGCCTGCTGTTCTCCTCGCCAAAAATAAAAAAGTTGGTCTCCAGGCAGCAAAAGTAGAGAAGTGAAGCTAACAGAGGTCTCCAGCCTGCAGGAAGACTCATATAACCTCAGCCCGAAGTTATTTTTATACAGAGCGCAGAGTTTTACTGGCTAAGAGCTCACCCAATGACCCATTTTCAGTATTTGTTTATTCCTGTATTTCACCCATGTTTATTGAGCACCTACTGAGTATGATGGCCTGTAGTCAGGAATGCCCATCAATTTCCAGGCAGCAAGGCTATTCTTAGTTTTCTGATGTCTATTTAAAGAGTGTTAATCCTCTGGGCCCCCCCGCCCCTGCAATTAGACACATACCACTTTCCAACCTGGTACACTGACCTCGCCCAACTGGGAAGGAGGAATGGACAAGTGTTCTTCCCACCCTGCTGAACTTGGCCAAGAATCTGGCTTCATAGGTTAGGGCAGCCTGGGAACCAGCCAAGCCAGAGGAGACGAGCCTGCTCTGCCTGGGCCCTTCAATCAGTGCTGGAGTCAAAAGCCTCCCTGTTCTGTTCTTTACCAGCAACACAGTAAGGCAGAAAGTGTTGGGACTCAAGAGCAGAAAAATCCAGGCTGTCTAGTGGGGCGGTGAAGACCACAGAACAGACACACCTGCTCAAATACTAGCTCTGCCATCATACAGTAGGGTGACCGTGGGCAGAATTGGTGAGATAGCTTGAACTCTGGAGTCAGGAGGCCTGGCTCAAATCTGGCTTCACTGTGTAGGTACATACTAGGCAAGTTACCTAGTCTCTCTCAGAGCCTCAGTATTTTCATCTGCAAAGTGGAATGAGGAGGACGAGGATGATAACACTAATAATTTCTGATATGTATGTTTATAGTAAAGAATAGAATTTATTATGTGTATATATGTATATAAAGGTCTTTAAATAGCTGTCAGTAAATGGTAGCTGCTTTCATATTTAATTCCTCTTAAGTCTCAATTTTGTTCATCTGCAAAGTATAAATAAGAGCGCCTACCTCAATGAGTGTTTATGAGAGTTTAAAGGAGATAATGCTTGGAAAGGTCTTGGCATATAAAAACAAATCAATAAATGTTAAACATTATCAAATTGTTATTATTTTTGTTCCAGTTCCATCTCTAGCTCTTAAACCAAGCTGCTATATACCTCTTTGGACCTCAGTTTCCCTATCTGTCAAGTGAGAGAACTGGATCAGATGGCTTCTCTAGTGTCATGGCACATGGGTTCCCTGCACTGGGATCCACACGGCCTAGAAGTTACTTGCAGCAAAACTGTCAGTAGCCTCTGAGCCTTGGTCAGCCCTAATGTACCTCCAATAGCCCCACATCCCTGTGCACAGCTCATGAAACAAGTAGAAATGGGGAGGGGAAGATGCCTTGCCTTTGCGAATATTATCTTGACCTGTGCTGTAGTATTAACGTGGTGGCCACTAACCACAGGTAGCTGAAATGCAACTAGTCCAAACTGAGACATGCTATGATTGTAAAATACATATTGGATGTCAAAAACTTAATTTTGAAAATGTAAGATCTTATTAGTAAGTGTAAAATTGATTACATATTGAAATGGTCATATTTTATACATATTGGGTTAAGTATAGTATTAAAATTAATTTCACTTTTTCCTCGTTTTTTTAAACGATTGACTATGGGAAAATTCAAAATTGCATACATGGCTCACATGTAGCCACAATCCTGTTTCTCCTGGGCAATACCAATCTAGTTTTTTTTTTTTCCCTTTCTGTCTCCCTGCTTGTGAGCCACCCAGTAAGAAACTCTTCTCAGAGGGATACCAGAAAGAATTCAAACTATTTGGAATTAACTTTTTAAAACAAAATAAAATCCAGATGTTAACTATCCAGGTGGAGCATTCTATTTTAGCAGCCTTTGGGAATCTCCTCTGGCTTAAAGGAGCCCTGAATAAATAAAACCTGTCCAGCTGCCAAAGCACCCCATGATATTACCATATTTATCAGCACCTGAAGTTCTAAATCTCCACTCTGGTTAAGCCATCTCTTGTCTTTCTCCGTTAGAAAAAGATGGGCAATGGTTTCTGTTTTATTTTCTAAGGTGCTTGCCACTGTTTAATACGGTAGCTTAGCAGTTAGGAATGGCTTTTTCTCATTAAGCTCAGCTCCCAATGTTTCAGTCCTTCCTTCCTTCTTTCCTTCCTTCCTTCCTTCCTTCCTTCCTTCCTTCCTTCCTTCCTTCCCTCCCTCCCTCCCTCCCTCCTTCCTTCCTTCTCTTTCTTTCCTTCCCTTCCTTCCTTCCTTTCTTTCTCTTTCTTTCCTTCCCTCCCTTCCTTCCTTCCTTTCTCTCTCTCTCTCTCTCTCTCTCTTTCTTTCTTTCACACACACACACACACATACACACACACACACATGAGTACACTATTGCCTGGAAAGGCTGGAATGCTATCTTTCTCAAATGTTCTCATTAATTCATTGATACTTTCATTGAATGCCTACTAATATCAGGCAATGAGCTGGTGAGCAAGACTTGGCTCTCATCGAAGGGGAGGCAGTTATACCACATAGTAATAATATGATGGCTGACATTTATCAGGTCCTTACCACATACCAGGCAATGAGCCAGGCCTTTTCTTTCCATTATGTCAGTGAATTCTCCCACAACCTATGAGGTTAAAAGCACTATTGCATTCTCCATTTTATAGATAGGAAAAATGAGACCAGAGAGTTAACTTGTCCAGGGACAGGCAACTAGCCATGAATGAGGCCAAGGTCTGAGCCAAGTGGTCTAACTCCAGAACCTGTGCTCCAGCTCAGAAAGTGTGGGAAGTGCAGGACACATTTTGCCAGAAAAAAAAAACATTGGGTATTACTCACTCAGAGATCTGAGAATTGAAAGGCGATTCTAGAGATCAAATGGATTCCAGGTCACAGAACTGGTGACCCATAAGGCTGAATCTGGCCCATGGACATGTTTTGTTTGGTCCGTGTGTGTGTGTGTGTGTGTGTGTGTCTTTTCAGAAGATGTTACATTAAATATTTGGATTTCTTGCTTATCCTAAGAGACTAGAAATCTGGCATCACTGGACTCACATCCTAATAGGCTGGAGCTGGACAGCAGCTGCCCCTCCAGAAGGGACCTGGACTGTACGGTTCAGCACAGTTACTGCCACTCTCTATTGTCTCCCCACCTCCAAAGCCAAAGCTCAGATGCTGTTTATCATCACACTTGCTTACTGTTTTATTGCTTGTCTTATAACAAAGAAATCATTTTTAGTATTTGTTTAACTCTCCAAAATGGAAACCAAGAGAATGGGGAACCATATACATATTTGATAGGAGTGAGTAATATTCCAGTATGTCTGATACTCAAATATCCAGCTTCTGTGCCTGGTCCCTGTAGGCACTGGGTTTGTGACAAGGCCTGGATGACAAGTGAGAAAATCCAGGCCAAAAGAGAATCAGCCAAAGAAGGAACTGGAACCCACACCTACCTTCCCACCTCAAGTATAAACTTTTTCCCACTGCACCCATTTGTTCAGAACTGCAGCCTGGAGACCAACCCGGATTCTGAGCTTCTTGGATCTCTCAGTCCTTCCAGTGGTGAAGTTTGACCCTCCAAACTTCCTCAGGATCTTTGGAGCTTTCTGTCCCATCACTGGGGTTTCTCCCTATCAGGGAGCAGATAGTGACTGCCCAGTGGGGCACATATTTGATCTGTGTCTTCCAAACGCCCTCCTCATTCACTTAAACAAAGGTTCCATCGGATCACTCATGTGTTCATCTGAGCCAGTCTTCCACAGAGAAGTCCTCTCAGCTGCAGAAAATGTTTGAGCTGAGCCATGAACCACATTTCCAGAGTGAGGGACTGCTCAGGTAGACTGTGGATAAGGAAAGCCTTATTTTTATGAGTATTGAGTCTTAATCCCACTTCTTGTCCATCAGCTTCTTTAGTGGTATTAATGAGGTTCAATTTTTATCAAGCCCTCCCGCAATCAATGACAAGCCCTGAAGTGACCTTGAATCTTAATTCTAACCATCAACTAAGTCTGCAAGGTTGCTATCTGTTTGGCAAATCAGCCCTGCTCCAACAGGAAGTTTGGTGGTCAAATATGTCATCTGATAAAGTATCTCAGCTCATTAGAGGTTTTGTTCAGAGCCCGCATCCACTTTTGCAACCACAGAAATCCTGGCTCTTATCTTAATAGACCATATTTCTAACAAAGTTACCTACTAAAGGGTGTCGTTGACAGATTTAGGTGCTCAGTTATTCAGCTAAAGTAGAGAGCCCTTTCAAGGGAACTTAGAGCCAGAAAAGCTTGACCATAGTAGGCATCCAGTGAAATACACAGCACATAGAGCCAATCCTGCTGTTTTACAGATAGGAGACCAAACCCAGGGAGGTCAGCATCACCAAGGGGACTCCAGAGTCAGATGATGAACTAGGACTAGACCTCAGGCCTCCTAACTCCAGCCAGTGCTCCTCCTCCATGCCGCACTGCACCTCCCAGCCCTGGCAGTGGACAGGAGAGCAGGTGCTGACTCTTCAGCCAAGTTCATTGTCACCAATCCATTTCTAGGGCCCTCTCTTTGGCTACTCCAGTGACTTCTACCTCTGCTTATCAGTGAGAGCTGTCTAAAGAGGGAAGGGCAGCACCAGATCCTTGACAAGTGTTGGGCTTAGCCTCGGAAGACATGGGTTCCAATCCCATTCCACGTATTGGCTATATGGCTAAGCCACTGAACCCCGCCATTCTCAGTACTGACATCCGCTAACTGGGAACTGTGACTGACCCCCCAATACCATCCTGCTTTCCTCGTTGGGAGGTTGTCATCAAATGAGATCAGATGGACTTAAGACTCTAAAATGTGAAGAGTTGTGAAAACAGAGTAGGAACTTTGTTGTTTCTTTCTGTGTCCCGTGGGAAGCACTGTGACAAAATGGAACACATTAGATTTGGAGGTGGGGGGCTCAAACCACGATTCTGAAGCTCAGCTGTCTGTATATGACCCTGGAAAACATCACATCACACCTCAGAGCCCCCTTTTCCTCACCGAAAGTGAAGTGAGAATATCAGCTCTGCTCTGCAACAACACTACTACTAAAAGCTCATGCTTATTCTTATCGAGCTGTTCTGTGCCAGGAATCAGTCTCTTGTATAGACCAAGGGCTACAACTTTTTAGACTTGGGAAGATTCTACCCGTTTTGCGACCTCTCCACGTGAGTCTTTGGCTCCCCACTGTTGGGACCCCCCTCAGTCTGCTTATCTTTAGTTTTCTTCCTCTCCAGACATGCCTTCCCTGCTGCCCCCAAATTTTATTACTGTGTAGTCAGTTCTGGGACCCTCACGTAACCAAGCCTCACCTCCTAACCCAGGACCCTTTCAGCTGTCTCAGTGGTTCCCAGCCTTTCAACACTGAGGAATATTTAGTGCTAAACATTCCATGAAGTATTTCACTTAATTGCCAATGAAGTTACCATGTGATACATAATATATTTCCCCCCATTTTAGAGATGAGGAAACTGAGGCAAAGAACCCGCCTGAGCTTGGGAGTAGCAGAGCTCACAAGAGCTATCATGTTTCCAAATCTAAAGGCAGGGAGTTTATTCATGATGATAAAGTCTAAGTCAAAAGGGAGCCCTTCCTAATACATGAAATGCAAACACCTTAGTCAAACACCTCAAGTCACGAAAGTAAGTCTTCGTGAAATCTGACCCTGGTTGCGAAACTCACCATCCCCACATCCTAATCCAGGGATTGCAGGAGCCCTGAAGTTGCTGAATGAAAAAGCTCTTCTCTGCAGGCGGCCGGGCGGCCCTGTGTCTGGCACCCTCATGGGGAGAGGCAGAGGGGATAATTGCCACGTAATATTTAAGATCTCTGGTTCCGGAATGGCTCTTGGAGGCTTTGTCAGCTTAGGACTTCCCCTCTCCTCCACTCCCCAACACCCACCCCCTGCCCCGCCCAATCATCTAGGGCTCTGTTTCTCCACTAACTGAACTTTACCTTGGGCTCTCTGAGGCCGGATCGTACAGCTTTCCTTCCCTTCCCCACCCCCACAAAAAGCCAGGTGGCTGCAGGCCTGGAAACACTTAAAGTTTCTTGTCTCCAAGCCGTGAATGCCACCATTAGGTGATCGGATTTACATGAACATAAATCAGACTTGAGTGTTGGGTAGTGTGGACCGTCCCTTCTGTGACAGCAAAGCCATCCTGGCCACACAGATGGCCTCTAAATGGATCAGGAAAGGTTCTCTGGGGCCCCTCTGCAGCTACAAACACTAATTTTTTAACAACTGAACAAAAAGACCTCTTAGTTCCACTGCAGCCCAGATAGACACCTGTTGACCTCCTGTCAAACAGTATTTAGTAAGTCCTTTAGCTAGAATCAATACTTTGTGTACTGCTGGATGCCAGACATGAGCATAGGGAAATACCTGAAGCCATATCACCTCCTCTGAAAGGATAGAAACCTCAACCAGGACACATCAGCGACCTGCTGTCTATCCCAGGCATGGTGCCAGCACTGTGGGTAACAGGGAGAAGTGACAATGGCAGTAAATGCATGGGACCTGCCCACGGGGAGAAGAGATGCTAAGCTGGCATGAAACTAAAGCACCATTCTCAGGAGGGGCAAAGGACAGCGATATACCAAAGAAGCCAGGAGCTATTTTTGGCGTATCAGTAAGTCAACCCAAATTCGACAATGCAATCACCCAGGAACCCATGAGAAAGCTTCCCAGGCTTACAAAAACACCAACCGTCCTTGCTTTGGGCTGTAATTAATTAGTATATTAGCTGATTGTGTCAGAAGAATGACTGGCTAGTATCAGCAGTTCTAGTTATATTTTAATTTGTTTTTTAATGGAAAGTTAATCAACACTCAACACATGAAATTGTGATGGATAACTGTTCCAAACACAGAACTTATTGAAGGGAAAAATTAATTTTAAAAAATTCCTTACTGTTGAAAAGGCTGGGAACCACTGAGACAGCTGAAAGGGTCCTGGGTTAGAAGGTGAGGCTTGGTTATGTGAGGAACCCAGAACTGACTACACAGTAATAAAATTTGGGGGCGGCAGAGAAGGCATGTCTGGAGAGGAAGAAAACCAAAGACAAGCAGACTGGGGGGGGCTGCCCAACAGTGGGGAGCCAAAGACTCACGTGGAGAGGTCGCAAAACGGGTAGAATCTTCCCAAGTCTAAAAAGTTGTAGCCCTTGGTCTATACAAGAGACTGATTGGAAACAGGTTTTGGAGATAGGCTAAGCAAGCGTAGGTTGCAAGTGGTGTGAGCTGGGGCAAGCCATTTGGCTTCCCTAGCCTGAGACAGCCCATCAGGCAGCCGGGATGACTGATACGCAAGTAAGGAGCTTGGTACCGTGCCTGGCACATAGTAAGTGCACCACACTTCCTGTGAAAAGTCATTACAGTATTATGTTGGTGATCTCCTGCAGGGTTGGCATTTAGAAATCTCCACTTGCTTCTCTGGGAGGGTGCTAGGGTATCATGTCCACCAGAAGACAGGACTAGACTTACCAAGTAATGCAGAGAGCAGAGTGGATGCTTTCCCTCTTAAGCGGGTAGGTGCATCCCTCTGGGTGGCACACAGCCCTGAGTTCTCTCTCCCAGCACAAGAATGATCCCCTCTGGGAGTTTCCCATGCAGCTTTGGAGAATTTGGCTTTTACTAGAGATGGCATTTTTAAGCATGCTTAAAATATGGGCAAGGTTTATGACTGTTCTTCTGGTACCAATGCCAAGGAGTGATCAGGGAAAGGAACCAAAGGAGACCTAGAGAAGGAGAAGTTCATGAGGAGTGTTCAAAATCGAGGGGGTGTCACGGGCCAAGAGCCAGAGAGACAGAGTATGAACAGCTGGAGCAGGACAGACCAGTGAGGAGACTAGGAGGATGAGGTGGGCAGGGTCCACACTGGCCCTTGTAAAAGCCATTTGATGATACTTTTTCCTAAGAGTCCACTGAAGAGCTTCCATCAGAACAGGAATTCTTTCCTAAATCAGCCCTTCTAGCTCCCATAATAATGAGACCCCAGTGTCCTTCTTGGCTGGGATCCACCCAGCCTCCCTCTCGATAGTCCATCCTCCTCCTTGTGACCCTCCCACCACTGTCACCCAAGCGCCATCCATATGCAACAAGAAGGGAGACAGATGAGTGAGTGCCCTTGCTGCCACCATGAGCCTGGCCAGCGGACAGCTTTGAGTCAGAAAGCAAAACCCTGTGTATGTGTGTTCAAAACACAGTCACATATACCTTTGAACCTGAGTCCATGTGAATCCTCAAAGTCAAACAACTTGGTACAATAAATGGTCCATTGCTTATTATGAAAGCAAAATAAATACATAAATAAAACTATCTTCAACCGAATTACTCCAGTGTGCAACAAGTCAAGGACCACAGCTTTCCTGGCATTGCAGCCTTCCTCTCCCTGTGAAAATACTCCCATTAACTTGATCTTCATGGCCCTAATTTTGCTCCCTTTAAAAGAGACAAAAAGAAGGAAAAAAAAAAAATGAAAAAGTCAATAAAAATTATAAATTGTTTTTCTATTTGAGAGAAGCATGGAAGTCTCTTAAGCACAGGGCTGTAATACTCCTCCATCCCCTCATGTTGCATATATGAAAAGAACTATGTTAATACAGCCACTGTGAAGGCCAAATTGGCAGGAACTATTAAAATGGAAAACGCACATTATATAATTATTATAATATAAGAGTATGTAGTAATATATATAATATGATATAGTATAATGTGATCTATAGTATAGTTGTTGAACATATTTTAGAGCCAGGGTGAAGGGGCTTAAATATAGGCTCTGTTCCTTGCTAGCAGTATAACCTTAAACAAGTTACCTCATTTTTCTAAGCCTCAGTTTCCTCAGCTGTGAAATGGAGATGAAAATAGCACACTTCCCTTATAAAACTGAGAGCATTAAATGAGTTAATGTAAGTTAATGACTTAGAGTAATGCCTGGCACATAGTAATCACTCTATACTTATTAGCTGTTTAAAATTATAACCTCATGAAATACATAAAAGAAAATTTTTATATATGTATATATCCTCCAAACCATCAATCCACAGTAATAAGAGGACTTTGTTTGTCTCACTGTGGCCCAGGGAGAAGTAAAGTTAACAGAGACAAGACATTTGAGGGCTCCAAGACTCTTTCCTTAAAGGTGGAGATGAGTTGGGAGTCCCCAGGGGGAGCTACCCAGTCTGCCAGTGTGGTGGGAGGAAAGCCAGGGGGGCAGTCAGGAGACTGGGTACCATCTGGAGAAGGTGCCCCTCTGACAGTTATAAATATATTAAGTAGAAAGATCTGAAGTACACATTGTTGAATGGGAAACAAGCAGAATACTGTATGTGATATTATGTGGTATTCCAGTATTTTTAGTGTTCTACTATTCATGTTTCTAAAGAAAAAACTATAGATTTGCTATGGGTGCCTATGTATGTAAATGTATAGGAAGAAAAGGATTTGGAGAAGGGACTAAAGTGTGCAACAAGTAACACACTTTTCTGAAAAAGTAATCAGAAAAGATTTTACTCTTCTCCGATTTTAGATAGGTAGATGATAAATAGAAATGGATATATCATAGATCATAAATATATCGTTTAGCAATTTACCATATACACAGAGATACATACATGGACATAGAATGCATGCATATACTTGTAGCTCTTAAAATGTAGATATAACAGGCCAAGACGGTACAAATTGTTATTCCCCTTGTATAAATAAGAAAACTAAAGCTCAAAGATTGCCCATATGTGCCTAGGCACACACAGCCAACAAGCCCCAGAGGAAGGAGTGGAGCTCGGATCTGCCCTCCCCATTGCCTTTCCACCACCCCACCCTGCCTCTCAAGGCCACCCAGGAGTTGACTATGACAAAAGGTGGAAGAAGCAGCCTCCTTGTCCATACTGGCTGGAATGGTAAAAGCCAAATGCGATGGAGAATTGTGTTTTTGTTTTTGTTTTTAATTAATGAACCTGTTGGAATGTGCCATTCAGCAGTGGAGCTGAATGGTTCCTGCTGTTCCTGCAAAACAAACAAAAATCCCTCAACCCAAGCTACTTCTGTGGCCATTTTTCTAGCCTTATCTATCCAGGGACTGTGAAAGGGACACAGAACTGTCAGAGGGGCACCTTCTCCAGCTGAGACCCTGTCTCCTGACTACCCCCCTGGCTTTCCTCCCACCACACTGGCAGACTGGGTACCTTCCCCTGGGGACCCCCAACTCCCCCCCCCCCCCCCCGTAATCAAAGAGTCTTGAAGCCCCGAAATGGCTTGTCTCTATTAACTTTACTTCTCCCTGGGCCACAGTGAGACAAACCAGGTCCTTTTATCACTGAGACTTGATGGTTTCAAGGGTCTTTTCCAGTTCTAATATCCAAAGAACATTAGAATTTTCCTCTAGGACACCCTAGAATAAGAATAAGCTCTCCCTCCCTGAAGATGATGTTTAACTAAAACCTCTGGCCATTTTGGCTGTCTTCATATTTTTAAAGAAAACCCAAATGTAGAAGAAAGGCATTCTTCAAATGTGAACCATCCATTCCATCTCCTGGTCACCTTAGAATATCATGTGTCAATGAAAGTTGAAATTTGTTTGAAGCATGGTATAACTGATAATATGTTTTAGCTGTATCATTTAGCAACTAGGTGGCCGTAGACAAGCACAGTCTCTTCAGCCTCAGTGTTTTCCTTCTGAAAAATGGGTGCAATGCCTACTCTTAAGGTTGCTGGGCGGGGGAGGGGGTGAAAGAGATGGCATTTGGGAAGTGCTTGCAACCAGGAGGGACCTGAGAGATGCCTCTTCCTTCCTCCAGCCGGATAACAGCTCTCCTCTTTCCATGGTTCCCAAGATATCCACAGCCTGGGTCCCCCAGACTTGCACTACCAAGTGCCGGCACCTCTCCAAAGTCTGAATCTTTCTATTTTCCTTAAGTTGCAAAGCCCAGTGTTGAGGTGTAATTGTGTGTGAGAGGGAGAGGGAATGTATCTGGTTTCTTTGAAAATGGCTTCTTTGCTAAAACGACAACTTCAGATCTGATCCTGAAAAAATCTGCTGGCACTGGCCCCTGTCAAAACAATTTGGAGATATCCAGAGGCCATCCTCTGGGGCTGGCAGCCAGCCCCCCAGCTGAGCCTCATGCTCAAATTCCCAACAGGCTCAGAGGCAGGCCCCAAACATGCTCTATCGTACAGCTCCATTCCTCCCATGCAAAGGTGGCTGGAGAGGAGGAGAGAAGGGCTTGGCATTCTGAAGCAAAATTCTCTCTCTGCTGCACCCCCCTCAGCCCTGCCCACCACCTTTGCAGAAGCCACACACACACACTCACGCACGAACATTTTCAGAAAGCCCTTGGCACAGCCCAGCCCTTCCTAAGCTGGACAGAGCTGCCGGAGTGGACCTGCCCTGGCCGAGGCTGCCTTCTTCATCCCCAGCCCCCTCCCATTCCTCTTCTAGAGTTAAGGTTTTGTCAGGAGTTTCAGGGGCAATGACTGGCCAGGGAGGGGGACCACAGACATCCTGCCTGCTTTCAAGTCCCTTTCTTTCCCCCACAGTGTGTCTTATAAGTCGGCATGTAGTTTATTATTCTCCTAAACACTTCCATAGGGTACAGGGCCTGGAGTTGCCATAGAAACGCCTTTTAACTCCTCCTCCCCCAGAACGCCGTGCCAGGCCCTAGGACTTTGGAGAAAAAAGACAGAAAGAGACACCTGTGGATGAGCAGAGAGAGGGGGAAAGGCCATCAGGCAGCCCCCCGGGAGAGGGCCAGGCCAGGCCTCCTGTGCCTTTTGCTAGGCCAACATGGCACCAAGCCATGAAGAGAAAACCACCATGATGATTTTAAAAGAGGAAGTTGACGGGCTTGCACGAACACCTTTAGGGGGCTACAAAGTTGACTGGTGGGGTTGTGCAGGTCCCAAGGAATGGGGAGCTCCTTCATAGTTTTTTGAGGGAGAGAATGGACAGAGTTTCAACCCAGACTGGAAACCAGAAAGGCTCTGAGCAAGGAAACTTGGGATCCAAGTACTGGATGCCAGCAGGTTGCTGTGCAAGGCGAGGGAGGTCGGCAAGCAAGCAGCTCACACCCACACCTCCCATTTTAAAAGCATTAGCTCATCCCTGCCACTAGTGCAGTGCACCAAAGCCAGGCAGAACAATTTGGGATCCGTGCCAGAGCATCGAAGATTTTTTGTTACTTTTTTTTTCTTTTAGATTCCACAATCTCCTGGTCTTTGAGTACTTCCTGGTAACTTAGCTTTTCTCTGGGAAATTTATGAAGAGGAGCAAGGGAGATATTTCTTGAATCAATCCAGAGAAATTGTAAGAAACTTTCTGCATCGCTCAGACCCACCGCAGGAAACCTAAGCAGTAAACAGATGGGAAGGCCCCCATTGGAAGCAGGATCTACTCATGCTATTTTCACTTTTCCGTGGTCAATTTCTAGGGCAGAAACCCCAAAGCAAAGGGCAAGGGGGAAGAATGGGGACCCACTCTCACTACATACCAAAAACACATAGATGAACCCACCCAGCTCATTTTCCAGCAGAAAAGGACTTGGGCTGCACCCCTGCACACCCTGATTCCACCTGCCAGCCTCCTGGCCGCATGTGTGCGCTCCCCCTGGGCAAAACTGGAACTCAGCCGCAGCAGCAACTCCCCACACTAATCAGGTGGGAATGTCACCAACTGGGATGAGGAGGGAAAGGATAAGTGGAATGTGGGTGGAGGTGGTCACGGGAAGCGGGAGGAAAACCCTCCCCAGGCTTCAGGCTGCCCAAAAGGATCTTTCTAAGCAATCCACAAACCCAGGACCAGCTGGGTTGCCCCGGAGGTGGAGGGGAGGACGTACCATGCAGGCCACAGGGAGCCTCTTACAAGGGTGACCTCAGGTCACACAAACATCCTCAGCTGCCAACTGCGCTGACATTCTGGTCACCACACCCCCATTCTGACCTCTAGGCTCAGCCCAGCCCACCAGCAGTGTCCCTCCTGGCCTCCACTGCCTCCCCTGCCAAGCTCCTGCCTCCTCCCCCTCCTCACCACAACACACTGGTAGAGTCCCTCACCCAAGACTCAGTGGAAAATTTCCTTCTCCTTTATGACTGTACTTAAAACACACACGCTCCATTCTTCACCTCTGAATCGACACAGGCAGAGGGCGGCAAGGCTGTCCCACCCCACCGCCCAGCCCAGCGCGTAAACACACACACTCTCCCAGGAGGGCCACTGGACTTGCACACTTTATGGGCTGGAAAGGAGCAGAGAAATGTTTCCCAGATGCCACTCCGCCTTTGGCCATCCAAACACGACTGTCCCAAACACTCCCAGACAAGCCTCCCAGGATGCTCTCGGGGCCCTCCATACACGCTAAGGAGTAGGAGGTCTACTCTTTACAGGGTCTCTCTACTCAAGACACTAAGTCCAGTCTGGAACTGTCACCGTGATGTGACCCTTGGCAGCTTTGTTCTTTTGGTGACAAATCTGTTTTCCACTGCCCATTCCCCCCTCCCCACACGCATTCAAGGAAAAAAAAATAGCCTTCCTGTGAATTTTCACAGCTATGTGGTAAGTGACCCCTCGCGCACAGGCCACCAGATTCTGCTGGCTATCAACACTCTCAAACACAGTGCCTCCAGGGGGTGGGTCAACGCCACAGCTTTCTCCTCATTTTCCCCCTTAAATCCACTCAAACTTGGCAGTCCCAGAAGCTCAGTTAGCGCTTGCTTGGGAAGCCTGCAGCTGGGTTGGGTCTCAGTGAAAAGAATGAATTTCATGGGCGCAGGCGATGATGCAGACTCGGAGTACTCCAAGTTTCTCCTGCAACTTTCCGTGCACATGGCTGGCAACTTTTTTTTTTTTTTTTTAAAGTATTCAATTTCCCAGCACTTTAGTTAGCATTCCAAGTTTGGGGAACCCGCCCTTTCCTCACCCTTCTCTTCTAGCCCTTCCTCGTTAGTAGTGAATGGGGACATTTTCCAGATGTCAAAAGGACCAGTAGGAACCCCACGCCCTAAGTTAGGAAAGCAAAGGCGGCCAGGGGCTCACTCAGCCACTATGAGCTTCCTCTGCAGGGCATCTTCCCCTCTCAGTTATGCCAGCGCCCCCACCCAAGGACATCGAGTTTCTCCACTCTGTCGCAACCCCGTTTGCCCCTCTCCTCGGGGAGAGGAAAGGAGTGGGGCTCGCCCTGCCTCCCTAAGCAGCGCTGCAGTCCCGGCTGCAGCGTGGGGCTCGGGCGGGGCACCAGGAGCGCTTACCGATGTCGGAGTTGCAGAAGGCGTCCTGGGGGTGGCTGGGCGAGCATGTGCACGCCTCGGCGCCCCAGTCCCCCAGGCTCCAGCTGCCCAGGAGCACGATGAGCCCGAGCCAAGGAGTCATTGCCGCTGCTGCCGCCGCTGCCGGAGCTGCTGCTCGCCTCTCCAAAGTTGCCGTGCGCGCCGCCGGCGGGGCTGCTGCAGCCCGAGCTCGCTCGCCCGCCGGGCCGTGCGGGGCAACTTTGGCCTCCGGCGCGCTGCCCTCCGAGTGCCCGGCGGGACGGGATGGGGTGCGGCGAGGCTGCCTCGGCGCTGGCGCAGGACTCCGCGGACGGCCTCCCTGCGAAGGAGCAGGAGCTGGAGGAGCAAGAGGAGGAGGAGAAGCCGTCTGAGCGCCCGCCGCCTGCCTGCTGCCCGCTCTGCGCCGCTGCCTGGGCGGCCGAGTGATATAGCGCTGGGCCCCCGGGGACCCCGCCTCGGGCTGTTGGGGCCCGCCCCCTCAGACCAATGGCAGAGCCGCATTACCTCATCGGCCCTCCAAAAAGGGGGCGGGGCCGGGGGCACGGGGCAACGGGGCGGGGCCGCCCCCGGACCGTTCAGATCCTTATAGGGAATAATACCGCCGTGGGCACGCGAGTGGGTGGGCTGGGGCGCGCCCGGGACCGGTGCTTGCAGCTGGGTCCTCCGAGCGGCGCCCTCGTGCCCCTTCTCGTCTGCGCCCTCGCCCCACGCCCACCTGGGCCACTGGGTGCTTCTGACCCAAACCAGAACCAACTACCACCCACCCACCCCAGCAGGACCCTTTACACAGGTCGGGGGTGGCCGTGTCCCAGAGACCTTGACTGAGCCTGGTGGAACCAGTTGGGGAATGCTAACTGCTACCCCGAGCAGGGACAGAGGAGAAAGACCCAAACACTCTCTCTCTCTCTGTCTCTGTCTCTCTCTCTCTCTCTCTCTCTCGTTCTTACTCTCTGGGATATGGGAAGCCATCTGCTGTTTGCAGCTGGCTATGATATATGATAGAAGACTCTTTTTCTATGCTCCCCCAGAGCAAACGGGGTCCTGTATTCATTCAACAAACACGGTTCAGGATGCTGGGTTAAGCAACACAAAGCCCTTGCCCCCGTGGACATCAACGAATGCACAAGGTGATTTTCTATGATGCTAGGGCTATGAAGAAAACAAAACAGAGTTCAAGGTTGGACATGACTGGGGAGGGCGCTGCTCTCTCTGCAACAGCAAGGGAAGGGCTCCCTGAAGTGCCATCTTCGCTGAGAAGTGGACAAAGAGAAGGATCAACTATGGGGCAAGCCACAGGAGAGAGGTGTCAGGCAGGGAGAACAGCAAGTGCAAAGGCCCTGGGCATGTTTGAAAGACAGAAAGTAGAAAGGCAAGAGGAAGTGGTTCCCCGCCCATGGCTGACAGGGCTCCACCCTTCAGCAAGGGATTTGGGGGTGAGCTGATCCAAAACTGTAGTAAAACCAGGAGAATGATCTAGGATCCTAGATGACTAACTATAATGGATGATTGCAAATAACTAACACAATTACTATCCTTATTATTGACATCTTGATTCTGCTTTGTATTTTTAAAAGCAGGATTTTGTACCTCACCTTATAGCTCTCACAATAATCTTTGTAGATAGGAAAAGCAAGCACAAGTATCACTCCCACTTTCCAGATGAGGAACCCACACAGAAAGATGGGATGATCCGTGGCCAGCCAGGAACTCAAGTCACCCCTTTCCACTGCCCCTTCCCATCTGCAGAGAGACATGCATGTCCCTGAACGTCAGCAGCTGTTCCATCTAACTGCAAATGGCCATTTGCAGCTGGGATCTTCCATCTTTCTACACTTTCGTCTCTTTTCCTTTCTCTTCCACTTCATCCTGTTAGAAATGCTACAAGTTTGGAACGAATAGAAACAGGGAGAAATGCAAGTTCAGCTTCCTTCTCAGAACTCCTCTGTTTACATCTCAGAGAAGTGATATTGGGACAGCAGAGGCCGAAGAATTCGTGAGAGATGGTATTTTATTTCCAAGAATATTTTTGAAACTCCTTTCTCCCCTTTGAGCATTTTAGCCATAGGAAAGGGAAACCAGTTTCTACACGATTTTGACTTGTCCCCACCGCCCCAGCCCGCCGCCCAGCTTTAAAAACCCTCCCTGCCTTCACTCTCACTGCGGCCTGACTCTTAGAGATATTTCTGTCTCTCGACGGTTTTCTAGCACTGTTTTCATTGTTTTATGGGGTGTGATTCTGTTACTTCTCCAACCACAGTAGGAATACTTTGAGTCCTGAGATATTTAGCCACACTGCTTTTTAGCCCTCTGAGAACCAAATAGGGTCTCAGGAGACTGGAGAGCATGGGTGTGGCCAACAGCTGACTGAGTCCTGAGCGAAGTGCCCTGGAGGCCACTCTTAGGATCCAGGTTGAATGAGGGCGTACGTGGTGGAATTTGAGAGATTCGCTTATCCCTGCACTCCACATGACTTATTCCACAGTCATGTGGAAGGTTTTAGAAGACTTTCCAGACCAAATCCACTTTGGATAAGCATCTTACATGATAGAGGCCCTCTCTTCTCTTTCTTTTCACATTACAGCTTTGTCCAAAGTGCCGATATTTTCTCCAGCGGAAGGCCTTGCCTGGAATTTAAGTGTCAAGTAGATAACTTCCGCTCAACTTCAAGCAGCAGTTTTCTCATAGAAAGCATCTGAAGAGTTTTATTCTGGCAGCTACTTAATTATGAAAGCACAAATGTAATCTGATCTTTTTTCCAACTGAAAAGTAATGAAATCACCTTTCGGTTAATTTCTTCTCACTCCTGATCCTAAGCTGGTCCACACAGTGTCTTGAAGTTCAGCGAATTCCAAGAGCTTTTCAGTTGGGATGTTCTCTCTTATTCCTAACCTGAGTCAGTTCCCCTCTGCCCACCGTGTGAAGGCAGTTTGGTTCTCACCGTAAGGAAAAGAAAGAGCAAACTCCATGAATCCTTGCGTAGGGCAGTCCTCCTGCTAGGGTCACCCCCTTCAGCAGGCACCCATCAGTCTGGATGTCATGGTGTCCATGAGCCTAATAATATGTAAGAATTGTTTATTCAACGCCACTTAATAAGCTAGGTGGGGTGAACCTGAGGCTAACGGTAAGAATGAAGATGCTGGCTGGGTGCGGGGGCTCACACCTGTAATCCCAGCACTTTGGGAGGCTGAGGTGGGCAGATCACAAGGTCAGGAGATCGAGACCGTCCTGGCTAACACGGTGAAACCCCATCCCTACTAAAAATACAAAAATTAGCCAGACGTGGTGGTGGGCACCTGTAGTCCCACCTACTCGGGAGGCTGAGGCAGGAGAATGGTGTGAACCCGGGAGGCGGAGCTTGCAGTGAGCGGAGATCGCTCCACTGCACTCCAGCCCGGGCGACAGAGCGAGACTCCATCTCAAAAAATCAAAAACAAAACAAAAAAAAAGAATGAAGATGCAGGCTCTCCTGCTTTCCCTTGACAGCTAAGAACAATGATAGATTTATAAATCTGGGAAGAAATGAGTAAGTTTCAAGATCTATCTGGCCTGTCTACCCACCTACCAGGATGACCTGGTATTCCCTTTCCTGGAACTTTTCTAGGAAAGTTGAGTTAATATCCACCCTCTGTGTATCAAGTTATAGGATGCCAGAGTCTGTAGGAAGAGAAGTCGTAAAAAGGACCTCAGAAACTACCCATCCTTGTTTCAAATGTGGGAAAAAGAAGGTTCAGACAGGTGAAGGAACGTGCCCATTTGCAGGGCTCAGTCCTCCAAGCTGTAAGGTATGGCCCATGCTTGAACTGTGGCCTTGGAAACCCCAGCCATTCACAGATCTCGTATCTGCTTTTCTGATCTGCAGACAGATCCGTGTGAGTCTTTTTGTACAGTGCTCAGCCCACAGAGAACTTTTACATACACAGATTAAATAATTCTCTACTGTGATAATAATCGCCCTCTGAGCCAATCAGAAGAAATACAGGTTTGTCCTCATGACAGGTTTATCTATTTTTTCCCTTCCTAAATTACTAGCTAATGCATTCCAAACATATTATCATAGAAAAGCACACGAAAACTTTGTTTCTGGGAAATGAAAAGAGAGTAGAGTGGAAAAAAAAAATCAAAAGACCTGAGATTCATTCCCAGTGTTGCAGAATAGCTGTGCACCTGCCTTAGTGAAGTCACTTTGCCTGTCCAGGCGTCGACTTCTGTGTTTATTGGATGAAAGATAGAACTCAGTGGTATCCAGGATCCCTCTCACCTCAGAAACTCCAAGATTCCGTGGGAAATCCTGAAGGACAAGTGAATGCTTCTGAAGGGGAGATGAGTCCTGCCATTTAAACAGGTTTGACACACGGGAACGTACCCAAGACTGAAGACCATCCATCAGTTTCTCAACCAACACTGAGTTCCTATACTACTACCTCCCCCAAGAATCGATGCTGAAAACAGAATTTCAGAGAAGATTGTGATGCCAAAGTCCTCGGAGAGATGGGGTCTGGCTTCCGGTGGAGCCCCGTGTAGTTATGTGTTCACCTGCTTGTTTGTCTCTTGGATCATAGCACTAAAAGGCTAGGAAGGTGTCCTTTGTATCTCCATTTTTTTTTTTTTTTTTTTGGTCTTCAGAAGTTATTGAATTCTTCCACATCCTTCAGACTTCAGCTTAGATGTCACCTCCTCCGGGAAACCTCCTCTGATTCCCCTCCCATGTATCCCCACAACACCCTGTATTAACTTCTTCGACAATACTTAGCTGACTCTAATGTGATTGTTTACCCATTGGTTTCCCTTCCTGGACTGTAAGCCCCTAGAAAACAGGGATCAAGTGTTGGTAACGACGAGTTTAATAAGTATCGGTTGAATGGGTCCAATGATCAGCACCACCGACCCCTTTCCAGCATTCAGACAGGCAGGTGGTGGCTCCTTGGAGTTCACGGAGCTCTATCCCTCTGGCCAGTGCTAGGGGGCGCTATAAGCCAGAGAACACCCATTTGCTCAGTCTGCAGTCCTGGTCGGTCGTCTCACTGCGAGGGCGGGAGAGCACAATTCCACACTCATCGGTGGGGTGCGGGTGCCTTTGAGTGGGTGAAGCTCACCCCTCCCATCTGCCATGGCCACAAAGCTCTCAGTCAACATCCCGTCTGGGTTCGTGGCTGCCGGAGCTCCTCCACCCCTGAGCTGGCCACATGTCAACCAAAGGGGGAGATGCTCTCTGCGGAAGCAACATAGTTGTGAATCATTGGTTTGGGGGCCTTAGGACGGTGTGGGAACACTGCAGAGGATGCCACAGTCCCACTCTTCCAGGGCAGAGCTGGATTTTGGAAATTCAACCTGGAGAAGGTGCTGTCATTTCAGTTGCCTCATAGGGAAGCTCCTGTTTGCTTTCCTCCCTCTTCCCCTCCAGACCCTAGCCACAATGCCTTCCCCCAAGCCCCACAGTCCATGTGAAAGTCATTATATTCAAAATGGCCTTTTCCAAGCAACAGACAGCCTGGTCCACCCATCCCTCTGAGCCCTGGCCAGACCCTCAGTGGGGTTACTGCCTACCACTGGGCAATTCTGAGCCTAAGATGCTAGGTACTGCAGGCTCTCTCTGTGTCTGACACCAGCAGGGGGTAAACACCTTTCCTTGCCTCCATCTGGAACCCATTTCATGGCAGTAAAATTGCCCCAGCTCTCCCCCAGCCCTGCCAGCAAAGTGAAGACCCCTCCGTAAGAGTCTCTGGCTACATTCGCATGAATCCTGAGGTTTTCATATTTCTTTCCACAGGGATCTACTCCCAGTGTTTTTAAGCCGGAAAACACATGTGTACAATAAAGCCGTGTCGTATCCTGTGTTATCTAGGGTGGTGGGAAATGGAAAGCAGAGTCAAATATTCCAGTTCTTGTTTTCATGTGCGGGTATGTGTGTGTATGTGTGTTCTAATGACCATATATTCAAGCAGTCAGTTATTTCTGTGAAGGGTAATATGAAATGGAAGGAGAAGAACTTCTCCCCAACCCTGTTTTAATGTCTTCCTTATGCTCTGGAGTTCATGTGTTTTTCCTTTAAAAACGAGTAGCTCCTTTGTGGTTTCTTTGAAGGTTGTATGCACAGCTTCACACAGAGAATACACATGAGCATCTCAGTCAGGCACTCTCATGCCCTGGGAGGGAATGGGATGGACATGTGGTTGCTCTCCTGTTAGACTGGGCTGGAGGTCTTGTTTCTCCAAGGCACATGAGCTCTCTTCAGTGGAACCTGCTGGAGCTGACATGGTCTTGTCCTGTGCTGTGGGGACAGTCCAAAGAGCAGTTAACACCATTGATCACATCCTTATTTAAACTTGGCTGTTGAGACCCTACTCTTTCTGGGATTTCGCTTTCTACCTTTCTAACTGTACCTTCTCAGTCTTCTTGGCAGACTCCTTGGGTTCTTCCTGAAATTAAAATGTAGCTTTTTCCTAATTTTTTGTCCTTGGCTCTCCCCGCTTCCCTTTTAGCCTCCACACTCTCCCTGGCCAACCCCAAGTACCCCCATGGTCTCTACCATGCTATGTGCACTGGAGTGCACACTGCAAGCAACAGTGTCCCTCTGATTGCTTGTCTTCTATCTCCAGCTTCCTCCTGCCCAATTTCACCTGGAGATCCTATGGCCTCCTCGGACTCCAGGTGTCCAAAACTTATTGTCTTTTCCCCTCATTCCAGAGGATGACACCATCACTCACCAGGTCCTATAGATTCTCACTATCCACATGTCTTCTAACCATCCCTTCCTCTCAGGCTTACCATTTCTACCTTGGATCAGGCCCCCGTGGATTCTTTCCTGACAATTTCAATAGTGACATAATTGGTTACCCTCCCCAGAGTCTTTCAACTTCAACTTTGCATTGCTGCTTCTGTACATTTTTTAAGATATAAATCTGAAAGCATGCTATTCTTTGCTTGAAATGATTCACTTGTGCTCCGTGGCTTTCTGAACAAAGTCTTAAGCTCCAAAGACAAACAAGGCCCTCTGTGATCTGGCTCTTCCCCAGGGCCCCACGGTCCACAGCTGGAGGAGGCCCTCTTCACATAGAATACAATGAGATGGCTGCCCCTGCAGTTATACAACAGCAGGCCCTGTTCCTGCTTATCTCTCTAAACCCATGCTGCCCTCTTCCAACCCTTTATATGCCAGCTATCAGTTTCTCTGAGCCTTGTTCACAATGCACTCTTGGCCTGGAATCCAACCGCCGCCAGTATATTCCCCCACTCTCCTCCACCTCATCTGCCAGGAATCACATATTCATCTTTCAGGATTCAGCTAGAGTCACCACTTAGTGAATGTTTTCTGGTCCTCTCTCTGCCCCAGCAGAATGGATCACCCCCTCTCAGGCCTCTCCTCTTCTCTCACTCACCTCCCACCCACACTGGGTCCTCCAGGCTTCCAGCTGGGCACCTCACACACTCTGTTGCCCCTAGTGGTTGATATCCCTGCTTCTCCTCTACATTTTGAGCAAATCCAGGTACTTCTGTGACTGCCTAACACAGCATATGCACATAGTAGGCACTTAACAAATATTAAAGGAATAAACTAACCAATGAATGGAGTGGAGAAAAGGAGGAGTCAGAGTATCGCCTTCACACATTCACCCCAACAGAGGTTCTGAAATCCAGCTCCTTGGGTCCAGAAACTCAACTAGATGAAGCTCCCTCAGTTGATCAGTCTCACAGACTGATCCTAAGAGCCCAGCAAACCAACCACAATCCCACTGGGCTTGTTTCCCATGAGGTATTTCATTGTCACATAGGCTAGAGGACTCATCTCAATACCACCCCCATATTTTCCTCCTGATCGTCACAGAGAGCTTTTTGTGAAACTAGTTTCTCCTCAGAAGGTTGCTTTGGTGTATGTAGATTCAGAACACAGGGATTGAGGGCATCATAGGAAGGGTCTTTCAGCTGAGATATCGTGGAATTCTCCTTTTCCTGGAAGCAAAAGCTTTGCTGAGGAAATGCCAGTGCTCACAACCACTGACCAAAGCCTCTCTTCCTGAACAGTGACAATGCTGGACACACAAATGCCAACTGCGGGCTCTTGGATCTTCTTGGTTCTCGGCACCAGGCTGGCCACTCCATCCTTCTCTTCCCCAACACTTTCTTTGCACTTGGAATATTGGAATTCATTTGGCTTCTACATTTTAGTATAGAAGCCACCACTGAAAGATTACCCCCAGGTCAACTTGTTTGGGCTCTGGTATTCCCAGATTTTCACATCTGCCCTTGCTGTATGTTGATTTACTACCACAGATGGCTATGCACAAGCATGGTGCATGAGTGTATGGCTTCAGTAAGACAGACGACCTTGTTTCCAGGTTCTGGGTGTGCCCTTAATTATGAATCCTCCACTGACAATCTCCATTTGCCTCCCATCTTATGTGTCATAGTGTGATGACCAAGTCTTTGGAGGAAAGGGACAGGGTCCTCTCCTTCCTTCCTTCCCTCCTTCATTCAGATATCCACCAAACATTGACAGAATGTCTATTACTCCATGCTAGACCCTGGAGGTACAATCATGAACAAGGCATAGACCTGTTCCCAAGGAGCTCCCAGTCTTCTGGGAGAAAAAGACAAGAAAATAATAGTTGGTGGTAAGAACTACAGAGGGATAGTCCAGTGTGCCGTGAGATCATAGAGCTAACTATCCAACCAGGCAGCAGGGAGGTGTTTAGGAGCTCATATCATGGTAAGACAGAAGGTCAGAACTAGGAGAGAGCTGTGGGTTACCAAGTTGAACTCCCTCATTTTACAGATACACAAACAGGCCTAGAGAGGTAGACACCAGATTATTGGCAGAAGCAAACAAAGAATCAGACCCTTTAGTACCTTGTCATCTTCCCGTCACTCCAGGCTGCTCTAATTCAGTGCTGGGCCCATGAGAGATAATCAGTAAATAATTATCTCCCTTCTCTGCAACTCATCACCCTTGGAATGATAAGCTGAAAAATGTTTCTAAGACGAGTAAAAGAGAAGGGAACTTGCATTAGTTGAATACCTGCTATGTATAAGGCAGTTTCAATACAGTATTCCCTCTAATCCTCACAACCCTTAACAATAGGTACTAGGTATTATGGCATTATGCCTATTTTAAGGAAACTGAGGCTCAAATAAGTTAAATTGCATGTTCAGTTTCTTACATGCAAGGAAGTGGCAGAGCTGTGATTCAGATGCAGGGGTCTCTTTCCAAACTAGCACTCTTTCTGAAGACTTAAAAGTCTGTGCCCACAGGTTCATTGGGGCATTTGCAGCACTGGTGATTTTCTCTTTATCTTTTGGGTTCTCGTTGAGTGCTCAGAGCTCTTGATGCAGCCAAGCAGAGAGAAGCATAGTACCTACCTCTGATGGCCAGGGAGGAAGCTTTGTCAGCAGGCAAGTGAGATGCATCTCTGTTTCATTTGGTTTGCAATGGAGAGAAGGCAGGAGAAGTGACTTGGCAGGTAATTTCTAGGGGTGTGGGCGTGTCCTTCGTTACTCAAAATCTTGATAGATGCCATAGGAAATTTACATTTGTATTACAAAGATAGGGCCCAGAACCCAGAGGCAAGCTGGTGGCATACTCATCAGTCTATTTTAACAGCTAATGAACCTGGCTTCATTTCCTCCTGAAATTTCAAACGTGAGATTGAGGCAATATACAAGGTTATTATCCTAGTCCTACCACATAAAATATCTGTGTGACTTTGAGTAAATCAATGACTCCTTTCTTTAAATGTAAAACCAAGTGGGTTGGATTTAACAATCTCTCAAAATTTCCCGTGGAATATTCTAGAAGGCAGCCCAACAGGGAGGTTAGGAACCAACCAAGGCCTGTGATGTCATAAGCCTGAATTTTAATCCTTCTTCACTTTTTCACTGTGACCTTGAACAAGTTCCTTAACCTCTCTCTGAGCCTCAGCTGTCTCGTGGTAAAAGGGAGGAAAGATCAAACACTGTAAGCTGAATAAGATGCATGGCACAGCGCCTGGCACATAGTAAATTCTCACTGAGCACTATGTATACCAGGGTGTGGCCCCAGGGGTATAAAGGTGAATGAGAACAGCTCCTGCCCTCAAGTAGCCTATAGTCTAGTGACCTGTGTTTATAAAGAAAGAGCATGTGCTTATGTCGCCTTTGACCTTGTAATTAATACTCAAAGAAGGGTTGGAGGAAAGGAGGCAAAAGAGAATAAAAAACACTTGATAGTCATAATTAATTCCTATAGAGTGCCTGCTAGTTACCAGGTGTTCTTCTAGGCAGTTAGCATATATTAATTTGTACCAATTCTTATAGCAAAAGCCATGAGGTAGATGAGATCACCATTGCCATCCCTTTTCATCAGCAGTGAAAACTAAGGTACACAGAGATTATGTCACTTACTCAAGATTACATCGCCAGTATGCTGCGGTGCTGGAATGGGAAGCCAGAGCCCATCCTCTTAACCACCCCACCACCCTGCCTTCTCAAGCAGAAGGTGAGCATTTGGAAAATGAGAAGGGATGCAAAGGTCAGATGCCCAGTTTCTGAAACCAGATGGGTCTTTCTTCGCAGAATGCCTGTACCCGCCAGTCAAGGGTGAGGAACCATTAATTAGATATGGCCCCTATCAGAAGCGACACTTAGTAGGGCGTTGAGTTTGTCGGCAGCCCCTCTTGGAGAACAGTCCTCAGCCAGGTCAATATGCCTTCCAGCCCTTGGGGTAAGCGCCAAAGTTAGAATCAGAACATTTGAGTCCCATCTCCCCCAGCCTCCTCCATTGCTCTGTAAGCATAAACGGAATCCCTATAAAGCGAAGGCAAACATCTAATTCACAGAGGCAGCTGCAAAGATCAAACAATAAGTCACTAACGTTTACTGAACGCTGCTATGTGCCAGGTCCTATTCTATGTAATATGCAAGTGTAAACGTATATAATTCACACAACTCTATGACGTAGGGGCTGTTAGGATCATGCCCATTTCATGGAAAAGAACACTGGGGCACAGCGACGTTTAGTAACGTAGCCAAGGTTACACAGTTAATCAGTGGTGGAGCCAGGTTTCCCAGTTCAGCGTCCCATCCTGCACTCCTCACTGTCTCTGTGTACTCTAGTGATCAGTTAAAAAGATTTTGTGAACACTAAATGTGATTGTGTTTCTTTTCTCTGGTAGTCACGTCTTAGGTCTTTGTCCATTCTGTTCCCTTGACCTTTTCTCCTAGCTACTCTTACTTGTCTGCGATGGTGAAGAGCAAGGTTCTAGAGACCCCAGTGCTGCACTGGAGCTGGCTCACCCTGGCTTGTCAGAGCCAATTGTTATACGTCCGGGAATTTTGCAAGTCAATCATTAAAGATAGGTGTTATTTAAAATTTTGGCCGGGCACAGTGGCTCACACCTGTAATCCCATCACTTTGAGAGGTGGAAGCAGGTTAATAACTTGATGCCAGGAGTTTCAGACCAGCCTGGCCAACATGGCGAAACCCTGTCACTACTAAAAATACAAAAAATTTATATTTTTGTATTTTTACTCCCAATTAGCTGGGACTCCCAATTTTTGTATTTGTAGTCCCAGCAAATTGGGAGGCTGAAGCACAAGAATTGCTTGAACCCAGGAGGTGGAGGTTGCAGTGAGCTGAGATCATGCCACTGCACTCCATCCTGGGTGACAGAGCGAGACTCTGTCTCAAAAATAAATAAATAAAGTTTAATTTAATTATATGTTATAACTAATAAATTATATTAATGAACACTTGAAACTCCTCACTCCCTAATTATTTATTACAGTATACTCTTATCTATGCTTTCAGGGTAACTTCCATCTGTTGTGTCTGTATGATGGAAATTTTATATAATGATATGCTACTGCATTCAGGAGCTTTACCTTGGTAACTTAAAATTGTATATGATGGAAGTATTTACACCACAGAAATTGGCAAACACTGCAAATGAGGGTTCTTTGTACTGTAGAGCTACTTGTTAAATTTACCAGCTCACTACTGCCTTTTCTTAACTGCGTTACCTTCGACAAGTAACTTAACCTTCTTGTGCCTACGTATCCTGGTCTGTAAGACAGGGACAACAATAGCACCTACCTCACAGAGTTACAAGGAATAAACAAGATGCTATATGTGGAAAGGGTTTAGCAGAATTCCTGGCACAGAGCCAGCCAATCAGTGAATGGCCACTGTCGGTATTATTAAGACAATCTACAAGTAGCCTTCCCTCCCACCCAAGCTGGAAGCACCCATCAGAGATGAACTGACTTGAAGTTCATCACCCTGAACTGGGATTGTCAGTTTGTGTAACTTTCCCTCTTTAGAAAGTGAGCTAATTGACAGGGCTAGTTGAATTTCCTCTTCCGAGAATGTAACACAATACTGATACCCAGTAGGTCCTCAACAAATTGTTGGATTAAATTTAGTTAAGAAAGTTTAGAGGCTACTGAAAAGTCAGAATTAGGAAACATGGAAGCTTCCCCAATCACATAAATATTTAAGTATTAATAATTCTCCACACAAAAGCATTGCTGGAACATTCTGTTTGGGGTTCATTTCTTAGGAGTACCCTATAGAAAGGTCATTCAGGAACTGAAAGCACCCTGAATTGGTGCCTGGACAGATCCACTGCACACTGAACTCTGTTTTATAACAAAGTTCTCAGTGTATACAATATGGAGTCCTCTGATTGTCTTAGCGGGTCAAGTAGGAATATGACCCGTAACTTTCCAAAACACTTGAAGGTAGCTGGAACTGCTTTTTGCCTCAAGTATTTAGAGAAAAAAGACCTTGATGTCACATCAACAAACTCGAAAAGAGATTGTGCATACCTGGAGTGCTTTCCTAGGCCTGGGAGGCAGTGACTGGGGGCTGGTTTCAGGAGGAAAGAAGGGGAGAGGCTGAAGGCATGTTGAAAAATCATTTTTTGTCTGTTGCTCCTTTGTATGAACTGGTTGCTGGCTTATGCAACGCCCAGTAATTAAAATGGCTGGAATGCTTTGCATTTTTAAGGCAAAGTAAAGGCGGCTCAGAGGCCTGGAGCCGAAGCCAGCTGGAGGGGGGCCCAGTGATCCTACCCTGGCCGCCCCTTGGCCTGGCAGAGGTGACTGGCATCTGGCTTGCGGGGGGAGGGGGGCATGTGACAAGGAGGAGGGAGGAAGTCAGAGGTGTCCGAAGTTGCTCCTACTCCTCTCCCCTTTCCCCAGGCAGGTGGGTGAACCAAGGTGCATGCCTCTAGAATGAAGGTAGGCACAGGCTGCCCACCTTCTAGAAGTCCGTAATGACTAGTGGCAATGCCTAAGAATGATAAACAATAATAAAGCTGTTCTTTATTAAATATCTACCATGTTCCAGGTCCTGTGTTAATAACATTGATTCCAGGACTTTCACAGGTGCTCAAATCCTTGATAGAAAATGGTATAGTATTTGTACATAATTTACACACATCCTCCCATATACTTTAAATCATCTCTAGATTACTTATAATATCTGATATAATGTAAATACTATGTAAATAGTTGTTATACTGTATTTTAAAATTCACTTTATTATTATTATTATTTTAGATGGAGTTTTGTACTGTCGCTGGGGCTGGAGTGCAGTGGCATGATCTCTGCTCACTGCAACCTCCACCTTTTGGGTGCAAGTGATTCTCCTGCCTCAGCCTCCTGAGTAGCTGGGATTATAGGCACACAACACCATGCCCGGCTAACTTTCTGTATTTTTAGTAGAGATGGAGTTTCACCATGTTGGCCAGGCTGGTCTTGAACTCCTGACCTTGTGATTCGTCCACCTCAGCCTCCCAAAGTGCTGGGATTACAGGTGTAAGCCACCATGCCTGGCCAAATTCATGGATTTTTTTTTTTTTATAATCATATTGTTATTTTTTATTGTTTGTTTTTTCCAAATATTTTCCATCCATGGTTGGTTGAATCCTGATGTGGAATCCACAGATACAGAGGGCTGACTGTATTATCCAATTTCAAGAGAAAAAAAAAAAAGAGATCATATTACTCTTCTGCTCAAAACTCTATAGTGGATCCCTAATGCACTTAATATGAAGTGTAAATGCCTTGGCCTTCTGGCCCCAGCACGGCATTTCTCCTGCTGTGGCTGTCCATGTCTCCCACTCTCACTTGTGTTTACACTACACTGGCCTCCTTTTCGTCCTTTAACCAAGCCAGACTCAGTCCCATCTCCAGGACTGCTCTGACCCTCCCTCTGCCTCTCCCAGGTCTTGCCATGGCCAGCCAGATCCTTCTAATTCTGCAGTTTCCAGCTCATGTTTCACCTTCTTGGGGAGGTGTGCCCTAGCGGAGGAGCACAGCCATCCCCATTCGCTGGCGCCTCCCAGTGTCTCATTTTTCAGATGGATTTTTCTTTTTTGGGCTTATCAGTATCTGAAAAAAATCTTATTAAAATGTTTATTAATTGTCCTTTAATTCTCAACAATTAGTGTTTCTAATTGCACAAAGAAAACAGTTCAAGACGCCTGTCTTAGTCACTGCTCTGTCCGCAGTATCCCAGATCAAGGCTCAATAAATTTTTTTTTTTTTAAATAGTGAATCTTCACAACAACCCAATGAGGTAGACATCATCATCCTCATTTTCCAGATGAGAAAACTGAAGCTCAGGGAGGTTAAGTCACTTGCTCAAGGGCACCAATAGGAAGTGATGTCACTGAGGTCTGTATGATCTCAAAGCACTTATTTTAGGATGGGTATGTATAACCTTCCCCCACAGACAGCTACTCTAGAAAACAGTAGAAAGGGTTGGGTGCGGTGGCTCACGCCTGTAATCCTAGCACTTTGGGAGGCTGAGTCGGGTGTATCACTTGAAGTTGGGAGTTTGAGACCAGCCTGGCCAACATAGTGAAATCCCGTCTCTACTAAAAGTACAAAAAATTAGCCAGGCGTGGTGGTGGACGCCTGTAATCCCAGCAACTCGGGAGGCTGAGGCAGGAAAATCGCTTGAACCTGGGAGGCGGAGATTGCAGTGAGCTGAGATCGTGCCACTGTACTCCAGCCTGGGCTAGGGAGCATGATTCCATCTCAAAAAAAAAAAAAAAAGGAAAGAAAGAAAAGAAAACAGTAGAAAGATGGTATCTGTACTACAAGGGAAGGACTCTGGATTCAAGGCTAACTGTGAGTCTTTCAGTAGTGAAATGATGGTAGTAGAAAGAAATAAGAAAGTAAGCACTTGGGAACCATGCCACTGGTGTTCTAGTTCAATTCTGCCACCTGTGTGGCCTAGGATGAGCTCATTACCCTCTCCGGGCACTTTCTCACATGTGTTGAGGGTGTTTGCTTCCACTTCCTCAAAGGACAGTTATGTGACAAGTGCATAAAGTCCCAGCACTCAATGCCCCTCTCCTGTCTCAGGATGGAGAGGGTGGTGTGGTACATGGACCCCGGAGGGAAACCACATGGTGGGAGAAAGATGCTTTTCCTAATCACCTCTGTGCTTGCCTGTGGGTAATTACAGGAAGAAACAGGCTGGATTTAGAAGTTGGCACCTTCAGGCCAGGCGCAGTGGCTCACGCCTGTAATGCCAGCACTTTGGGAGGTCGAAGCAGGTGGATCACTTGAGGTCAGGAGTTTGAGACCAGCCTGGCCAATATGGTGAAACCCTGTCTCTACTAAAAATACAAAAATTAGCCAGGCGTGGTGGAGCGCACCTGTAATCCCAGCTATTCAGGATACTGAGATAGGACAATCACTTGAGCCCAGGAGGTGGAGGCTGCAGTGAGCCGAGATCACACCACTGTGCTCTAGCCTGAGTAACAGAGGGAGAAAAAAAATATATATATATAGAAGTTGGCACATTTGGGATGGTGAAGTATGGGTAGACTTTGTTAAAGACAGAGTATCATCACTGGTCCTATCCCTGTTGAACACCGCCTCCCTGATGAAGCCTGCTCCTTCCAGCCCCCCAGAGTCTGCCCCAGCCTCCCATTCCCATCCCTTATTGTAGCCAAGCAAGACCTGTGCCCTTCATCCCATGACACGAGTCTCATCTTTTTCCCACCATGAGCTTTTGAAAATGTTTTATTTTGAGGTAATTCACTTACAGAAAAGTTGCAAGAATGGTTCAGAGAATTACCAGATAGATACCTTTTACCCAGATTCCCCAAATGTTAACATTTTACTAAATCCCCCCTCCTTTAGGTTGTTTAAGAATAAGTTGCAGGGCCAGGGCCTGTAATCCGAGCACTTTGGGAGGCCGAGGTGGGCGGATCACAAGGTCAGGATATCGAGACCATCCTGGCTAACACGGTGAAACCCCGTCTCTACTAAAAATACAAAAAATTAGCCGGGAGTGGTGGTGGGTACCTGTAGTCCCAGCTACTTGGGAGGCTGAGGCAGGAGAATGGTGTGAACCCAGGAGGTGGAGCTTGCAGTGAGCCAAGATCGCGCCACTGCCCTCCAGCCTGGGTAACAGATGGAGACTCCGTATCAAAAAAAAAAAAAAAAAAAGAATAAGTTGCAGACATGATGCCCCTGGGGAAATAAAGGCACCATTAACTTTTGCAGTGTGGAGCAGTTCAGCCCTGGAGGCACACAGGCCTGCGTTCCAAACCCTAACTGTACCTCACTGTGTGCTGTTATGCAGGAGATTTTGCTTCCCCGGACCTCGGCTTCCTTGGCTACAAATAAGGGCACTAACAGCACCCACCTCATATGGCAGATATGAGAATTAAATGAGATATCCCAATTAAATGGGAGCCCTGAGGGCCAAGCACTGCTTGGGATGTGGAAAGTGTACAGTAAGTAAATGGGATCGTATCTTGCTAGAATGCTGTATTTTTTCTTCTTCTTCTTTGAAGTGGTTTGAATTCCTTGGATTTCTCCCTCTTTGTCTCAGGCCAAGTCTCATAGGCAAAAGCAAGACAGGTTCTGTCATTCATTCAGCCTTTATTTACTGAGCCCCTACGCCAGGCCTGACCCTGTTCTGGGTACAGAGACAGAGCAGGAAGCAAGACAGACACGGTCCTGTTCTGAGAGCTGAGAGAGCTTGCATTGGCATGGTGGACATGGAAACAGATGGATAAACCATCTCAGCGGGTCATGAGTGCAATGAAGATGATAAGACAGAGTAACTTGTAGGACGTGGAGCATATAGGGGCTCCTTCAGTTAAGGTAATCAGGGAAGGGGAAAGTTTGACTACTTCCTTTTAATCTGGGGAAACTCTCTGGGAAAGTGTCAGGCACAATAAATGTTTTCCCAACACTTGAGTGCACAGCGGGAGGCACGAGCATTTGAAATCCTCGCAGAAGAACACACTAATGGGAGCAAGCCAAGTGCTTCTCTCCCACTTTCTGGGAGCCATGCGTATGTTATTCCATCAACCCCCCAGGACTCCATTTTATAGAGAAGGAGACTGAGGTTCAGAGGAGGGAATCCCTTTGGCCAAGAACAAAAAGAAAGTAAGAGGGACCCTCTGACAACATATAGCACCCAAGACTGTACCCGGAAGCCTGGTGTCAACTTCCTAGTACTCGCAAGGAAAAAAAATGGCAGGTTTTAATTGAAGGAAAGAGCACTAGGCCAGGTGTCGAAGGCATTCTGACCCTAGCTCTGGCACTTAGGAGCCATGGAGTCTCTGTATAACCCTCCACAACACGGAGCTACACTGAATGACCCCTCTCATCCCCTCCAGCTGTAACAGACCATATGCATTCACATGTTTTTTTGTTCTTTTTTTTTTTCTTCCTCTGCCTCCTCTTCAATAAAGAAAAGTAACAAAAAGAGGGAAGAGAATTAGGAAGGAAAACAGATCAGCGGCCACCATCACTGGTACCAAGTGATCATACCTGGAGGCAAGAAGGGGAGAGAAGGCTCCTCTCCTCAGAATATCCAGCCCAGTGCTTTGTATACAGTTGAGGCTCAAGCCCTGTCCTGGTATAAACAGGAGTATTTGCATGCATTTGTTCTCTCATGCCCATTAGAAAATCAGCAACATTATTTTATGGCCACACCTCATGCAGTGTGCAAATAATGCCTGCTGCGATATGCTATTCTCTTCCGAAACTTCCGTTTTAAATAGGACACTGACATAATTAGAGAACTTCCCAAGTAAGGTAGGTGAGGGAGAGCTACCATTGTTGTTAGTTACCTATGTATTGCTGCATGACAATGTTGCCATACACTGTGCAGCTTACTATAACATATATTTATTCTCTCATGATTTCTGTGAGACAAGAGTCTGGACATGGCTTAGCTGGCTGCTCTGCAAGGCTGAAACTAAGATGTTGGCCAGGGCTGCAGTTTCATCTGGAACTTGACTGAGGAGGCATCTACTTCCTCACTCACTTGATTGATGGCAACACTTGGTTCCTCGGTTTCTACCTGGCTGCGAGCTGGAATTCACCCTCATTCTCTTGCCGTGCAGTTATCTCCACAGGCAGCTCACCATGCGGCAAGCTGCTTCTTCAAAGCCAGTGGGAAAAAGTGCCTCCTCCCATGATGGGCATTCCAGTCTCATGTAACATGATTGTTCATATTCACATAATCGTGTATGCCCTGTCACCTGCACCATGTTCTATTAGTCAAAAGCATATCACAAACCCCACCATCCCTCAAGGTGGAGGGATGAGGCAAGGTTTTGAATACCAGGAGTCAGGGATCAAGGGAGGCACATTGGCTCACCCCCCAAACCGAGTAAAGAGAGTGGCAAAAGCCCCAGAAAACACAGGGTCTGCAGATAGTTGGAAGCACTTGCAAAGTTTAACCTGAGAAAGAGGAAAAAATAACAAACACTTACATTGCCTTAACAAGGACTTTTGAGTATATTAGCTCGCTTAAACCTCATCCAACTTGGTAAGGTAAATACCATTATCATCCTCTTTTTACAGGTAAGGAAACTGAGGCACAGATAGTTCAAGTCACATGTCTACCACGACACAGTTGTAGTATTGCTGGGAGTCGAATCCAGGCAGTTTGGCTCTAGAATTCATGCCAAAGATGAGACTGGTTTGTTTAGTTTCCCCCAAAAGACACTAGGACCAAATGGTGAAAGCTGCCAGGGGGTGGACTAGGGGGTTATAATGATAAAGAGCAAGTAAAACTGTGCGTTCTGGTGAACTTCAAACCCGTAGCAGTAGAGAGCAGGGGTATTTGAATTGGAGGCTGCGCAACTGTATTTCAGAGATGGTGCAGAGGGGAGTCCAGCATGGTAAAGAACGGTGGACAAGACATCCTCTAAGCCCTCTTAAATCCGAAGATTAAAAACCAGGTAAAAACTGGCAATCTCAAGGCTGGATTTGGCCGATGTCTTTTGTTTGGTGCATGCAGCATTTTAAAATGAAATTCACAAACTTTCAGAAAAATTCAGATTTTCAGTAATTCCAGTTTCCGGCTTCTCCTGAAAAACCAGAAGCTCCAGGCCCACATGGCAAGGAGTTCCTTAGCAGGGGCTTAGAAGAAGCTGTCCAGGTTAGATGAAGCAAGTGTGCTCCAATTGGCCCCAGTCGATAGCCTTCTCTGTTGTCTCTCCAACTGAGGCCACAGGTCTGTTATGTGTCATACTCACCTGTTTCAAGGCCCCGAACTGCACCATGAACTTCTAAGTCAGGCAACCAGGCAATATAAACCTCCATCAAGAGAGGAAGCACAGGAGAAACCTGGTCTTAGTGACTGTCTGAGAAACTAAGTAAAGATAAGAAGGGGGTCATTGAGATTAGTTCTCTGCTGTGGACTAAGATTAAGTACCTAGCTTCCCCAGATCTTCAATTCCCATACTGTTTAATGGGAATAACAGGTTCTAGTCTCGCTACTCTCTGGGACGCTTCAGTGAGAATTGCTTAACTCACTCCTTTCAATAGACAATTGCTTCTCAATAGAGAATTGCTCCTTCTCAATAGAGAATTGCCTCACTAACTCCTGCTCATCCTTCAGGGCCCAGAGCCATAGGCTGAGGGAAGCCAAATCCTCTGTTAGAATTACAAGGCCTGGGCTGGGCGCCGTGGCTCACTTCTGTAATCCCAGCACTTTGGGAGGCTGACGCGGGTGGATCACGAGGTCAGGAGATTGAGGCCATCCTGGCTATCATGGTGAAACCCCATCTCTACTAAAACTACAAAACATTAGCCGGCTGTGGTGACGTGTGCCTGTGGTCCCAGCTACTCAGGAGGCTGAGGTGGAAGAGTCGCTTGAACCTAGGAGGTGGAGGTTACAGTGAGCCGAGATCGTGCCATTGCACTCTAGCTGAGGAGACAGTACAAGACTCTGCCTCGAAAAATAACAATAATAATAATAATAATTACAAGGCCTGGCTAGGTGCGGTGGATCTTACCTGTAATCCCAATACCTTGAGAGGCTGAGGCAGGTGGATCACCTGCGATCAGGAGTTCGAGACCAACCCGGCCAACATGATGAAACCCCATGTCTATTAAAAATACAAAATTAGCCGAGTCTGGTGGCACCCACCTGTAATCCCAGCTACTTGGGAGGCTGAGGCAGGAGAATAGCTTGAACCTGGGAGGCGGAGTTTGCAGCGAGCTGAGATCATGCCATTGCACTCCAGCCTGGGTGACAAGGTGACACTTTGTCCAAAAAAAAAATTACAAAGCCTAAAACTTATTTTGTTTCCTTCTTACTATGGAATTTTCCTTCAAAAAAAAAAAAAAAAAAAGTTCCAAAGGGGAAAACACCAACCTTCTGAGAAGATAGAAAGAGAACACATGGAAGGAAAACTTCATTGTGAAATAAGAAATCGTTGCCATTGCTTGTCGGTTCTGTTTAAAAAAAGAAAACTGTTTTGTAAGAGAATGAAAAAGGAGGAGAAGCATAGTCTGCTGTAAATCTACTCAGAAATCCAATTCTCTGTGCCCAGGAATCCTAAGGCAGTCCTGGAGGAGAAAAGTATCAGAAAATGAACTGGGAGGTCCTTAAGTAGAAATTGTGTCTCAGCCCTAACTCAGCCGATCGACAACAGCAATAATAATAATAGCAAACACCTAAGTAACACCTACTATGTGCCAAGCACTGATATAAGTATTTTATTATTAATTCCTTTAAGCCTCAGCCCAGCCCTGTGTGGTAAGTGCATTATCGTCATGCCAATTTATAGGTGGGGAAAGCTGAAACCCAGAGAGGTTAGGTAACTCGCCCAAGGCCACGTAGCCTATCGGTGATAGTGTCAGGATTTAAACCCACGTCACTCTGCTCTCTAAGCTTTGGGTCCTTAACCACCATCATCTGTTCGGCTCTCAGGAATTTATTGAGGATGTACTTGTTGTATAAGGTACTATGTTAGGCACCATGAGGATGAGAGGGAGGATTTGGAAGGAGTCGGACAAGAGTGAATTCCTAAAAGATGGAACTTCCCAGTGAGTCCACTTTCTGTCTGTGGAACCTTGGACAAGACTACGAGCTATTGAGCCTTGCAGGTCTTGGTAGTTCCAGTGCTTTCTACAATTTTTAAAGTTTTTTTAATGAAAGGAGGGATGCAGAGAAGGAGGAAGGGAGGACGCGAGGGAGGGAGGATGAAGGGGAGGGAGGGAGGGAGGGAGGAACGAAGGGAGGGAGGGAGGGGAGAGAAAGAAAAAAGAGAGAAAGAAAGAAAGAGAAGGGGGTGAGAGAGAGGAAGGAAGGATGAGAGGGAGGGAGGAATGGAGGGAGGGAGGAGGAAGGAAGGAAGGAAGGAGGGAGGAAGGAAGGAAGGCGGGCAGGCAATGATAATATCAAGTTGATCTCTTTAAGTGCTCATTATGTTGGGTACTGCTAAGTGCCTTACCTACATGGAATCATTTAATCCTCATAGTAACAAGCCTACAGTGTGGTTAACATGATTGCTACCTCCATTTTAAGGATAAAGAAACTAAGGCACAGGAAGTTCAGTAGATTGTCCAAGGTCATGCAGTTGGTAAGTCAGGGAGCCAGGATTCCAACCAGGCAGTGTCATTTCAGTGCCCACGCTCTGAGCCAGGGACGAAAACAGCAAATATTTGAGGTCAAGGTGTAATCCCTCCCATATGCAAGGTACTTGGTAAATTACAAAGCTCTTTGTGGAAAGGCTTGTAAGGGTGGAGATGGGGACAGAAATTTCCAGGGTCCTCAGCCAGAGATTCTCTGATAACACAGGTAGAAAATACCAAGGGCTGCAGAGATGCGAAAAGGAAAGCAGAGTGGTCGACAGCGCACTGCACAGAGGCCCTCTGGTTTTCGAGTCGACTCAGGCGCTGCTCTGTCTCCATCTCCTACAGCAGTTGTCCGATCACCTGTAATTTTACCCCCCCAAGAACAACACTCCTGAGACACTTCTCTCATTCACCTCCTGGTTCCCCCGGGGCCAGCTGCAGCCTGTGAAATTCCAGCACAGTTCAGCAAAGCACAAACCAGACGTGGCGTCCCACACCAGTGAGCTGGCAGCTGCTTCCTTTGTAGCCAGACAGGTACACAAAGCAAAACAGAGATCAGGGCAGAAGGCTTCGGGCTCAGTCAGAGCAGGCCATTTCTGGTTTGTTTTGTTTTGTTTTTTTGAGACGGAGTCTCACTCTGTCACCCAGGCTGGAGTGCAGTGGCGCAATCTCAGCTCACTGCAACCTTCAGAGCAGGCCATTTCTCTGCGGGCCTTGGCAAGGCCTGGAGGCAGATGCAGAGGCTCGCTCAGTCTCACCATAAGAGGGAGTGTTTTGTTCCCGCTCCCCTGCCGTGTTTGGCTTTTCTGCCCAGGTTATCCCAGGGCAGAATGGAGGTTCGAGTACTTGCCCAGCCTCGACCCTCGATGGTACTAAAGCATGGAGGAGTTGCTAGCAAGGACATCACGGTAGTAACTTGCAAAGCATGTAAGGTCTTGTTTTTCCTGTTCATGCATCTCCTGGGGAGACTGGGCATTTGGGGGAAAAGCACAGCTTGGGTTTGATTCCCAGCTCTGCCACTAGCCAGCTGAGTGCCCTTGGGTAAGTCATTACACTGCTCTGAGCCAAGGTTTCCTCTCTTGTAAAGTGGGAATAATAATGCCTGCTTTGGAGAGTTGCAGCGAAGATTTTAAATGAGACAACCCAGTTTGTGGAAGAAACTTAATGAGGGGTGACTAGTGATGTTTCTCCTATGGTTGCTTCATATTTTGTTTGTTTGTTTGTTTGTTTTTGTTTTTCGAGATAGAATTTCACGCTGTCGCCCAAACTGGAGTGCAGTGGCGCCATCTCGGCTCACTGCAACCTCCGCCTCCCAGGTTCAAGTGATTCTCCTGCCTCAGCCTCCTAAGTAGCTGGGACTGCAGGCGTGTACCATCATGCCTGGCGAATTTGTGTCTATTTAGTAGAGATGGGTTTGCGCCATGTTGTCCAGGCTGTTCTCAAACTCCTGACCTCAAGTGATCCACCTGCCTCGGCCTTCCAAAGCGCTGGGATTACAGGTGTGAGCCACCATGCCTGGCTGGTTGCTTCATATTTTAAATCCATCATTCACTATTGCTATCATCCTCTGTGGCCACACATCACATTTTACATTCATTTGGATGATTATTTAATTAATGTCAGCCTCTCTCACTAGCAGTATGAAGGTAGGGACTATGTCTGTCTTGAGCCATCACTGTAACCCCAGTGCCTAAAGCAAGCTGGGCACATAAGAGGTGCTCAGTAAATATTTATGGAATAAATTAATAAAGGAAATGAGAAGTACCCAACACAACGATGTATTCATTTATTTGGAGCTAAGTGTTACAAATCAGTTTTTATTATTGTTAGTAAAAGTCCTAGAGTTTGTGTGTTGCTTTCTTGTTAAGAAATACATTAAGGTATGTTGAAGGTTGTCTTCAAAATAATGTCATCCTCTTTTGCTTGCATTTTGATGTGCTTTCTTAGGTGGGGCTGCAGTTAAATGCAAGCCCTGGGGATTACGCTTCACTAAGCGTAAACCCTGAGACTGGCTCCCATGGGAATATCATCCGTCATTGCGTTGTGATGGAAACAGGAGATTTAAAAAATGCAGTCTTGGCCGGGCACAATGGCTCACATCTGTAATCCCAGCACTTTGGGAGGCCGAGGTGGGTGGATCACAAGATCAGGAGTTCGAGACCAGCCTGGCCAACATGGTAAAACCCCATCTCTACTAAAAAAATACAAAAATTAGCTGGACATGGTGACGTGTGCCTGTGATCCCAGCTACTCTTGAGGTTGAGGCAGGAGAATTGCTTGAACCTGGGAGGCAGAGGTTGTAGTGAGCCGAGATCGCACCACTGCACTCCAGCCTGGCGACAGAGCAAGATTCCATCTCAAAAATAATAATAATAATAATAAATTAATTTTTAAAAATCCAGTCTTACATCACAGATCACCTTTGCCTGTAGCTTCTGATCTAGAAAATTAGGCATGAGAATAGCCTTGTCTCCTACTTAGAGGGTGTGAAAACTGAGAGGTTAATGTTTCTGAGATCCTTGAGTGAAAGGCACAGACTTATCTGCTTCCTGCCATAGAACGTCCTGCCTTGAGATGTTGTTTATCAAACTGTTAATCCTAACGTGTCTTACCATCCAGCTCTTGATAGGATAAAAGCATTGTCCTCTTGAAGTGGCAGCTGGCAGACTCTATTCTAATTCTAACACGTAGGGGCCTCCTTAGTAATAATGTAGTGTTTCCCAGTGAAAGCTTCACATACCTCTGAAATGCAGGATGGTTTTAGGTGGCATCCCAGGAACTCTTTATTTAATAGTTAAACTTTTTAGTACAACATGTAGTCAGAGAAAACTAGCCAATTAAACCCATGAATTCATGGATATTATTGCTTAGGGTGAACCCAAAGCTAGCATTTAAGTAAGACAGAAAAAAAATGAGTCAATTCAAAGAAAATACTAAGTAAATATGAAGAGTAAACTATAACAAGAAAATGACAAAAATCATAAGCAAGAAAAGCTAATATGTGACTTTCAGAAATGCTGCAATTATTTATTTTCTTGTCTCTCTCTCCTGTAAATCTGAGAGTTCTTTGGGGGATATTCTTTATATCCCAGGGTCTAGCACGGTACCTGACACATAGGAGCTCAGTAAGTTTAGTGAACGAGTGATGGATGGATGCAAAAATGATGAACTGATGACAGAATGTTTAGATAGACTTGGCATCTGGGGCTCTGACAGATCCACTGAAGTAAAGTCCCTCGCAACATACTGGGGACAATATTGCACCAAGTAAGGACTCTTTTTCCTAAACAGGTTTCTGTGTGATAATAATTGGGAAAAAAAAAAAAGAGGGAGCGGACTGGCTCTAGGCCATGAAATGAAATCTAATGTGCCCAAATGCTGGTTTCCCCTTTTTAGGTTCTCCCAACCAGAAAGAATTACCAGCTGCCTAAAATGAATGGGGAGCTGAGAATACCAAGACCCACAGCTAGGACACGAAGGATGCTTTCGATAGAATATACTAGCTGTGTGGTCTTGGATGGGTCACTAAATGTTCCTGCCTGTCTTCTTCTCTGTGGAATGAAGGAGTCATTACAGCTAAAGAAATTCTGTGATTCTGGGAGGAATTGGTTCTGAATTTGAAACCCACGGAGAAGGGCAGATGGAGGTGCTTGATGAGCTGGTACAAGGCTGGATTCAGGCTTGAAGAACTCACATGACATCCAGTGATCATGCTGTCAGGTCAGCATCATGGTTCTGGGTGGGAACATCTGTGAGGTCACCCACGGGCACTTCCAGGCTTAGAAACTTTCCTGTGTGTGCTCCAGGGATAGGGGGTGGCGCCTGCTGCTGGTGCCCCCACCTATCTCGGTGATGACCAGGGTAGCCTTACCATGCCCAGCCAGGTAAGCAGGTTTGCTTCCACTTTGAATTTTTATGCCTCCTCCTTGCACTGCACTTTACAGTTTACAAAATGCTTTTCATGCCCTCTGTCCCATCTGATCCTCATGGGATCCCAGAAGAGGCCACTTAGGATAGTACAGAGGGAGCGTGGTAAGCCATTGCTCAAGGCTGCGTGGCTGGCTCAGGAGACAGAGCATCAACTCTGGTGCAGAGAGCTCGCCTAAAGGTGGCCTAAGGCAGCGACTTGGAGCCAGACCCCTCATTCAAAGCCTGGCACAGGTGCCTGCTCTGTGACCTTAGGCAAGCTACATCACTTCTCTGGGTGGCAATTCTTAATCTGTAAAATGGGATGTGGACAGTATCTGCTTCCTAGTGCTGCTGTGAATATTGAATGAACACTACCTGGCACCTGGTAAGGCATGAATATCTTATTGCCTCATGAGTGACTTTGAGGATTTATCGAGATAATGGGTGTGCGTTTCTTTCCTTGGGCTGCCATAACAAAGTACCATGCACCGAGTGGCTTAAAATGACCGAAATTTATTCCCTCACATTTCTGGAGGCCAGAAGTCCCAAACTGGTCTCACTGGGCTGAAAAAAAGGTGTCACCAGGGTTGTGCTCCCTCTAGAGGCTTGAGGGGAGATCCTTTCCTGTTTCTGATGACTGTCCTAGTTCCTCGGCTTGTGGACACAAAGCTCTGACCTCTGCTGCCATCTGCCTGGCCTTGTCCTCTGTGAGGGCACCAGATCTCTCTCTCCCTGCCTCATATAAGGACACACATGATGATATTTAGGGCCCACCTGGATGATCCAGGGTAATCTCCTCATCTCTACGTCCTTCACTTAATCATGTTAGTAAACCTCTACCACCCACAGCACCCTGCCGCTTCCTTTTTCTTGGCCACAGGAGGTAACATTCACAGGTTTCAGGGATTAGGCATGAATATCTTTTGGAAGGCCATTTTTCAGCTGACAACAGATACTAAGCCCTTAACAGGTACTCAGAAACAGCTATTATTGTTAATCACCCTGTTTTACATAAAGGGAAACTGAGGCTCTGAGAGGCGCCAGGATTATCCCAAAGGGTCACATACAGGAAGTGGCAGAATGTAGCCTTGGCAGCAGAACTCCTGATCCCAAGGACTTATGGCTGTACTACCATGATACCTTGAGGTTGGTGGGTTGCCAAGTTTGTGTGACTGGGGCCACCCTTCTGGGTTGCGCAGACTGGAGGATGCATTAGACTAAGGATACATGTTCTCCCTGCTGCAATGCAAAGGAGATGGGGTACTTTTGCCTCTCTCACCCTCCTCGTTGACAATTATCTGCTATGGGAAGCGGGGACAGGGAGGACCAGGTCACCACTCTCTTGGCATCCCACAGGTATTTGTAGCTCAGACGGTGCTAAGGACTGAATTATGTCCCCCTAAAATTCATGTTGAAGTCTCAACCTCCAGTGCAGCTGTATTTAGCGATAGGGCCTGTAAGGAGGTATTCAGATTAGACAAGGTTAGAAGGGTGGGACCTGATCTCATAGGATTAGTGTCCTTATAAGAAGAAACTCCAGAGAACTTGCTCCCTAGTCCACCTCTCCACACTCCTGCATGCACACCAAGAAAAGGCTACATGAGGACACAGTGAGAAGGGGGCTGTCTACAAGCCAGCAGGAGAGCCCTCACCAGCCAAAGCGTTGATCTTGGACATCCAGCCTCCAGAACTATGAGAAAATAAAATCTGTTGTTAAGTTTATGGCTGTCCAAGCAGGCTGAGACAGATGGGTCAGGGAAGGAAGCTGGCGCCTTCCTCGGGACGGGCATTTGGCTTATGTGCCTCGGCTCCACAGAAGCACTCGGAGGGCATTTGTTGAATGAGTGGAATGGATAACCAGACAAGACCCCCGTTCAGTTTCTAAACATTCTGCCCATTCAGAAGTGCAAAGCTGGGAGGCCAAGGCGGGTGGATCACCTGAGGTCAGGAGTCCAAGACCAGCTTGACCAACATGGAGAAACCCCGTCTCTACTAAAAGTACAAAATTAGCCGGGTGTGGTGGCACATGCCTGTAATCTCAGCTTCTCGGGATGCTGAGGCAGGAGAATTGCTTGAACCCAAGAGACGGAGCTTACAGTGAGCCGAGATTGTGTGCCATTGCACTCCAGCCTGGGCAAGAAGAGCAAAACTCCGTATCAAAAAAAAAAAAAAAAAAAAATGCAAAGCTTAGAACAGAGGAGAGGGTGAGCCTTAGTTGAGGCTCCTGAAAACTCTTGCCTGTGCTGTTCCAACAGCACCGTACCCAGTCTTCTTTCTTCCAGAGTGTCGGCAGGGCTACATCTCTGTGAAGACTCGAGGGAAGGAGGGTCCTTCCTTATCTCTTCCAGTTTCTGGTGGTTGCTTATAATCCTGGGCGTTCCCAATTTTAACCTCTACCTCCATCATCACATAGCATTCTCTGTGTGTCTGTGTCCAAACTTCCTCTTCTTATAAGGACACCAGTCATTGGATTAAAGCCCACCCTAATCCACTGACTTAATTCTAACTCGATCACATTTGCAAAGACCCTGTTTCCAAATAAGGTCACGTTCACAGGGACCAAGGGGGAGGCATTGAACATATCTTTTTGGAGGTTATATTTTTCAATTCATGACAAACCCTCACGGTTTTTCTTGTCCCCAGGATCAATCCAAGATCCGTTCATGGCTATCCCATCAAGACCCTCCTTTCCTCTCCCTCCAAGCCCATCTCGCTCTTTCCTTTCCTGTCCTTGGGACCAGCACACTGGAACTTCTTGCTCCTCAGACACATTCTGCTTCCCCAGGTCTCCCTTCCTTTGCTGCTACCAGCCCTCCTACCGGCAGTTCCGTTCCAAACCTTGTCCACTTCTGACTCCAGCTCATCTTGCAAGACTCACTTTGGATATCGGTTCTCCCTGCAGCCCTTCCTCACTCTCCCTCCTTCCTCTTCAGATAGAAGCAGCCCTTCCTCCCCCATAGTACCCTCTACCCAATTCAGTTGCAGGCCCTGTAATACTTCGCTGAAGTCAGTGTCTCCCTCACTTGACCATGACCCTCTTATGAACAGACACTCTCCTCGAGGCCCAGCCCACAGTCCTGCATGCAGTAGACCACTGGATGCAGATTGGAGCCCAAGGGCTGGATATGGCTGAACAGATGTGTTTTTCTTCAGTCTGCATGACATCAACCAGAATTGAAAATAGCTACCAACAATTACATCCAGAAAATTTCTCATAAAAATCTGTAATTCCCACCTCTTTGGGAAAGAGAAGGATCTGGCCATCTCAGATCTTTATCCCCAGCCAGCAAGAACCTACTGAAGCTGAATCACTACTATCACTATTGCATTCTATTTTATTTATTTATTTTTTTTTGGAGACAGAGTATCACTCTGTTGCCCAGGCTGGAGCGCAGTGGCACAATATCAGCTCACTGCAACCTCCACCTCCAGGGTTCAAGCAATTCTTCTGCCTCAGCCCCCCAAGTAGCTGGGACTATAGGCTCATGCCAACACAGCCGGCTAATTGTTGTATTTTAGTAGAGATAGGATTTCACCGTGTTGCCCAGCCTGGTCTTGAACTCCTAAGCTCAGGCAATCTGCCCACCTCGGCCTCCCAAAGTGCTAGGATTACCCATGAACCACCGCTCCCGGCACTGCTCCATTCTTTGGACAGGGCCTGTGCTCCCCAGTTGTATTGGGACACGACCATGCCTATTCATTTGTACCTTGTCTATGAGTGCTTCTACATGGCAACATCAGAGTTGAGTAGTTGCGAGGGAGATCATACGGCCCCAGGTATTTACTGTCTAGCTTGCACTAGTTTCTTTTGGCTGCTGCAACAAACTACTACAGAGTTGGTAACCCCAAACAAGCTAGATTTGTTCTCTCACTGTTATGGAGGCCAGATGTCCGAAGTCAGTTCTACTGGGCTGACAGCAAGATGTTGGCAGCGCCATACTCCCTTCGGTGGCCTGAGGAGAGAGTCCCTCTCTTGCCTCTTCCAGTTTCTCCTGGCTGCAAGCATTCCTGGACTTGTGGCCACATCATTCCAACCTCTGGCCTCATGGTCTCCTTCCCTTATCATTTTTTTGGCTTAAGTCTTCCTCTGCCTCTCTCTTCTAAGGATATAGGTTATTGCATTCGGGACTCATCCCAGTGATTCTGGATAATCTCCTCATCTCAAAATCCTTGACATAATCACATCTGCAGAACCCCTTTTTTCCAAATAAGTTAACTTTTATGGGCTTTAGGGGTGAGGATATGGATATCATTGGTGGAGGGAGGGGGAGCACTTTTCAGCCTATCTCATGTCCCTTTACAAAAAAGCTTTGCTGACCCTTGTTCTAGAAGGACAAGGAAGCTTCCCCGAGATGAGACAGTTCCCACCTCTGATTCTGCCCTTCTGGAAGCCCCAGGCTCACTCCACATCTGTATCTGGGGTCACACCAGGGTTCCCCGTTTTGTTAGATACTTTGGTTTTTTTTTTTTTTTTTTTGAGACGAAGTCTTGCTCTGTTGCCCAGGCTGGAGTGCAGTGGTGCGATCTCAGCTCACTGCAAGCTCCGCCTCCCGGGTTCACGCCATTCTCCTGCCTCAGCCTCCCGAGTAGCTGGGACTACAGGTGCCCGCCACCTCGCCTGGCTAGTTTTTTGTATTTTTTAGTAGAGACGGGGTTTCACCGTGTTAGCCAGGATGGTCTCGATCTCCTGACCTCGTGATCCACTCGTCTCGGCCTCCCAAAGTGCTGGGATTACAGGCTTGAGCCACCGCGCCCAGCCTGTTAGATACTTTCTAGTGCTGCCTTGGTCTCCTTCATACCTGTCTCCCTCCTCTTGAAAAAAAAAGAAAAAGAAAGAAGAAGAACAAAACAACACCAACATCTGCAGCATTTCTTGACCTTCTGGTCCTGCTTTTTTTCCCCCACTGTGGCCCAGCGCTATCCTCAGGAACAGAAAGAATGAGGGAAGTTTCTAGCAGAGAAAGTCTAGTTTCCAATGTAGGATCCTTTCTTTGCCTTATTTTTGAGGCTTAATGGCTTTTTCAGATGTCCTAGGAGGGTTTTGCCCCATCCTCTCCGGGCTAAAACTGCTCTCCAGACAGCCTAGTCCAGCCTCATGCACACAACCACCCTTCCCACATTAAACGGCTGTGCTCCCCAACCCTCAAACAGACCTGCTTCCAAGCAGCAGCTGCCTAAGAAATGTACTCCCTCTCCCCTTTCTAATTTTGACCATGGAAAGAGAGATCTAGGTTCATTTCTGAGTGTCTTCCTTGGCCAGTAAAACTGTAGCACAAATGTGATGAATGACCGTTTGCTTTGGGAATGAATGAATACCACATAGACTCACGGGTAATCTCCCATGTACAGTGTGCATTGTTTAATATAGTCCCCAAGCTTGAAAATGAATAATGGGCATTGTTCATCTTTTGTAGGGTATTTGAAATGGCCAGTCATGTACACCGAATATGATGCACACGGTGTGTCCTGTGACCTTCCCCTGTGAGGGAGGCAGGCAGATATTATCTCCATTTTAAAGAAGGAAAATGGAGGTTCAGAAAGATCAGGTCACTGGCCTAATGTCAGACAGCTAGTAGGTGCAGACCTGGTCCTGGTGCCCATTCTTCAACAAGTGTTGTTCCCACCAGCCTAGGCAGGGTCCACTGTGCTATGTTGCAGATGCAATGCACAGGGCCCCAAAGAGCCTGGCAGGGAGGTCAGGGGTGGCTTCTGGTGCCTTCTCTGTCGCCAGCGCTGTGGTTGAACTTTTTTCCTCTGGTACTCAACTTTCAGAATTTTAACATCTGCATGGTGGACAACTCTAGAGGGCCAGGCTGGTTACACACCATGGAATACTATGCAGCCTTAAAAAAGAATGAGTTCATGTCCTTTGCAGGGACATGGATGAAGCTGGAAACCATCCTTCTCAGCAAACTAACACAGGAACAGAGAGCCAAACACTGCATGTTCTCACTCACAAGTGGGAGTTGAACACATGGACACAGGGAGGGGAACATTACACACCAGGGGGCCTGCTGAGGGGTGGAGGGCAAGAGGAGGGATAGCATTAGGACAAACACCTAATGCATGTGGGGCCTAAAACCTGGATGATGGGTTGATATGTGCAGCAAACCACCATGGCACATGTATACCTGTGTAACAAATCTGCACGTTCTGCACATGTATCCCAGAACTTAAAGTAAAATAAATAAATTAATAATAATAATAATAACTGAACACATGTGTGTTAATTGAACAAATATGTGCCAGGCACTCTTCCATGTGCTACATATCGAGTAATCCATTTAATCCTCCCAGAATCCTTATAAAATTGGTGCTCTTGCTATAGTTACCTTACAGAGGAGAAAATAGAGACGCAGAACTGTTAAGAGCCTTGACTCAGGGCCCTACACCTGCTAATTGGGGAATATGGAATGTCAGGAACCACGTAGTTGCTGTATTATATAGATGGGTAAGGAAGGTCTCTCCAGTGAAGCAGAGACATGAATAAGGACAGAGACAGAGAGAGCCATGTGGGTTTCTGGGAGAAGAGGTTTTAGAACAAGGGAACATCAAGTGCAAAGGCCCCGGGGTGGTAGTAAACTCGGGGTGTTTTAGGAGCAGCACGGGGAGCAGAGGGAGTGAGGAGGAGAGGCAGAAGATGAGGGTAGAGATGTTATGGGGCTAGGGGAGGGCAGCTCACACAGGCCCTGTGGCTCATGGTAAGGAGTTTGTTTTAGTCAGTGGGAGATGGGAAGTCACTGCAGAGCACTGAGCAGAAGACTGGCATTTGACTTACACCTGAAGGCATCACCACTCTGCTATGAGAAGAGACTGGTTGCAGGGAAAGGACAGAAACAGAGAGAGCACGTGGAGGTGAATTTGCCTTGGATCAGGAGTTAGCGATAGACGTGGCAAAACGAGGTCAATTCTGATTTTATTTTGAAGGAGAATTTGCTGATGGATTGGATGTGGAGTGCAAGAGAAAAAGTTAGTTAAGGGTGACTCCAAGGTTTCAGGGCTGAGCAAATGAAAGGAGCTGCCATCAACTGAGATGGGGAAAGCTGCAGATTGAGCAGTTGGGGGGCTGGAAGTCAGGGTTTGCCTGCTGACATATTAGACTAGAAATGCCTATTAGGCCTCCAATGGGAGATGTTAAAGAAGCAGTTGGATCTATGTAAATTTGGGAGTTGTCAACACATGGATGATATTTAGTCATGAGACTGAATGAGATCAACAGGGGAGGGAGTGTGGAGAGAGAAGAGCAGAGCCAGGAGTACTGCAGTGTTTAGAAGTCAGGGAGAGGCCGGGTGTGGTGGCTCATGCCTGTAATCCCAGCACTTTAGGAGGCCGAGACAGGCGGATCATCTGAGGTCGAGAGTTCGAGACCAGCCTGACCAAGATGGAGAAACCCCATCTCTACTAAAAATACAAAATTAGCTGGGCATGATGGCGCATGCCTGTAATCCCAGCTACTCAGGAAGGCTGAGGCAGGAGAATCGCTTGAACCCGGGAGGCAGAGGTTGCGGTGAGATTGCGCTACTTCACTCCAGCATGGGCAACGAGAGTAAAACCCAGGCTCAAAAAAAAAAAAAAAAAAAAAAAAGTCAGGGAGACAAGGAGCCATCGGCAAAGGTGACTGAGTTCAAACAGCTGGTGAGAATCAAGAGTGAGAGGGTGGTGTCCCAGAAGCCAAGTGAGGAAAGTGTTTCCAAGGTGGAATGATCAACTATGTCAAGTGTAGCTTCATGGCAAAGTAAAACAAGACCTGAAATTCTGCCATTATATTTGGCAACATGGAGGTCATTGATGACCATGGCAGGTGGAGGGATGGGAGTGAGGTCAAGAGAGAATGGAAGAGAGAGAACAGAATCCAGAGGTACAGACTTTTTGCTGTAAAGTAGAACGGGGTGGGAAATGGGTGGTAATTGATGGAGAATATAGCGTCAAGAAAGGGTTTTTGTTTTTAAGGAAGATAATACAATAGCATGTTGAAATGAATGGAAATGATCCATTAGAAAAAGAAAAGTGGATGCAGGAGAAAGAGGAGATATGGGTGGAACATTGTCCTAGAATCGGTGAAAGGGTGATCTATCTAGAGCACAAGTGAAGGGTTTCCATGGAGCAGGAGCACAGGGTTCATGCAAAGCAGCAAGAGGGAAAGCAGAGTGTTGGGGATAGGTACTGAAAGATGGGTAGATATGGTGCTGAGAGCTTTGGCAGTTCTCTTCTTATTGCTTCTAATGTTTTCAATGAAATATGAAACAAAATCATCATCACTGAGAATCTACAGGAGAAGGACATATGAGAAGTGTGAGATGAAAGGATGCAATGTTAAATAGTTGCCTGGAAGAGTGGGAGAGTGAATGGGCTCGTGAAGTACCATGGGATGAGTCCTGCCGTTAATGGTCACAGTTTTCTCCAACCATGTTCAGATGTGGCATACTTTTGCAACTGAGAGAAAAAATAAGATAAAACAGAGTGTTTATAGTATATAGAAAGGCAAGATCGGTTTTGAACATATGTTTGAAGTACCTGTGGGATACACACATTAAATATCCAGGAAGCAGTTGATTATATATATATGGCTTGGAGCTCAGAAGGAGGTCTGGAATAAAGGTAGAATCATCAGCAAAGAGGTGGCGATTGAACCTGAGAATGTAGGTGAGGTCTCCCAGGAAAGAAATTATAAAGAGAAGAGAGAGAGTTGGGCATAAACTTGGGAAACATCCTAATTTTAGGGGTAAAAAGAGGAAAGGCATCAATCAAAGAAGGCAGAGAAAGGGGCGAACGTATAGATGAAGCATGTCTTCCCAGAAGCCTAGAAATGAGACAGTTCAAAGAAAAGGAATGTAAAGTTGTTCAGGGAGACCAAGGAGAAGGAGAAAAACCACTGAATTTTCCCAGAAGGAAGCCAGAGCTGGGTTATCTCAGGGCACTTAGCAGAAATGCAAAGAAAAGGAAATCATGAGCAAAAAGATAGGGGGCATGAAGGAACAGACCCAACAGAGCTATGTGCAAATAATAGGAACTTTGGAAGGAGAGAGAGGAGTAACTGGAAGAGAAGTGATACTTTTAAAGATATAATAGAAGAAAATGTCTCTGAACTAAAGAAATACCTAAATTGTCTGATCAAAGAGGTGACATGTTAAACTAGAAATGCCCGTTAGACATCCAAGGGAAGATGTTGAAGAAGCAATTGAGTCTAGGTAAATTTGGGAGTAGTCAACACATAGATTATATTTAAAGTCATGAGGCTGAGTGAGATCAACAAGAGAAGGAAGTGTTGATAGAGAAGAGTCCCCAAGTCCTAGAAAGATTAATGATAAAATCAATACAAAGACAAAATCTGGTGACAATTCTGAGCTCTAAAGAGAAAATCCTAAATGTTTTCAGGGAAAGAAAGATTACAGTCTACTTACAAAGAAAATAAAAGAAAGCTGATACCAGATTACTCGTCTGCAACAATGCAAGTTCAAAGACAGTGGAACAATGTTCTCCTACTAATGAGAGACATGAATATGAGCTAGAATTCCCTTACCTAGTCATGATGCCATTCATCTTAGAGGGGCTCTAACACCCTAGGATACCATCCATAGTCCCTTTCTGATGAAATTACTTAAGGATGTATTCCAATCAAATGAAAATTCAGTCAAAACATGGATCTCAAAATGAGGGAAGATAAATCATACAAATAAGTGAGTGTGTGTGCATGTACGTGTGTGTGTGTGTGTGTATGAAGTCACCAGCAATCATTTGAGGGAGCAATCCTATGAAAGTAGTGGGAGTAGAAACTGGATTGCAGGGGATATGAAAGCAGTAATCGGATAATATTCCTTTAAGAAACGTGGAGACAAAAATAAGAAGAGAAGGCTACTTGAGGGTCAGAAGAACACCTTATTTTATTTACGAAAGCAAAACCCCAAGTGTGCTTGTGGGCAGAGGCAAAGGAGTTGTGAGTAGGCAGGTCTGCAAGGTACACAAATAACATGTGTGGCATCCCTGATGCACAGTAGGGATTGAGTCAATTCCGATGATTGCAGAATAGGACTCATTCTATTCTGGAAGGCACAGGCCTATGACTGATTTGCATTTGGAAGGGAGGGAGAGATGTAAGAATTGTCAGGGGGAGAGAAGGAAGTTGAGGCTGGGGGGAAAAGCAAAGAAAATGGTCTACTATGGATACTCAACTGTCTATCAGAATTGCACACATAAGGCCCGTATTTTAGTGTCAGTGTATTTAATTCTATAATCTGGAGTGTTGTCCAGTCAGTGCACTATTCAGCTTGGATCTGTCTATTATGACCTATTCCCACTCAACTAGAGTTAACCTCTGAAAGGGTTCATTCTGAAGGGTACAAGGGACTGATACTTTATTTATTTAGAGGAAGGATGAATTGGAGCATATCTGGGAATCCTAGACTGGGTACCTGGGGGAAAACATCAAGATGTTTGGTTCTCAGTGATGTAATGAAAGTAGAAGGGCTCATGGAGGTGGGGACAGGAGCCTAGGACAAGATCAGGTGACGATGTGAAACAGCAGTGCATAAGAATAGGATTGGCTGCACAGTGCAATAGGTATGGCCTTCTGGGCGCAGAGATTCAAATCTTGGCTTTTATTCACTCTGGAACATTGAGGAAATGATTCCACTTCTCTGAGCATCACGTCCCTCGTCTATAAAAGGTGGCAATAGCAGTGGCCTTGCAGAACTGCTGTATCACACTGACTGAACAGGCTATTGTGGGGGGCCTACTATGTGCCAGGCATTGTTTCCAGTGCTGGGAATTTCTCAGTAAAGAATATTGTAGGTGTTTCTTCCTCCCAGAGCTTCTGTTCTAGGGGATCATGAGAAGTAGAAGAAAGCCTGCAGACACACAGCTGGGGTCATGGAAAACACACAAAGTGCTCAGCACATACACACTTCCACCTGGTCTCTTCCCTACGTGCCTTTTCCAAAGGCTCTGTATCTCACCCACACCTCAGTCTTTCTCCCCATGGCGGGCCCAATTATATGGCTCCAAATACCTCCTCTTGTTCTCCAAACCACAGAGGTGCAACCTACCTGGTTTTTCAGCAAAAACAAAAACCAAATGAACAATAACAACAACAACAAAAACCTTGAACACCAACCTCTCTCATCTGGACAAGGAGCTAGAAGAGGAAGCCTAGTGCTTGGAGAGCCCCTGGGTTTACAGGACTGGAATCTCAGACCCAGCTTATAAGGGATTACTCCCTATGGGTTCTCCATCTCAGATTGGCTCCTGGCCCTTCTCTGAGGTTCTTCCGCACAGCCTAAGTTTGACACACAAGCTCCAACCACTCAAAAACACAAGATCCTGCCTTCAGTGGTGTGTGATCTTTTCTTGAACCCCCAATCTTTGTCTCTGTGCAAAGGGGCACACAGTCCTCCAGCCTTCCTCCTCCCCTCCTCTGCCTTTCCCAGGCCTCCCGCTCCTGCCAGTCGTGCCCAAACTCTCTTTCATGTGTCCAGCTCTCCCAGGAGGGCAGTTTCCGTTTGTGGAGAACCCTCCTTGCTCTGTGACCCTCCTCCACTGTCACCCTCTCGCCTGTCATTTTCTCGTTATCATCACCACCCCAGCCCCAAACTTGTCCTCCACTTTCCTGTTTTTCAATTAAACCTTGTCGTATCATGAAGCCTCAGCCACCTTGTTCTGCGGTTACCAGAGAAGAACATGACAGCATACAGGGGGAAATTCCCATGGACCGGCCTCATGGACTTGGCCGGAGATAGTCCGGGAGGAGTGAGTGAGAAGCTGCGGAGACCCCAGGGCAGATGAAGTGGGCGAGCGAGGTTTGTGGCGGGTGTGGGATGGGGTGTATTTTCTTTCCTCGCCTTGTACTTTCTTTTCACAGCTGCTGCTCCTTGAAGACCCCAACATTCCAGTTCCCAGAGCTAATTTTAGCTTCTTGGGACTGGCTTGTTCTGAGTGACCCTCACCACTGCCTCTCTGGCCCTCTGGTGCACACAGTTCACACTCAACACACATTCTCGCTCTCAAACTAGGGAAAAATAGTTGTCATCCAGGCCAGCAAACGGCGAGGTCTCAAAGACCCTCAGGAAGCCGGAAACTGGACAGCGAGGTGGGGTGGGGGCGCAGGATGGGGCCCTGGAAGGACAAGAGGGTGGGGGTGGGGAACAACTTCCTGCCTCCCAAATAAGGAGATGATGTCGATCGCCTCAGTCATGATTTCACAACCTACTTAAGAGCTTTGAGGAGAGTGACTATGAGGGAGGAAGAATGTGCAGAAATGAGAATGAGGACAGATGGGGGAGGCCTGCCATTGCTCCCCCAACTGCAGTATTCACACATGTGAACTTCCACCTACTGAAGGGGCTGAGTGCAGATTCCCACCTTGGGGTCTCCAGTCAGGAGGTAGAATTTGCGCTGAGTTTTAAATGCCCCTAATTCCATAGTGGGGAGGCACCAAGACTCAGAGACATCACGTGACTTCCCCAAGTTTGGGGTATTAGCAGGAGATTATATAAATCCACAGCCAGAGCCAACACTGGAACCCTGGCCGAGACCAGAACCTGCCTTTTAGCCCAGTGCTCTTTCAGGCCACCAGGCCGCCTTCTGCTGCATTTCTGATCCGTTTCTCGTGACCGAAAGCAGGCCACTGGTTCCTCCAGCACTCACAGCAGTGAGTCTGCTGGGTTCTTCTCTTCCAAACTTGCTTTCTCAACGCAGCCTTTACTTGCTTCTCTACAAAGGGTGAAGTTGGGGTGGAGGGTGACATCCATGGGGAAATGGGTGGGCCCCAGCCTGGGAGTGGTGAGCAGTTACAGAAAACGGGGAAATTTTGTTTCTGTGCTTGATCTTCTGTCTGCCAGTTAAAAATGGCGTCTTTGCCAGGCGCGGTGGCTCACACCTGTAATCCCAGCACTTTGGGATTTGGGAGGCCAAGGTGGGTAGATCACCTGAGGTCTGGAGTTCAAGACCAGCCTGGCCAACCTGGAGAAACCCCATCTCTACTAAAAAAAAAAAAAAAAAAATACAAAAATTAGCTGGGCATGGTGCTGGGTGCCTGTAATCCCAGCTACTCGGGAGGCTGAGGCAGGAGAATCACTTCAACCCGGGAGGCAGAGGTTGCAGTGAGCCGAGATTGCACCATTGCACTCCAGCCTGAGCAACAGAGCAAGACTCAGTCTCAAAAAAAAAAAAAAAAGGGGGGGGTCTTCTACACCAAATTTTGGGGGCATCAGTCATCAGCAGCAATTGTCCCGTTCCCTCAAATCCTCCCCAACTATCTCAGCCTACTTTTCCATACCCTGATTTCCTTTCCCTTTCCTTTCAGTTTCATCTACTTTCTTCCCTGAGCTTAGGATCCTGGCCTTTCCTCACCTGGGGAAGTAACAAAACAAAACAAAAAAAGAATAAAAGGCTCCTAGTAAGACAGAATCCTCCCTTGGCTTCACCTGTCAGACTCCCAGTCACTCCAGACACTCTCTCCATCTCAATCTACTGGATTGCCTGGGCAGTACTGCATGGCTACCAGCATGCAGACAGTCTGAATTTGAGTCCTGGCTCTGCCTGGGTTTTCACATCTGTAAAATGGAAATAAACAGTGTAGGATTGCTGTGAAGACTAAATGAGCTCGTATGATATGTACGAATGTAAAGCTTCATCAAGAAGTACTCTTCAGATTAGAGCACTTGGCCGGGCACGGTGGCTCATGCCTGTAATCCCAGCACTTTGGGAGGCCAAGGCGGGTGGATCAGGAGGTCAGGAGATCGAGACCATCCTGGCTAACATGGTGAAACCCTGTCTCTACTAAAAGATGCAAAGAAAAAAAAAATTAAGCCGGGCGTGGTGGCAGGCACCTGTAATCCAGGCTACTCTGGAGGCTGGGGCAGGAGAGTGGCGTGAACCTGGGAGGCAGAGCTTGCAGTGAGCCGGGATTATGCCACTGCACTCCAGCCTGGGTGACAGAGTGAGATTCTGTCTCAAAAAAGTAAAGAAAAAAAAGAAAATTAGAGCAGTTTACTAATTTACTGTATATATGTTACTTACACTTTAAGAAAAAGATGAAATGAGTTCATACCTTCAAAGCCTTCCAAACAGTGTCTGGCACATGGTATGCACTCAATAACAGATACTGATTGTTGTTATTGTAGCTATTGTTATTAGCGTTGGTCCCCCTGAGAATGATGTGATTAATATTCTTGCTCCTAAGTGTCTAGAGTAATCAAAGTATCTCCTACTTGACTCACGCTTTCTGGCTTACCAAGCACTTCCCTGTGCATTCTCTCAACCGCCCTTTGAGATGATTACTATGTTCCTTACCTTACAGTTGGGGAAGCTGAGGCTCAGAAAGAAGAAGTTGACTTGCCCTAGGTCATCCCATCAATAAGTGGGAACAGGACATGCCCCCAAGTCCATGTGACTCTCGTGCAAGGGCGCCCACCCCACCTTGCTCAGCAGACCCGTTCTTCGATATCACCTGACTTCCTGGTTGCAGACACTGGGTTTCCGCGACCCTGGGCATCTTTACGCCCTTTAGGAAGTGACCTCCCCAAGGTCCCATGGCTTAATACACCAAAGCTGGAATAGATCCCAGGTATCCTGAATTAATTTCTAATCTGGCACCATCTCCACCACAACCTTTTATCTTGTTGGTCCCTTTCCAATTCAGATGTGTTATAACAAAGAGAAAGACATTTTCTGTTCTTCCCACTGAGTTAAAGGAACCAAAGCCATTACATTAGGAATTGGGGAAAGGATATAAGGACGGAGAGCAAGAGGGTGCCAGTCTTGGCCCACCACTGTAACCCTGGGGAAGGACACATGGACGGGGAGCAAGAGGGTGCCAGTCCCAGCCCACTGCTATAACCCTGGGGAAGGATGTATGGATGGGGAGCAAGAGGGTGCCAGTCCCGGCCCACCACTGTAACCCTGGGGAAGGATGTATGGAGGGGGAGCAAGAGGGTGCCAGTCCCAGCCCACTGCTGTAACCCTGGGGAAGGACACATGGACGGGGAGCAAAGGGGCACTAATCCTACCCCACTGCTATAACCATGCTGCCTTGAGTCCCTTCTCTTGCACTTCAAGTTCAAATTACTGGGCTGATTCTGTTTTCAGGAAGATGGCACCCTCTGGAGTCTGTGAGATGGGAAAACTGATGCCATCACCCACCCAAGCCCTTGTTAGGATAGGTGGCACTCAGGGCAGGCTCCTGAGAGTCCTCACTCCAGCATCTGAGTCCTTCACAAGCCCCTCAGGACCCTGTTTTCAGGTCTTCCCCTTCCCCGTCCCGCACCCGACAATCTCCGGGTGCAGTTATTTTAAGGAAAATTCCACCAAGCAAAACCTCACAGAGACACTAATGTTTGAGGGTTTGGTTCTTCCTGCCTCCCATTGGAGACTGGTTTTGAGGTTGTTTCGCTGAATCACTGGGTGAAAAGTAAATAAATAAATGGAGGAAGGAAATCTTAGCTTTAAAAGGAGTTTTGTGGCCTTCCCCCAAAACAAAACAGCTGTTATCACCAAAGAAATCTGCAGGACCTGGCCTCTCTGGGAGTGTACTGCGTTCTGGGGTTTCAGAGGCACCCCCCACCAGAAGCACCTGCCCCAGTGCCTCCAACCTCCAAAAGGTGCTCAAAACAGGGCTGCCAGCCCTCAGGAGCAAGCTGGCTGCATCCCACGGCCTCTGGGAAGCCTGACCTTGCTGTTGTCCCCCTACTCCCTTCCAGGGTCAGTGAAGGACTAGGAGTGACCTGCCCTGGGGTGTTGACATTCTGCAAATTTGCCCAGCTTCCTTTGGGGATCTCACACCCCTTCTCGTGACTCATGCACATGGCTTCTACCAGCCCCCCTTGCCTCTCTTTCATATCCCATTTCTTCCCTGGGTTCCTGCTCATCATAAAAACCAAAGGATAGAGAGCTCTTGGTAATCAACTAGTCCAGTCCCCTCATCTTCACAATATGGAAACTGAGGCCAGGAAAGTAGCAATAACCGGCGCTGGGTCACACAGCACCTTCGCGGCAGGGTTAACACTGGAACTCAAGATGCATTGCCCCCTGCCGCATTTGACCAGCAGATGACACATTGGGCTTCAACTCCCCACCTCCCAGCCCTCAGAGGCTGGCAGCAGCCGCTGTCCTCTAGACTGAAGAGCTGGCTGGGACACCGTGTACCCCGGGAGCTCCCCCTGCGAGAGGGAACAGACTGGAATTGGGAGGTTGAGAGGAACACTGTAAGAAAGGAACCCCTTACAATATCTATGATGCCAGGTTTCCCTGACCCTGGATTGGCTGCCTGGGCAGTGTGAAGTGTCCTGGCCCATCATTGTCTTCTAAAGCATCTCACTCTCAAATATACTCAAAGTATCTCTTTGGTCCTGCTAAAAATTCATCCATTGCTCCAGTTCCAACTCACTCCCAGTACCCCTGGCATTCGAGGCCTGCTGACATTTTCCTCATCTTCTCTCCCTGTCTGTCTTTACACCACCCCTCTGAACCAGTGGGGAAGGGCAGAGGAGCCCCACCCTCAGAGCCTGGTGAATTTCAGAAGCCTGGGTGCTGTGGGTGTGGGCTAGCGTGGTAAATTTCAGAAGCCTGGGCACTGTGGCTGTGGGCTAGGGTAGATGGTGGGAGGCTGGTGTGATGTGAGCTCTTCCCATGGGGTGCCCTGCATGTGCATTCTGTCAACCTTCCCTGACTGTAGTGGAAAGGAAGCCCACTCCAGAAGGTTCCACCTCATGCCCACTCTGAGACCCTGGGCACATGACATTACCTACTATCTCTGAGCCCCATTTCCTCATGTGTGGGATGTCGCTCCCCTTCGCCCCACTTTGAGAACGAGATTTAGCAGCATAACTTGGGGAAAAATAAAGCTCTAAGCATGCAGGAGGTGCTCAATAACTGTTTGCTTCTCCTCTTCTTCACCCGAAGGGCAGGGCAGGAGCAGAATGGCGGGAGACCTGCCTTTAGACTCAGTCAAGGAAGGGCCTCAGGCCTTTGTGGGTGCTGGCTGGGGGTGGGTGGGTGCTGGCTGGGAATGCGTGGGTGCTGGCTGGGGGTGGGTGGGTGCTGGCTGGTGGTGAGTGAGTGCTGGCTGGTGGTGCGTGGGTGCTGGCTGGTGGTGTGTGGGTGCTGGCTGGTGGTGGGTGGGTGCTGGTTGGGGGTGCGTGGGTGCTGACTGGGGTGGGTGGGTGCTGGTTAGTGGTGGGTGGGTGCTGGGTGGGGGTAGGCATGTGGAAGCAGGCAGGTGGAGGGTGGATGGGGACATTTCTCCTCACCACCAGCTCTGTCAAGACAAGGGTCTCAGAACTGCCAGATCTCAAGGTTGGAAGAAATTACGTTCCAAAAGGTCAAGTAATCTAGTCACAGGCTGATTTGAAAACACTATTCTGTTAGCTGTGCCATGATTGAGAATTTCATCCCAGTCCAATGGTAGCAGGACCACGATTTTAATGATCAACTAATAGTCGTTGAGCCCCTTGTACATGTCCTGGGCTTTCTCATATTTGGTCTCATTTAGTCCTTTCAAGAGCCCCACGGTATGACCATCCATTTACTAAGAGGGAATTGACAGTTCCGGAAGATTAAATAATTTCCCCAAGCCTACATGGCTAATAATTTCATGTCATGAATATTTATTGAACACCTCATGTGTGCTGGCCAGGCCTGGGAGTGCAGCAGTGAGAAATGCAAGCTGGGATTCCCTATCTAATTCCGGGGCTCCTTCCACCTCTTCTTGCTTCTGCCTCTTCCATCTGGCTGCCACAATTAAATACAGGGCTTGAAGAACTTAGAGAGATGTGAGAGGTTGGGATATAACCTTATGAGTAAAGCTTAAGGGTGTGGTTAATGGTCCTCCATGGGGACAGGACCCTCCCTTGGAATGCAGTTTGGAAACCTTTGGGAAGACTCTTGGTTACCATCACAAGCAATGGGCACTACAGGCAGGTAGTCAGGGGGACTGGGAATGCACACAGGATAGTCTGCACAGCCGAGAGCTGTCCTGCTACCCACAGGATTGTTGGATTTGGTCCTACCAGACACCATATAGGTGAAAAGTCATTTATAATTGTCTGAGCCTAGAACCTAATTCCATATTAAATTCAAACACAGAGTATTTGGGCAGTGTATTAGTCAGGGTTCCCAAGAAGGACAGAACTAATAAGATATATATACATATATATATGTGTGTATATATGTGTGTATGTATGTGTGTGTGTATGTATATATATGAGTTTATTGAGTATTAACTTACACAATCATAAGGTTCCACAATAGGCCATTTGCAAGCTTGAGGAGCAAGTAGAGCCAGTCTGAGTCTCAAAACTGAAGAACTTGGAGTCTGATGTTTGAGGGCAGGAAGCATCCATCAGGGGAGAAAGATGTAGACTGGGAGGCTAGGCCAGTCTTGTCTTTTCACATTTTTCTGCCTGCTTTATATTCGCTGGCAGATGATTAGATGGTGCCCACCAGATTAAGGGTGGGTCTGTCTTCGCCAACCCAGCGACTCAAATGTTAATCTCCTTTGGCAACACCCTCACAGACATACCCAGGATCAATATTTTGCATCCTTCAATCACGTTGACACTCAATATTAACCATCAAAAGTCCACCCCTTGTTAACTTGAACCCATACGCATCTCCTCAGATCATACATAATCTTCAAATAAAGATAGTAATAAGGTCATCATTATGCCTAACATAATACAACTATCCTTTGTACAACTGGAGACAAACCAATCCCCAAACCAAATACTATTACATAAAGTTAACAATATTTAAATGCTGATATGAAGTCAATAAATCTTATGTCGCATGACTAAGAAAAAGGAAATAAAATGAAGATATTTTCTTAGTACAAGTGTATGAATGCACAAACATGTTTTTTAACCAAAGAAGGAGGAAATACTCATGACAGTTACAGTCCTTGTTTCTGCAGCTGATCATGTGGTCGTAGCTGGTATTGATGACTACCTTCTTCTACTACCCATTTTGTATTCCCTTTGCCTTCAGCAAGCACTTCAGCAGGTAGTAGTTTTTTCCTGGTGGAGTGACCCAAACCTTCATACCTGAGGGGTCTGGACCACCTGTAGTCCTGCCTGGATTGAGCTGTGGTAGTTTTCTATGGACCTTAATCACAGGGCATGGTAGTACTAAGAGATGCCCTAATGGATCTCCTGTATTCCATTCATACTCTTCCTTACCTCCTTTATGGAGTAGTAGACTGATTTCATCTTCATAGTCCGGGTCAATCACCCCAGCCACCACTGTAACTCCCTTCTTAGCTTGTTGACTTAAAGGTAGGAGGAGCCCAGGCCGGACACGGTGGCTCACGCCTGTAATCCCAGCACTTTGGGAGGCAGAGGCTGGCAGATCACCTGAGGTCAGGAGCTCGAGGCTAGCCTGACCAACATGGAAAAACCCCATCTCTACTAAAAATATAAAATTAGCCGGGCATGGTGGCACACAGCCATAATCCCAGCTACTCAAGATGCTGAGGCAGGAGAATCGCTTGAACCCGGGAGACGGAAGTTGTGGTGAGCAGAGATTGTGCCATTGAACTCTAGCCTGGGCAACAAGAGCAAAACTCCGCCTCAAAAAAAAAAAAAAAAAAAAAAAGGTAGGAGGAGCCCAAAGTGTCCAGGTGGCAATCTTAACATCCAGTGTAATAGAATCGCTGTTGTGTCTCCTGGTGGCAGCATTCCTCCCTTTGGAACTAAAACCTCTGCGCCAGCAGAAGGTAATGCTGCGAGAACAGGAAGCAAAAGCAAAAATCATGCTAGTGGATCACTAGGGGTGATGGTGAGTGGCAGGACACACTTTCAATATTTGCTTTTCCTCCAACCCCCCGCCCCCCCGTGCAACACACACACACACAAAAGTGCAACCACTGTGTCAACTAAGGGACAATTATACTTTATTTTATTCAAAACATTTCCAAGAGTTGTTAATAATTTCAAAAAGTCAAGTCACTGATGGCAATGGCAATCCCACTTCTAGCATTTGAGTTGCTAATGAAACATTTCAGTCAGTGTGTTAGACTTTTCTTGCATTGCTATAAAGAAATGCCCAAAACTGGGTAATTTACCAAGAAAAGAAATTAACCGGCTCTGGTTCTGCAGGCTGTACAGGACTGGCCCGACATCTGCTCAGTTTCTAGTGAGGGCTTCAGGGAGCTTCTACTCATGGTGGAAGGCAAAGTCACATGGTAAGAGAGGGGGCCAGGGGTCAGGGGAGGTGACACACACTTTTAAACAACCAGATCTCATGAGAGAGAATTCACTTACTATACTGAGGACAACACCAAACCATGAGGGATCCACTCCCATGACCAAATCCCCTTCAACCAGGCCTCACCTCCAACACTGGGATTACATCTCAACATGAGATTTGGAGGGGATATCCAAAGTATATCAGTCCACATGTATAGTTGTAAAATGCATGGCAATTCTATGCATAGGTACAAGCATCAGACTGTCCATTTTCATGATAAATTATTTCTATTTGATTTTTCCTTTATGTTACAGTTAGGGAACTCTAGCTAACTTTTTTTTTTTAATTGAACTTTAAGTTCTGGGATACATATGCAGAATGTGCAGGTTTGTTACATAGGTATACACGTGCCATGGTGGTTTGCTGCACCCATCAACCTGTCATCTACATTAGGTATTTCTCCTCATGCTATCCCTCGCCTAGCACCCCCACACCCCCCACAGGCCCTGGTGTGTGATGTTCCCCTCCCTGTGTCCATGTGTTCTCATTGTTCAACTCCCACTTATGAGTGAAAACATATGGTGTTTCGTTTTCTGTTCCTATATCAGTTTGCTAAGAATGATGGTTTCCAGCTTCATTCGTGTCCCTGCAAAGGACATGAACTCATCCTTTTTATGGCTGTATAGTATTCCATGGTGTATATGGGCCACATGCTAACTTTAAAAAAAATGTGCACGTAGGTTCACTATGAATTTTATTTCAACATAGTACAAGGGGCATTAAGTGGTATTTGTCATAGAACGGCATTGGGGTGTAAGAAGGTGGGGCTGGGGCCACCGTGGTAGATGAAGGTTGCCCACAACAGAATGACGAAGTGTTCTTCCTCCTCCATCCTGGGAGGACAGAAGAGTGGAAGCTCTGCTTATGGCATTTGGAGTAGGCTTGGAGCATGATTTCCTGGGCAAGAAAGTTGTTTGTCTTTAGAGTAGATAAACTAACGGAAAGAACACTGAGTTCGGAGTCAAAAGATCTGAGTTTGAATCATGGTTCTGCCACCTCCAGATGTTGAAACCAGGCAAAACTTCCTGGTCTTTGTTTCTCCATCATCATGGGAGCCCCTTGGACCAGAATTAGGCGATCTTGCCATGTAATGCTTGAATGCTTCAAGGATTAGCTTTCAGGGGCTTTCAAGATTCCTTTCCCCTCCTCTGGAACAGTCAATGCAGTGGGTCTGAAGGCCGGGGGTGAAAGCGACAAGAGCATTCACTGGTTTGAACCTGGAGATGCCATCTTGAACCAGTCATTTAATTTCTCTGAGCCTTCGTTTTAGCCTAGACAAAATGGGAATTATAATAGTCCTACCTCATTGGGGTGATGAGATTTAACAAGATGACCTTTGCGAAAAGTGCTGGAACTCCATAGTTCCTAGTAAATGTTCGATGTTAGTTTCCTTCCTCCAGCCTTCCCCAGACCAGTTCCCAGCCTCTGCCCCTCTGCTCTGCTCTCTAGTCCCTCAGTCCCAGTGCCAGACTTGGGAGGGAAGGACATGGAATTTTGCTGAGTCTCACATTGTCCTTGCAGGGGGAGTAGAGGTTAGAAGTCCCTTTCTATCCAGGGAGTTTCCACCTCCTTCTCTGGACCAGCTGTGGGGCCCGTGGGGAGAAAAGTGACTAAGATAGGGAGAATTTCTGAAGGCCTCTCTGGCCTTGACCAAGGCTCCACCCACCAGGAAAAGCATAGGAAAGTGATTTCTCAATCTGCAGACTTTGGACGAGGGTTTGGCGAACGTTACATGGAGACGCTTACCTTCCCTTTCAGCAAGTGCCGAAGGAGCAAAGGCATCAAGGTGTAGGACTGTATTGTATGCTCAGGGAACGTCTGAGGACTTGCTGGAACTTACAGTGCAGATCAGAGTGAGGGGAAGGAGTGAGGGAGCCAGGTGGAGGAGCTAAGACAAAACAAGATTCTGCAGAACCTTGTTTGCCCTGCTCAGGACCAACTCTTCACACATCAGGTCTGCAGCCACAGGAGAGGATGGTCTGGTTGGCTTGGGCAGTGTTCAGTAGTCCAGGACTGGGAGGATGACCAAAGTGTAGGGAAGGGGAGGAGATCCAAGCATCTGCCACAGGAGAGCCCCTCTCCCACAGTGCCCCCATAGGGCACCCTTAGCAGCAAAGCCTGCAGATGGGAGGTCTTCCTTATGGAAGCCAACTCCAGGAGCCTCCTCGTTCCCACTGAGGTGCGAGGGACTTGGCCGGCTCCTCCCAAGGCCATTTTACTTCAACAGGAATCAAAACTTCCTTCCAAGGGGGTGCTTTGCCAACTATGCCCAGCTGAGTCCCAGGGCTGTGTCTCAGGATTAGGGGAGGGTGAGCCAACAAGCCCTGAGCTCCCCAGGCAGCACCCCTGCTGGGCACTGGTGACTCAGACCTCGGGGGACATAGTCCTGCCCACATTCTAGCAAACATGATGGTCAAAGGTGGCGTGAGTGACCCTATGGACGACCATGAACCTGAGGTGTCTGGGAGGGTGTATTAGTCTGTTCTGATGCTACTAATAAAGACATACCCAAGACTGGGTAATTTATAAAGGAAAGAGGTTTAATTGACTCACAGTTCCACATGGCTGGGGGAGCCCTCACAATCAGGGCAGAAGGCAAAGGAAGAGCAAAGTCACATCTTACATGGCAACAGGCAAGAGAGTATGTGCAGGGGAACTCCCCTTTATAAAACCATCAGATCTCACGAGACTTATTCACTATCACAAGAACAGCATGGGAAAGACAAGTCCCTGGGACTTTGGGAGGCCAAGGTGGGCGGATCACCTGAGGTCAGGGGTTTGAGGCCAGCCTGGCAAACATGGTAAAACCCTGTCTCTACTAAAAATACAAAAAGTAGCCAGGCATGGTGGTGCACACCTGTAATCCCAGCTACTTGGGAGGCTGAGACAGGAGAATTGCTTGAACCTGGGAGGCACCGCCGAGATCATGCCACTGCATTCCAGCCTGGGCAACAGAGCAAGACAAAGAAAGAGAGAGAGGGAGAGAGGAAGGAAGGAAAGAAGGAAGGAAGGAAGGAAGGAAAGAAGGAAGGAAGGAAGGAAGGAAGGAAGGAAGGAAGGAAGGAAGGAA